>NW_008352270.1:540542-550814 GCF_000622305.1 Nannospalax galili
TAAAGTAAAATAGAAGGCATATTTCAAATATTTTGTTTGAGCTACAGAATATATGCTCAATTTTTGAATGAATTGGTATAATATTTTGCATATGTATGATTAAATAAAATATATTATTAAAAGTTTATGTTTCAAGAAAACTTTAAAATAGAGTAACTTAGAGCTGGAGAGATGGCTTAGTGGTTAAGAACACTCACTGGTTGTTCTTGCAGAAGATCCGGGTTCGAATCCTAGCACCCACATGGTAGCTAACAGCTGTCCATAACTCCAGTCCCAGGGGATCCAGCAGCCTCTTCTGACCCCCACAGGCATTGCACAACATGGGTACACTTACCTACATGCAGGCAATACATGCATACACATAAAATAATAAAATTTTTAAAAATTTAAAAAAATAGAGTAACTTAAAAATTACATGTGTTTTACATTTATAACTCATATTTCATTTGGAATCATTTCTTTAAGACATGTATGTTCAACATACCATAGTCGTTTTCACACACACACACATACACACACACACACACACACACACACACACATATATAAACTTGTCATATATACCTTGTGATGGCTAATCTGGTTGGTTGTCACGTTGACATTCCTGGGAAGAGGAACCCTCAGTTGAAGAGTTACCTCCATCAGATTGGCCTATGGGCATTTCTGTGGGGCATTTTATTTTCCCTCCATTCCTTCCCCCTTCCTCCCTCCCATTCTTCTTTTTTTTGGGGGGCAGGGTTTCTCTGTAGCTCCAACTGGCCTGGAACTCACTATGTAGACCAGGCTGGCCTGAATCTGATCTGCCTGCCTCTGCCTCCCAAGTACTGGTATTAAAAGTGTGTACTTCCACACCCAGCCTGGGGCATTTTCTTGCTTGCTAATTGATGGAGGAGGGCCCAGACCATTGTAGCAGTACATTCCTAGGCAGCTGAGCCTCTACTGTAATAAAAAAGCTAGCTGTGCAAGCCAGAGGGAGCAAGCTAGTAAGCAGAGTTCCTCCTGGGTCTTCTCTTCAGTTCCTACCTCCAGGTTCTTGCTCTGACTTCTCTCAGTAATGGATTGTTCCCCAAATTGCCTTTTTTTTTTTCTTATTGAAATAGTGATTCTCTTTTTGCCCCAGCTGGCCTAGAACTTGCTATGTAGACTAGGCCCAGGCTGGGCTCCAACTCAGAGAGATCTGCCTGCCTCTGCCTCCCCAGTGCTGGGACTGAAGGCGTGTGCCACCACACCCAGCCCCAAGTTGCTTTTAATCAGTGCTTTATCATAAGAACAGAAGGCAAACTAGGTCATACTCAGAGGCATTTTCAATATTTTTTATTTTTAAGATCAGGTACATTTTGATTATCTGTTTGGTTTAGTAATAGATTAACTTGAAATGTTGTTGAGGCTCCTTTGGAAGGTGATACAAATTTCCCTTTATAGAGGGCCAACTTTGGGGCTACTTTCTTTGTTAAATGTTTGTATACATTTCATTTATTCCTTAAAATTGGTGATATTGCCCTCATGTTATAGAAAAAAGATTCTGAGGTCAGATAAGTTAACTAAATTGTCTTGAGTCATGTAGATATCAAGTGTGGAGTCAGGAGTTTCACCTCTGTCTAAAGCCTTTGTGAACAATGTGTTGTCTCATACAGTGTTTGTAAGATACTGATTGAGATATTTCTGTTCATTTAAAGGCATCTTCTAAATCCTGGAGGTAAATCATAAGTCATTTCTGACCACTGCTCTTTAGCTATGTGCAAGCTAAACTGTTTGTTGTGCTCTCTCTTGATTACCACATGTATAAGTAGTACCTCCAAAGGATATTAATTCTCTGGCCCATATGTGAAAGAGTCTGCCTCATTTTGAAGTACCGCTTTCATGATCTGTCCATATAGATGCTAATGTCATAGTATACAGGCTTCACATCATACCTGAGGGCATCTCGGGACTTTGTGCTAATGTGGTCACTCCCTGAGCATATTGTTGGGAGTGAGCATGAAGTGGGAGAGGGTAGGCTTTTGTTGGGTCAGTCTTGGTTCTTATGCAGTCTCCTTAGTCACACGAGTGACTCTGAGATGGCTTCTTTATGAACTCTAACCCCTCATTGTTCCTTCTGCATCACAGGTCAAAGTGATTCAAAGGTCCATCCAACAAGTAGTCTCTGGGTGATGGTAGCACTGACCTAGAGCAGACTTCCATCTCCTTTACCTCTGCCCATGTCACCCAGCAAAGACTCAAATGCCACAGCAAGTTCTTCAAGATTTGTAGTACTTTGTGAGTTTTGAATTATAAGAATAAATGGAAACTTTTATTGAGTTTACAGACTAGTTCTCAGGTGCTTGTCATTCACTTAGGTCAATTTGAAAATCAAGTATTTTTCAGAGTTTAAATAATTTAGCTATTTAACTTAGTTTCAAAGACATCCTGGAGACAAAAGATAATTTTTCACTGTTTTTGACATATGAGAAAACTGAGTCTTGTAAAATTTTTCTAATAAGATGCCCAATCAGAAAATATCTGTCACCCTGCCCCCCACCAAGAATCATGATTATTTACTTCAATGAAATGCATGAATGAAAGGTTTTTTTTTTTTAATTGGAAATTTTTATTTTTATCACCCTGTGTTATGGGTAACATTATATACTGCCCCATGGGTGAAATAACCTTAAGGTAGAACAAAATCAGCTTTGTACTGCTGCTGCACAAAATGGGTTTGGATGGCTGATAAACGGAGGGTCAGTGAACTGCTTTGAGCTTCAGTTACTGAGTTTTTAAAGTTGTTTTTCATAATTTCTCTTTCAATCCAAGGTTTATTAAGGACAGTAATTGATATATACACATGCATGCAATTTTGATTTTAATATAGTCTTTCTTGTCTTGTTCATTAGTTATATTTTCTTTTATATTCATCTTTGCTGAGAACATTATGGGAATTATCTTTTTTTTTTTTCTAAATTGAATTTCAACTTATAGAGGAGATGGAACTTGCAAGGTTATGAGACCTGTCCCCAAGAGAAGTGTGGAAAACACATTATCTAGCCTGGGAGAAGAAAGATGGCTAATGGGTAATTACTTTTCAGGTTCCATATTACAATATCGCTGCAGAATAGATAGGTTTTATTTTCTGTTTTACACAGAGGAAAATACATTATTTGGGATATGTCCCTGTGAAAGCAAATCATGTTATCTCTCGTCCACCTGCTGTTTGATACCACCTTCTTACCTGGTCCTCCTGGTAAATCCTGCAGGGCCCTCCACGTTTGCTTCCTGACATTAGCCACACACACCATTCCAGATCATTAATTTCAGTTAATGCTTTTATCTTTTCTTTGGTCTTAGATTTTTCTGCTGTATCTTTGGCTCCCCTCTTTATGTTTTGTAGACATTAAGATCAGAGTAAAAATTAGCAAACTTGTACACATCAGGGCAGGAAGAACACAGTGGTTGGAACTGACTGTGGCCTAGATAAAGCACAGATTTTACTGAAAGGGATTTTTTAAATTGCCTTTGATACTTTAATGAAAAGGGGGTATTTGGGTGAAGGGCCAAGGGGGAGATGGATGGCTTGGGGTGCTCGGCTGGGTTGACCATATACTCACGTGTAACCTTTCACTTGAATGGCTTTCCTTTGGGGAGCGAGAAATACCTTTTGATAGTGCTGTTTTATTTAGGAGCTTCAGGTTTTGCTATTTGACAGCAATTTTCTCCTCTGACTGGTGATGCTACTCAATGAGGAGTGAAGGTTGGGAAGATGGCAGATCTTTTCTCTGTTTGAAGCTGTCTGCTCCTTTTTAGATTATCAGTAGACTGAACTATCTGAATCTTCCATCCATTCATGGAATATTTATAGATCACCAGCCAATTGCTTGGCCATATACCAGATACTAAGGAAAGAAAGGAGAAGAAAAATGAGACCACTGGGGACACATGAGTAAACATAATGCAGTGGGCCGGCCACCTAGCGAGGGAGCGTTTCCTTTGACTTACTTATGTTTAAATATTCAGGGGTGCCAGACTTTATGGCAGTTGTCTTTTGGGAAAGACAGATGTACTTTGAAAAATTCACTTTAAAACACATTTTGAAAGCATTTTCTCTTTTTACTTGTCACTTTGATTTCAGAATTGCTCCATTGAAGGGAAAGCATGCCTCTAAAAAAAGCCAGTTTAAAGTTTTTAAAAGTAACAAGTTATTAAGAACATAGCAAATAACATAAAATAAACCAAAAAAGAAAAAGGGCTGGCAAGATGGCTGTGTGGGTAAAAGTGCTTGTCATACAAGTTTGATAACCTGACTTTAATCCCCAGAACCCCACAGTGGAAAGAGAGTATCTTTCTCTCAATAAATTAAATAAATTTTAAAAAGAAAATAGCAAATATTTGAAGTGTCTTTAATCCTGAAAACATTAATGGGCTATTTTCCTAGCTTCCTAACTGACTTTCATATTTATCCCTGCCTGGCTTTCCCTTGGTCATGCATCTTTCTTACTTCCCTGGATGCACCTTTGTATTTGACTTTTTTAGTCAGACATTTTTAGTGCCTCATTTCTGACCTTGTTAGTAGTTCTCCCTTGCTTATGTTTTTGCCTTGCCTTCTGCGAGTCTGAAAATAATCAATAGAAAATTCCAGAAATAGTTAAAGGTTTTAAGTTACATGCTATTCTTGACAACATGCTTAAACCTCACCCCATCCTGCTCTGTCTCCTTATGCAGCGTATCGAAGCTGTGTGTGCTGCCCACCACATAGTCATTTGGTAGCCAACATCATTACAGATCCACTGTTGTTTCACCATGCTTGAGTCAAATAATCTTTATTTTTCATGGCACGAGCCTGTAATCCCAATACTTTAGAGAGAGAGAGTTAGGAGAATCATAATTTTGAGTTCATACTCAGCTATATAGTAAGTTCAAGGCCAGACTGGGATAACTGAAACCCTGTCTCAAGAAAGCAAAAACCAACCAACCAAAAGGTAAATCTTTATTTTACTTAAGAATGACTCTAAAACTCAAGAGTAGCAGTGCTGGCAATTCAAAGAGAAGTCACAAAGTGCTTCAAGCATTCTGTCATATCACCATGAGGATTAGAAACGGGAGTGCTGGGTGTACACACCTTTGATCCCAGCACTCTGGAGGCAGAGGCAAGTGGATCTCTGAAATCCAGGCCAGCCTGGTCCACTAGTTCCAGGCCAGCTGGGGTTACAAGGTGGGAAGAAAAAAAAACTTAGAAACATGAGTGTAGAATAATTTGGTATTCTGAAAGACCACGTTCACATAACTTTTATTGTGTTAAAGTTATAATTGTTCTGTTTAGTTATTACTGCTATTTAAAAATAATTTTGTTAATTCTTTGAGAATTTTGTACAGTGAATTTAATCATATTCACCTCCCCGTCTCCTTCAGATCGACCCCCACCTGCTACCCACCCAACTTTGTGTCTTATTTTTTTTAAAGCTGAACAAGTACAATTTGTGCTGCCCAAATATTCTTGGATGTTAGTCTATCCCTTGGCAGGTGGTCAACTTACTAGGGGTCAAACCTTTAAAAAAAATGAGCCTCTCCCAGCAGGTATCAGGCCAATAGCTCCTCATCTGGGGCTGGGGGTCACATGCCCACCTTCCCACTCCATGCTGAGATTTTTTCTAGTTTGAGGTTGTACAAATCTTGCGCATGCTGTCACATCACTGTGAGTTCACATGTGCGACTGCCCATCCCCTACCTCATTTAACCCTTCCTGTTCCATTGTTTCCCTTTATATCACTGTATTCCATCTTCCTTCCCTTGAAATCCTCCTCCCCATAGCCTCTTACTAGCTTCCTGATCCCTATAGGTTTTCTAAATGAAACACACATGGCTAGAGATGCAAAACTAGTATCTACATCTGAGAGAAAACTTGTGACATTTGTTTTTTCTGGGTCTGGGTTATCCCAGGATGATTGTTTCCAGCGTCATCCATTTATCTGAAAATTTCATTTAAAAAATGTATTATTTTTCTTTTATGTGTATTAGTGTATGGCCTGCATGTATATAACTGCACCATATGCGTGCAGTGCCTGCAGAGGCCAGAAGAGGGTGTTGGATCCCCTGAAACTGGAGTTGTAGATGGTTGTTAGCCACCATGTGGATGCTGGGAATCGAACTTGGGTCCTCCAGAAGAACAGCAAGTGTTCTTAATCACTGAGCCAACTCTCTAGCTCCAAATTTCATTTTTCTTAACAGCTGAGTTACACAGTGTACATGATTCTGCTTGCCTGCGTGTGTGGAGGCCGTTGGGAGTGTGCTTCTACTGCTCTCCATCTGACTTGAGGAAATGTCTCCCTGAACTGGAGCTGGCCATTTTAGTTAGACTGGCTGGCCTGTTAGTTCCAGGGATTTTCTTGTCCCCCTCTCCCTAATCCCCACCTTTGGGGTTCCAGGCATTTGCTGCTGTGTCTGGCTTTTACATAGGTACTGAGGATCTGAAGTTAAGTTCTCATGCCTGCATAGCAAGAGATACTGGCTTCCCAGCCCCCATGTACACTTTTGTGGTCTGGAGTTCTTAGGCTCATGTGACCCTGACACCTCCATCTCCTGAGTGCCGGGACACGGGGTATGTATGTCCACACTGCTTAACGTTGAATGCTTTTCCTGTTAGCCGGAATGCTGCTTTCCCCTCTTGACCTTCTTCCTTCAGTCTCACTTCCCTGATCATCCTGAAGGAGTTGATTTCCACTAGCTCATTTTTTCTGTTCCTGAGTTTTGCTTGACTGTTGTTACTAGTTTCATTATTAAATTTATCACTTGCAGTCTATCTTAGTACCAACCAATAGTGCAGTGAGCATTTTCCTCTGAGACCAGACAGAGTCCAAAGTCATCCATCATCACTTGATTCCTAACTTCATAAGCCTCTGTTTTTCCTTCAGTTTGACTTGATTTCTTACCCCTTTTCTCCACCCCCACCCCCCGATTCTTTGATCTGCATTCTCTAAAACACACACAATTATCAGGAAAATCTCTGTATCCTCAATATCTTGTCTGGGTAGCCCTCCATCTTCTGTCTCTATCTGAAATCTGGTGGAGGAAGGTGCTTTCTGCCCTCCCCTCCATGGCTACCTTTTCTACTATCTGAGTAAATTGAGGGTCTAGAGAGCAAGTTTCCAGCCCCTTTGAAGCATTTGCCATTATAATTCCCACCACCTTCCACGAGCTATTCCTTAACACTCGTGGAGCCTCAGCATCCATCATTACTCCTTGCCATGGCTGCACCCTGGAACTTGTGACTGCCAATCACTGTTACCTCTGACACTGCAATCTCAAGGTTACTGTCATCCGATAATTACTCTTACAGGTATCTAGCACAATACCTGATACCCATAGCAGGTAAACATTACTGCTGTTATTCTGCTTTGTTGTAGGGTCAATAGTCCCTGAAAGTAAGAAATGTGTCATAGTGGTCCTGTCCTCAGAACTGTGTGCAAACTGTGATACCAAAAAAAAAAAAAAGAAAAAAAGAAAAAAAAAAGAAGAAAAACCAATGCTGAATAAATGGGCCAGGAAAAATAAGCACAGCAACAACAGGAGGGGTGTGACATTCAGAAGAAGGTCTTCAAAAGACAAGTAAAGTTTGCCACTTGAAATATCACATAATTTTAAAGAAGCATTCAAGTAATGACATTTTAAAAATGGTTTTCTTTTTAATTTTCTCTTGGGGAAAATAGATGTTTAATTTATTGCTATTGGGTTTCTTTTAGTTTAGTCAAGGTTGGGCAATTATAAATTTCCATCTTCTGAAGATTATTACAAATGAGCAGTAAATTGGGAGATTGCTTTTTTAGTGAAATGGGTTAGCTTACCTGAAAAGAGTTAATCATCTTTTCTGTGTTGAAAGATGCTTCAGAGCAACCTAATGGGTAGGGATAAAGGGAAGTTGATACGCTAAATTTTTCTCAGCCTTCTCTATCATTTAGGTAGAAAATAAACATATTTGCCACTCCATTACCTTTGAGAGTGATAATTAATATTGATTATAAGCTTGACAAGATTTAAAATCACCATGGACACAAACCTGTGGGCATGTCTGTAAGGAGTATCTAGATTAGGTTAATTGAGGTAGGAAGACCTACTCTAAATGTGAGTCACAAATCTATGGGCTGGGGTCCTGGAATAAAGAAAAATGAGGAAGAGAGCTGAGCACAGCATTCATTTCTATTTCCTGAGGGTGGATGCAGTGTGAGCAGCTGCCTCAAGATGTTGCCATACGACTTCCCCACCATGATGGACTGCACGGTCAAACTGGGAGCCGAATAAGTCTTCCTTCCTTAAGTCGATTTTGTCAGGTATTTTGCCCCAGTGATACATAAAGTAACCAATATACTGAGTCCTTTCTTTTGTGCTGAAAGTATATGAAATTAAAAAAAAATCTGTTTAGATAGAAATGTTGACTTCCCCAAACTTCTTGGTACTCAATTAGGCTGTGATTTCAGATTTCGGACTTTTGGATGTGGTGTGCTCAGCCTGTTCTGTTATTGACTATCATTTTAGTTCAGTGGTTTGGAGAGGTTAAATGCAATAGTATTGCATAACTAGAAAGTGGTAAATTAAACTCTAATTCCAGGCAATGTGGCTAGTGTCAATGCTTTTTAAATTTTCTTACAGGGCTTTTCTCAGGAATACATATAGACAGGCTTAGACAAATTAATTTACAAAGCATACTCTCAAAGAATTACATCCTATGAAGAAACTCAGTAAAAATGGACAAGTGACTTGGACAGTTCATGTAAGAGAAACTGTTAATGGTGAATGAACATGTAAAGATTCTTTGTCTCAGACTATGACCAATGAAAACATGTAAGGATTCTCTACCTTGACCAGTGAAAGCACAGTGAAACAATATTTCACACCCTCTGACTGTGCACTGACAGTATCAAGAGTTTAAGATACGGATTCAAGGCAACTCCCGTTATACTGTAGTGGGGGTGGGAATGAGTACAGCCACTGGAGAGCTATTCGTCAATATGAAATTGTCAAGTGTGCATTCCTACAGCTCAGCAATTCTACTTCTAGGAATGAATACACATTTTCAAGGATTGGAATCGAAATGGAGCCTGGGGGCTTCGGGAGGTCCCTGAGGTCCTTTCAGGGATCTTGTGAGAACTATTTTCATAGTAATAATTTGGTTTATTTGTCTTTTGTGTTTTCATTTTCTCATGGGTATATAGTGGAGTTTTCCAGAAGCTACAGTCCAGCAGATCAGATGCAGGAGCATGACAATTTGAGAATGTTTCTGCATTCTATTAAGACAGTGCCTCTCTCTTCACTTGCTTATTTTATTTAGGGAAATATCGCTATTTTTCCATAAAAGTGCTTATGTCAACATGTAGTGGAACTGTTATTTTAGATGAACTAGTAACTATTATTTGAATTTCATAATTTTAATTAACCACCAGTAGCTATAATCAGCATAAAAGCTCTTTGGGATCCTTCTGTTAGGTTTAAGCCTGGATTGAATACCATTGTATTACGTGTGCAATGTAAGTAAATGTTTGTTATAATATTGATTATGATAATAAAAGCATTGTAATCACCCTGATCACCATCAGTATAGACAGAGGATCATTTCCAGCAACATGGAATGGGTAGGTTGTTATTTAAATTAACAGTAAAATAAAAAATTCAAGTAAAATATGTGTGTGTCTATTTGTATCTGAACCAGACAGTTTTTGTTTATGAGGTAGTCTTTACTTAGATGTCAAATGAGATGGATTTTTGGCAATATAAGGATATTACATTATTACATAATGTAATTAAATGCCTATGTATGAAATTAGTAAGAATTAGATCTAAAAATATTTGGATTCTAGTCCTTTTACATTATTGAATACTTTTGGCCTTAATCTTTTTTGTTTTCTTTTGTTTTTGTTTGTCTTTTTTTGAGACAGGATCTTACTATGTAGCTCCAGCTGCTCTGGAACTGGCTATATAGACCAGGTTGGCCTGGAACTCACAGAGATCCATCTGCCTCTGTCTCTCAGGTGCTGGGACTAAAGGTGTACACCACCATGCCTGTACCTTTTGTTTTTTTTAATTTTTAATTTAGGTTTGTTATTATTAATTTTTTTTTTTTTTTTGTTTGTCTTTTTTTGAGACAGGATCTTACTATGTAGCTCCAGCTGCTCTGGAACTGGCTATATAGACCAGGTTGGCCTGGAACTCACAGAGATCCATCTGCCTCTGTCTCTCAGGTGCTGGGACTAAAGGTGTACACCACCATGCCTGTACCTTTTGTTTTTTTTAATTTTTAATTTAGGTTTGTTATTA
>NW_008352270.1:552403-553428 GCF_000622305.1 Nannospalax galili
ATGTCTGTTTGCCTAGTTATTTATCAGAGTCTGATCCTAGGATCCACATATGAGGGAGAACATATGTCGCTTTTTTTTTTGAGATTGTGTTACTTCACTTAGTATAAATTTTTGCAGTGCTGGGAATCAGGTGCAATTACTCTACTACAGAACTGCGTGCCTTAAATTTTTTATTTTATCCTGGAACTACATCAGTGTGGTAGTCCTTTATTTTTTTATTTATCTAAATAAGCTTAAATGTCATTTCATTCTCCAAAAAAGAGAATGAATTAAAATTTCAATATTGTTTACACTTGGAGAATTTGAGGCAATTTAAAAGTTAAAGCAGATGGTGGGCACGGCTTTAATCCCAGCAGAGGCAGGCAGATCTTTGTGAGATCAAGGCCAGCCTGGTCTACATAGCAAATGGCTACAAACAAACAAACAAACAAACAAACATAGCTTAGAAAGCTTGCCTGGTCTGTTCCAGCATGTTGCATCTTCAGCACTGCACCTTTCCGCCTATCCCCATATAGTTTAAAGTAATATTCTTGAGTATAAAGCAGAAGATTAAATATTTATGGGAGACAGAATGTAAGATGATTCTTCCATGTGCCATGGACGTTTACTGAAGTTTCTATTATTATTGTTGGTTTTTTTTGTTGTTTTTATTTTTATGTTTTTGAGACAGGGTTTCCCTGTAGCCACAGCTGACCTGGAATTTGCTTTGTAGACCAAGGTACTGGGATTAAAGAAAGGCATCCACCACCACGCCCGGCTCTATTTTTTTTTTTTTAATTCAATCAAAGTGATTGACTTCAAAGTAGTCTGATCAAGAAAAAGGATAGTATGTTTAGTTAATTCAGCATTTGGGTTTCTCATCTCTGAAGCTAATGGTGCAGATAAGATTCATTTTCCCACCGGAAGGAGAATGATAGGTAATCTTCGAGAGGCGCAATGTGTTTCCTGAAACCAAACTCAAGATGAGCATGTTTCACTTTGCAGGCTTAAGTGGAATGTACATTAATGAAAGTGTTGCTTGGTCC
>NW_008352270.1:553504-555237 GCF_000622305.1 Nannospalax galili
TTCTAGTGGAATGTACATTGATGAAAGTGTTGCTTGGTCCTTCCTTCTTTGGAATTTGACCTGTGTTACTTCAGTGTTTATGCTATGTCTGGGTTAGCAATTCTTACATACTTAGGTTGATTTGATGTAAAATTTTGGATAATTCAGAATTATTTTCTAATGTTTTTATTGTAGATTTTAAGAAGATTTAAGGAGAATGGAATACTCTAGGATATCAAAGTTATACCACTAGAATATGCTATGAGATTTCCTATTTAACATAGGTGACAGACATCATTGCAAAAAAAGTCTATCTTTTGGAATTTATTTCGGCTTCAGCTTTGTTAGTTCATTCATTCATGCGTGTGTGCGCGCGCACATGAGCGTGTTTGGTGTGAACGTGTTTAGCCTGAAAAACAAGTTTAGTACACAGTAAGTCACCAGTTTTCAATTACTAGCTTATCAAAGTGACCTACAACTTGAACCACCTTGTAGCAGAGTATTGTTAATATAATGGAGGAAAGTTTAATTCTGTGTTCTTGTAAAAATGTTAATTTGCTCCTTAACTTGTCACAGATATTACCTTGCATAAAGCAACAGCTAGGAGTTTTAATTGCCTTTTAATATCATTGGAAATGTAATAATCTCCTTTGGCTTTATTTCTATAAATGAAACCTTCAAAAAGCATTCTTACTACTTCAAAGTTACAGCTTCTTGATCAGATCAATTTGAAGTCAGTCATTCTAGTTGAATTAAAAGTAACAGTGTTAGAAACTTCAATGAATATACACTGAGCAGCGAAAGAGGATGCCAGGCAAAAGTTGAAATTAGGATCAAATGCTGTTGGTACATATGAACTTTAAAAGTGATAGTTCTAAATTGTCTACTTGAATGAAGTGAGGTTACTAGACTTATAGCACATATAGATTTTGTTGTTTTAGCAGCCCTGGAAGAGGCATATAAATTTTTTTTTTCTGATATGACACTTCTAATTAGATAAAATTCTCTTATATGCCATACAATTAACTGATATTATCTCAAGTACTTTGAAGATATACTTAGATTGATTTTTCACTCTGTGGTAGATCCCCTCTTGGTGCCATGTTCATATCACCATTTAGGTCATCTCACATGGTCCACATTTTACTCCTTTGAGTAGTCACACATTCCCACTTTGCAGAGGAGGAAGTTAAGCCTAAGAGTGTTTATAAGGTTGATACAATTAACTGATATTATCTCAAGTACTTTGAAGATATACTTAGATTGATTTTTCACTCTGTGGTAGATCCCCTCTTGGTGCCATGTTCATATCACCATTTAGGTCATCTCACATGGTCCACATTTTACTCCTTTGAGTAGTCACACATTCCCACTTTGCAGAGGAGGAAGTTAAGCCTAAGAGTGTTTATAAGGTTGCCCTGTTAGTAATGGGTAGGCTTGGATTTCAGATTGTGAACTCAAACTCAAAGAAATTAACTTCCCTTTCCTCTCCAACAGCCCTAACATCTTCTCCTATTTATTGTCTATCCAGAAGAAAGTGAATAAGTTTTTTTTTTAATAAAATGTTTTTGATTTTTTAAAAAAAAAATATTTGTTTAATAACCATATAATTAGAAGAAGCATTTAATTACAACAGCATTGACATATTAAATAACAATTTCCAGAGCTAAGATGCATCTCTTTCAAAATTGGCTGTAAATTTTTAGGTTTACAGTTGAATTAATACAGTTATACAATATTGTACTCAGTATAAA
>NW_008352270.1:555339-555960 GCF_000622305.1 Nannospalax galili
ATTGATATTAATAGTTTGCACATATGTGTCTAATCTCTATTCATCTGGTCATTACTAGTCACAGTTGGTTACTTTCTGAGCTGCTTGGCATCTGTGCATGGATATAAAGTCATCAGGTGGATTTCAGTGGTAATGTTTTTCACACCTACTAATTATTAATGGAGCAAATTTTTATGCTTTGAAGAATTTTCTTTCTTTTCTTTTTTTAATTTATTTATACACCCACTTCCCAGGTAGCACCCTCCCATAGCCTCCCTCCCCCCGACTAGAGCCCTTATACTCTGATATCCCTGCTACTGTCTGCTGTGTTGTCAGCACCCCCAGCCATTCCCCACTACTTGCCCTTCTGGTGAATCTAGTCAGCCTATCTAGAGGTCTTTGTTTTAGGAGGGTCAGCTATTCTTCATCTAGTGGTAATCAGTTGTCTATATTTCTTTGGAGAAGATTGGGGTCTGCTGTTAAATTTCCCAGTTCTGTGTTGGGTTACTATCTGGGAATCCCTTTTGCCACCCTGGCCATCAACTCAAAAGAAGGTATCGCTTGTTTGGCATTGTTGCTTGTTATGTAGCCTTTAGCTATACATATGGACTCTTATGAAATTATATTGGCCCCTTTAATCTT
>NW_008352270.1:556124-577049 GCF_000622305.1 Nannospalax galili
GTGAAGATAAGTCAAAAGTCCTGCTTGACCATGGTTGGCTTTACTTGGAAGTATGGAGGACATGATTCCTTTGTGTTGACCCCCCTCTTTATAGACTCTACACTGGTTCAAGTCTATCTGGTGGGGTCTCCTCAGCCTCCTTGATCAAGAGGACAGGTGACCCACTACTATTATAGGACATTTTGAGAGATGCTCATAGTCCCTTGGAACTAGTGGACCTAGGAGGGCAAGGAACAAAAAGTGTCCTTTATGTCCCTCTGACCAAATTATTAATGAATGAGTGTTTTGCCTGTATGTATGTAAGTGCACCACCTGCATGCAATACCTATGGAGGCCAGAAGAGGGAATCATCCCCTGGAACTGGAGTTAGAGACAGTTGTTAGCTGCAGTGTGGTGGCTGGGAACTGAACCCAGGCTCTCTACAAGAGCAGCAAGTGCTGTTGACCTCTGAGCCATCTCTGCAGCCCCTCAAATTTCTGTTCTTATTGTAACTCCTTCTGTACATGGGACATGTTTGTCTCCCGTCTGCTGAGGGCTCAGGGGCAGTCACTGCATTGCTCTCTCCACAGTTGTCCACACAGGATCATCTATGGTTCCTTGGTCATCAGTCATCAAACACTGGGGTTTGGATCCCTCTGGTAGTATAATCTCCCTAAAGATAAAAGCTTTCTGAGTCTGAGAACAGGGAAAGGGACGTTCCCCAGTAGGTAGACAGCCTCTCTTGACTAACATGATCCAAATACTGTACTAATAAGGATTTGAATTGCTCGCCTTTCTTCTTGGAAGGTATGGTGCCACTGAATCATAGATTCAATTTTTCTGAAATATTAACCATTATATTTTCTTATTTTCTACTTTAAATGTGAGAAACATGAAGTGATAGGGAATGTGGGAAAACCAACCTCAATCAATTCTATTTTCCTTTTCTCATGGAGTTATAATTTTATTTTATTTTTGGTCTTTTTGAAGCAGGGTCTCCCTGTAAGCCCCAGCTGTCCTGGAACTCACTATGTAGACCAGGCTGGCCTTGAACTCACAGAGATCCACCTGCCTCTGCCTCCCAAGTGCTGGGACTATAGCCGTGTGCCACCACACCTGGCAGAGTTATATTATTTTGACTACATCTGTTGCTTTGTATTAAAAGAACCATTTGATGGCTAGGTGGATGGTAGAGTAAATCCCTTTAATTTTAAAAAAGACCTTTGGGCCCAAACCTACATAATTGCTATCTGGAAACAAAAATGGAAGATCTCTTTTCTAAATTGTTTTTTATATTCAAGCCAAAGGGAGGTCTTAGGTTTAGCATTTGCCAGCATATTTCATTTAGTTAGAGTCACAGTAATTTTACTACTTTGGAAAGATAACATGATTTTAATTGAAATAATCTTTTTTCTTCATAGTGTAGAATTTCATTTGCTTCAGAAATTTCCATGGAAAGAGATCCAAACACTTGGCCACATGGCACTAACATTTTTAATGAATTGGAATGCTTAGTTTTCAAAGCTATATATAAACATAAAATTTTTGTGAAGACACATTATTTCTGTGGTCTCTTATATTTAGGCTTTCTTCAGCTACTTATTTTTGGGGTTCCCCATTAAAAAAGACATGTTCTTTTCCATGGGATTTATTCTTTTTTTTTTTTTTTTTTTTTTTTTTTTTTTGAGACAGGGTCTTCCTGTAGACCCAGCTGCCCTGGAACTCGCTATGTAGACCAGGCTAGCCTCAAACTCACAGAGATCTGCCTGCCTCTGTCTCCCAAGTGCTGGAATTAAAGGCGTCCACCACTATGCCCGGGTTCATGGGATTTATTCTTAAGAACTTGCCCAGCTAACATTCTGTCTTCCTCTTATTTACTTTTTCCCAAAGGGCATTTTATATCTTAAGTATCTGAAATATTTTCATAATTCTATGCAGATAATCATCCCTGTACCACCACTCCAGGTTTGCATAATGCTGAGGGTCAAACCCAGGGCTTCCCGCATGCTAGGCGAGCACTCTGCCAGCCGAGCTGCATCCCTAGACACATTTTTTTTTTTTTTTCTGGTTGACTTTGGTAATTGTGTTAAGAATTCCATTAAAATTGGATGGGCTTGGTGCTGCAGGCCTTTAGTTCCAGCACTAAGAGGTGGAAGCAGGTGGTGGCTCTTTTAGATTTAGGCCAGTCTGGTGTACATAGCGAATTCCAGGCCAGCTGGGGCTACAGGGAGACCCCCATGTCACCAAAATTGAAATGTCTGAGTACTGATCCTCAGCACAGCCATTGAAGTCTCAAGTATGAGAGAAATTTCTGTCCTTGGGGGATTTTTGCCATTCTTAGGATGATTTCTTTGCATAAGGATGTTCCTGCAATCTGAAAATTAAATGTCCATCACACCTCTACTCCTCAGAGACTTACCATACTTTTCCCTGTGAATAACTGTGAATAGCTGTGATTAACTTTTGACATTTTCAAACTTCCTTCATATTTGTTGGTTAAAGAAGATATGGAATCAGGAGTCTAATCTAACCCATTCCTCCTGCGTTGCTGTCTTCCTATGACACCGTGCCCAACACATGTACTGATTAGATTCTCCATCAACACGTGAAGTTACCAGGAACTGCACACTTCTTGGGTATTTCACTCGAGCTTGGCAAGAGTCAGGAAATTCTTAACAATTAGATACAACCTGCCCTTGATTAACTCTGTTCAGTGTTTCTTGTTTTAGCATCAGGAACTGCCTAAAATAAGTGATCTTTTTTTCTGTAAGATTGCTAGTAATTTCTGTTTTTGATTTGAGGTATGCATTTCTCACGGTCGTTTTCAAGAAATGTGGCTTTGTTTTCCATTTAGAAATTTTTTTTTTTAAAAAGAATTTTATTTATTATTTTTATTTTGTGTGTATGAGTGTATTGCCTGCATGTATGTGAGTGCACCCGTGTCGTGCAATGCCACAGAGGTCAGAAGAGGGCTTAGGATTCCCCTGGAACTGGAGTTAAGGATGGTTTGTAGCCACCATGTGGGTGCTGGAATTGAACCCGGGTCTTCTGCAAGAGTAGTCAGTGCTCTTAACCGCTGAGCCATCTCTCCAGCCCCCTTTTTTAAAGCAAAAAGAAGAGTGTTTTCATTAAATGCCTGGAGGCCATTTCTTCCTCCTTTCATCTCACTACAGGCAAGTTTCTCAGCAGGGGATGCTTGTCCCAGAGCAAAGGCTCTAACCTTACTTGCCCCAAGAAAAAAGTAAGAACTCTCATAGCTTGGTGGTTGGTCCAATCAAGCCCTTGCAACTTTTGTCTTAGATCCAGTTAACGTTTTTGAAATTTCAGAATTAAAATGTATTTGTTTATAAAAATATGAATATTGCTGGGCATAGTAGTTTCCACACTTGGGAGGCAGATCTCTGTGAGATCAGTGCCAGTCTCGTGTACATAGACCAGGCCAGGTGGAGCTACTAGGAAGCCTTGTATCAAAAAAAACAAAAACAAAAACTGAAAGAAAAAAACAAAAACCAAACCCCCAAGCCCCAACCCAATGCCCCCCAATATTTAAATAACCCATGTTATTGAATTTCTGTCATAAAGCAAAGGATCAGTTACTCTGGATCATCTTGTTTAGTTACCTGAATTCTGTGCAAAGATACATTATAGATCCTTTTGGGGGACTGTGGGAGGGAGTTGGAGACAAAGTCCTGGTACTGGTACTAGTGTTCTTAGGTATTTGAGTCTATTCACCATTTTTTAGAATAGAACATAAAAACTTATGTACTTGGGAATCTTTATTTCTAGGTAGCAGAAATAACCTCTGAACAGGCTAGATAAGGTAAAAGGAAAGGGGGATTCTGGTAGCTGAGTTGGAGAAGGTTGGGGCTCAAATGATCTCATCCTTGGGAGGCGTCTGCCCCCTTACCCCCCATGTTTGGCTGCTGTTTCCAGACTGGCTCAACATATTCCTCACTAGTTATCTTCTGGCAGATTTGGGCCACATTTGTTTACAGTCCACTGGAAGCCCAACTGTCTTCTTCTGTTTCTTCCTGTAATGCTAGTGATTGAAGTCAGAGCTCAGAAATACAGGCATTTTTTTCCTGTGTACTTGCACTTTGGGTTTGTTGTAGGTGCTGTGAATGTAGGTGTCAGTGTGGGAGTGGTGGTCATCATCTGCTAACTTATTTGCCCTGCTCTCTGCAGTGGGGTGGTGGGATGCTGCTGGGGAAATAGTGAAAAAGACTTAAAATGATATCTTAGCTGTCATTTCCTCAGTGTTCGCTCATGTTTTTAAATATCTGTTGAATCTTGGGTTATATTCCTGCTTATTCCTAATAGTCTTTCAGGAATTATTGATAGTATTTTTTTCTGGCTTCATTAATCATCTATTGTAGCTTTGCGTACTATTTCCTTTAAATATATTTGTCATGTTGTAGTTTTTACTTTACGCTTTCTTCGATTTTCCTATTACTTTAAAATTTAGGTTCCTTTTGTTGTTGCTCCAAGACAGTGTGTCAGAGGTTTGGCTGGCTTGTAACTTGTGATTCTTTTCCTGCCTCCCGAGTGCTTGGACTACAGATGTGCACCACTGTGCCTGGCACTAATTTAAGTTCTTGATGTGTGTATTTAGCTCATTCAGTTTCAGTTTTTCTTCTTTTACCTGAATATTTAAAGTTATACATAGTTTTGTATTGTTTTAGCACAAGTGTGGGTATTTTTCTCAGTATTTACTCAAAATTTTTCTCTCGCCATTGTGATTCTTTGTTCCTCAAGTTGTACTGAAGTACGTGTTTACACTTCCATGCAGGTGAGATTGTATTTGGTTTTTTAAAAAAATCTAATTTCTTGATTGCTATAGAGAATGATTTTCTGTTCCCTAGGAATTTTGAAATTTTCTTCTATTGTCCATTGGTACTTTTTTTTTTTTTTCTTTTTGAGGCAGGGTCTTCTTGTAGCCTCAGCTGGCCTGGCACTGGCTACATAGACCAGGCTGGCCTTGACCTCATAGAGGTCCACCTACCTCTGCCTTCTGAGTGCTGGGACTAAAGCCATGTGCCGTCATGCCTGACCACTGGTACTTCTAATGAGTGGCCAGTGGGTGCCTGAAGAGGATGTTTGGCAATTTCCTGGATGAGAGTTTGTAAGATATTTTTGTAGTAATATCTAACTCTTACATGGTACCTACTGTATTCCAGGTACTATTTTAAAGTCCTTACCCATATTAACTTAATTGTATATTGATCATTTTTTCCTTAAAGGTCTGTTATTTGTGCTTGATATATTTTGAGAGTGGTTACATTTGTTACTAGATATATAACAGCTGGTGACTGGAGTCTTTTATCATGATGGTTTGACCTTCTTTATCTCTAGTAAAGTGTTTAACCTTTTTGCTATTGCTATGGTTACACAGGCTTTCTTATAATTAATGTTTGCCTGGCATATTCTTCTCATCTCACCTTATATATCTTTTTACTAGAAGTGTAAGTAGACTGAACTTTTATCCAGTTTGTATTTATAAGTGACAGTATGATGCGATGGTTAAAAACAAAACTTTAAGGGAAAATTGGTTGGTTTGGTTTGCTGTCTGTGGTTTAGAGTTTTGGTAGCTATCATTTTACAGTTGGTGGAAAGAAACATTTCATCTTTTCTTTTTAAAAAAATATTTTCTTATTTTTATGTGTATGAGGGTATTGTCTGCATGTATGCAAGTACACCTATGTTGTGCAATGCCCATGTAGATCAGAAGAGGGCATTGGATCCCTTGAAACTGGAGTTATGGATGGATATTAGCCGCCATGTGGATGCTGGAATCAAACCCGAGTTCTCTGCAAGAGCAGATAGTGCTCTTAATTGCTGAGCCATCTCTCCAGCCCCATTTCACCTTTTCTTTACTTAGCCATACAACACATCTTGCCATGTTTTTTTAATTTTTATGTTTTTAATTGAATTTTTAAAAATTTCATACAATATATTTTGATCATATTTAGAGTTCCTCCCCTAATTTGTACCCCCTTACTGCCCTCACCTGATTTCAGGTATTCTACACACACACACACACACACACACACACACACACACATACACGCACATCTTATTGAGTGAAATTTATGTCCCCAAATGCCTTTCAGTACTGTTGGGGACCTCTGTTGTGTAAAGTAGAAGTTTCTCCATGTCCGGATAGCTCACAAGCTTGGAGCCATATGAAGAGACTCCTTTCACAGCAGGGTGCCTTCCCGGCATTTTTCCTGACTCCTTTGTGAAGTAGCAGCCACAGGAATGTAGCCTCCGGCTCTGTAACTATTAGGCTTTCCTGTGTGATTTTCAAGCAGTTTGGCAGCCTGGCGGGAGCCCATTTCCACACGCAAATGAGGCATCCCCAAAGTACCTATCAGCTGAAGCTTTTACCACTACCCCCACGGTATAAAGTTCCCTGATTCCCCTCAATAATTGAAGGAGCTGGATCACTCTGGGACACTGAGGCTTGGAGCCACGCAGAGCCATTGAATAAAGAGCTGTAACACTGAGTCTGACTGAGCTGAGTCTTGTCTCACTGCCTACGATCTAGCCTTCCCGGGAAGAGCTGTCTTTCTGTCACTGACTCACGGATCCCAGCTTTAGCCGCCCTCACACTCTCCCGCATGATCCAGCGGCCGGTGGATTTCGCATCTTGAGGAAAGTGCACAGGTGAAATTAGGGCCGGACCCGGCCGGGCAAAAGCCCCGGCAGGCGCAGGGAAGCAGCGGAGAAGCAGAGACCCGCTGCCACAACAGAGATGCGGAGCCGCGGTGCTGCGAGACCTTCAGCACCTCAGTGGTGGACAGCGACGCGGGACGTGGCCAGGCCTGCCGTGCCGCTTCTAGGGCGCGCAGAGAGCCCCACGCGCCCCATAAGTACATCCACTGGAGCCTGGTTAAACCATCCACAGTCATACCCTAAAAGAAAACTGACTACCCCATATCGCAGCAGCTGTTAGTTGCAGTTCCTTAGCTGTAGTTGGGGCTTCTTCCCCACTTCCCCACTTCTTTACTGGGATTTTGTCTGGCTTAAGTTTACATGGGACTTGTGCATGCTGTTACCATTGCTGTGAGTTCCTATGAGTAACTGACCAGCTGTCTGGAAAACTCTTTCCTTGTGGCCATCCACCCCCTCTGGCTCTTATAGTCTTTCTGCCCCCTTCTTCTGCAATGATCCCTGAGCCTTGCGAGGCAGAGGTTTGATATAGGTGCCCTATTCAGGGATAAGAACTTTGAAATCTCTTATTCTCTGCACATTGGCCAATTGTGTGTCTCTGTGTTAATCACTATCTGCTGCATGAGGAAGCTTCTCTGGTGAGAGGTGAGAGATGCATTAATCTCTGGGTATAACAATAAGTCATTGAGAGTTGGTTCAATACTATTTTCCATTTAGCAGAATAGTAGTAATAGGCTCTCCCTTGTGGCCTGTGACCTGCTTACCCACAGGTTCCTAGGTCTGATAGCAGGTCAGATATGGGCTCCATCTTGTGAAGCAGACTTTAAATCCACTCAGAAAGTAGTTGGTTACTCCCATAACATTTGTGCTGCTATTACACCACTGAATGTTTCTTGCCAGGTCAGTTTTTGTAGCTCCTAGGATTCACTGCTGGGTGAAGTTGATGATTAGCATGCATAGCACCTTTTAGCACTATTAAAAGTATCCAGTAGAGAGGAAGTTTTGAGGTCAGTACTGGCTTGCTTTCTCCTTTTTTAGTTCTACAACTCATGTATGTAGTGTCTTCAGCTATAGGGTTTTACCATCAAGCTCTGATGGATAACCAAGAACAGGGACAATGGCTGATACTGTTTGTAGGTCTATGGGACCCCTAGTCAACAGCTTCAAAAGGAGTCAATTCCTGGCCTTGGGCTCTTTGTTTGCTAGCCTATGGTGCCTAGTAGGGGCAATGTTCCCCTGCTGTGGAGAAACTCCTTTTAATCCCTTTTTATTCATTTTTATCTTTTTGAAACAGGGTCTCCCTGTAGTCCCAGCTGTCTTGGAACTTACTATGAAGACCAGGCTGGCCTCAGTCTCACAGAGATACTTCTGTTTCTGCCTCTTGAGTGTTGGAATTAAAGGCATGGCCACCATGCTCAACTTCTAATCTCTGTTTTAAGTGTATATGTATATACTTTAAGAAGCTTCCATAGTGGTAGATTTCCATATGACATTCTCTAAAGACCTTTAGTGTAAGTTTTCCCTTCCAAGTTTCTCACCTATTTTCTCTTAGGGATAAGGGGGCAGATGTGTGAAGTTCTAATTGTCTGTAGTGCTCTATTTTTATCCTTTCCAAACTGCTTGCTACTTTCCCCTCATGGTATGCTGCCTTGAAGAACTTGTACCACAATATTTACTTTTGATATCTTAAAACTTTATTCATGTATTTCTTAATGGACATAATAAGACTGCTTGTCTTGTAGGACTGTTTTGAGGGCAACATGAGTTAATAGGTTTATAGACAGGGTACTGGGCTTGGCACATCAGTAAGTGCTTAAAATGAGTCCTTCTGTTTTGCTATTGGCTTTATTATACTTCAGCTTTTAGTGTTTCGGGCCTGCTTTGAGTCTCTCCACTGATCCACCAGCGTCTTGCCTATGTTGGTCATGATTGATGTTATCAGATTTCTTATTTTAATTTTATAATTCAGGTTTTAAAAATGTATGCTTTTATGCTTCTCAGGTCATTTGGGGAAGACAACTTTGACACACCCAAATTCAGTATGCCTGAAGTAGAATTTAATGAAATATCTAAATTATTTCCCAGAAGTATATATAATTAAACTATAGGATAATTTGAACCATACAATTTTATATGTGAAGGATCTAGACTGGAATTTGAGGATTCTGCAGTCTGATGATTGAAAAATCCAAAACATTTTGAAATTGAAAACATCTTGTGCACCCATAGGATCCACCCATAGTGGAAAGTCCAGTGCTGACCATATTGCAGCCAATCATATGTGTCCTGCCAGTGCTTAGTACGGCTTCCCTAGGCTGCATACACCAAGTGTACATGAAATGTAGATGCACTTTGTGTTCTGATCTCTAAAACATCTCATTATCTCTATCAATAATTGCAAACTCAGAAAAAAGAATACAAAATTCCAAACACTTCTGGTCCCAAGCTTTTTAGATTAGAGATGCTCAGTCTGTACTGTCAACCAGTTGATGTATTGGATTTTGAATTTCTGATGGAGAGAGTAATTTCTCTATGAAGAAAAGGTTTTTTTTTTTTTTCTTTTTGTCTAGACAGGAGTGTCTCTATATGTCAGTTAAGTTTAGTGGTGATGATGGGTATATACAATATGAAGTATTTTTTGCGGTGGGGGGAAGAGGAGTAACTGGGGATTGAATCTTAGAGTTTACACATACTAGACAAGTACTCTACTACTTAGCTATATTCCTAGCCCCTAATGTGAATGTTAGTTTTTTTTGTGCATATGTCTTTTTGAGACAGGGTCTCCCTGTAGCCACAGCTGTCCTGGAACTTGCTATGTAGACCAGGCTGGCATTGAACTCACAGACGTCCGCCTGCCTCTGCCTCCAGAGTGCTGGAATGAAAGGCCTGTGTCACCACGCCTGGCTAAATGTGAATGTTCTTAATGCCACTAAACTGTATACTTAGAAATGAGTAAAATGTTAACTTTATATTGCATATCTTTAAAAAAAGTTTCTGATTTATTTTTACTTTATGTGTATGAGTGTTTTGCATGCATGTATGTAAGTGCACTGTGTGTGTAATGCCCAAGGAGGGTGGAAGATGGTGTCAGATCTCCTGGAACTAGAGTTACAGATGGTTGTTAGCCACCATGTGGGTGCTAGGAACTAGATTCAGGTCCTCTCTAAGAGCAGCAAGTGCATGTAAGCACTGAACCATTTCTCCAGGCCCTGTTATATGTTATCTTATGCTTTAAAAAAAAAAATCACAGCACTTGAAGATGAGGGAGGGGTGAACATAATCAACATAGTTTGTATGAAATTCTCAAAAATTAATAAAAAAAAATTGGGGGGGGGACTGGAGAGCTGGCTCACCAGTTAAGAACACTGTTCTTGCAGAAGACCCGGGTTCGAATCCCAGCACCCACATGGCAGCTAACAACTGTCCGAAACTCCAGTTCTAGGGGATCCAACAGCCTCTTCTATCCTCTGCAGGCATCGCACGACACGGATGCACTTACAGACATGCAGGCAATACACGAATACACATAAAAATAATAATATTTAAAAAAATTTTTTTAGAAGTTGCAATATAACCAGTCATGCAGAGCCAGGTGATCTGTGTGAGTTCCACACAAGCTAGAGTTCCACGATAAGACTGTCTCAAAATGTAAATAAATACCAAAATCACAAGGTACCACCTTCTAACCTAGACCATTGGATGTTTTCCCTTTGTTGTCTGCTGACGTTGCACTTTGCCAGATGCCTTCCCTGCCTCACCCAAAGTCCTGTAAAGAAAACCCTTCTGCCGGGAACTGAACCTGGGTCTGATGTAGATAACGGGAATATTTAAGTAAAATATGGATTTTAGTTCTTGTTTTTTCCTTCTGTCTCTGTCAGCAAATTTCAGCTGGTAAGTTTGTGGTTAGAATGCTAACACAGCTTGCTAGCTAAGACCACTGGCCTTGTGTCCTGATGAACTTCCTCAGTTGTTTGTCTCAGATGGAGACTTCTGCAGTGATAGAGGATTTTTAAAACACTTCTTTTCTATTATTATAATAATCTTCCTGGTTTTAAGACTTTTGCTGTTAACCAATGAATGAATAGTTTTCTTTTTCACTGTAACTCACTACCTAAGGTATAAAATATGAATGCTTCCTACTTTTTAGGGTCCAGACTTTGAGACTTAAGTCCTCTGGACTGCAGCCTAAATAAACCTGCTTCCTACATCTCCTGGTGGTATCTTCTCTGCCCCACAACAGGTCCCTTTGTAGGATCAGCTAGTGCTTTTAACCCCTGAGCTGATCAGGAACATGGTTACTTACAGGAACATGAGTGACTCACAGGCAGCTACAACATCAGGATTTCCCCTGGGTGACCTGTAGGCAGCTAATACCACAGAGCTATCTGACCTTAGTTAACTGTTTAACTCTTAGGTGGTGATTGGAATCTTGGGGAGATGATAGGCCTTGACTGGTTCTTCTGAGTCTCATGACCTTCTCCACTGCCTTTGAGAAGGGATGTTAGTAGGCTGGATCTCTTGAGAGATGTGTGTGTGTGTCATAGCTGCTCAGCATCAAGACTGAGATAGTCACATCAAACCCAGAGGAAATAACTATACTGCAACTTTATACCAGTTTTTAAAAGAGCATTACTTATGTGAACGTCTCACATGCAAGGTGAAAAGAGGATGCTTAACCATGTGAAAATCTAAGACCCCCCCCCGTGTGTGTACAAACATGCACACCCGCTTACCTGTGCATGTACGTACAGGCTGGAGATCAACTTTGGGTGTCTTCCTCTATTACTGGCCAACTTATTTTTTGAGACAAGGCCTCTCCCTGAGCTTGGAGCTTCCCGTTTTGGCTAGAATGACTCTGGCCAGCAAGCCCCTGGGACTCACCCTGTCTTTGCCCTTGCCAGCACGGGGGATATGTGCACCTGACGCCACACCCAGCTTTTACCTGAGTGCTGGGATTCTGAACTCAGGTTCTGATGCTTAAGCAGCAAGCACTTTGCCCACTGAGTCATCTCTCCACCCCTCAAAATCTAAATCTTAAAGGACCATATGTGAGGAATTAGCAGAACACATCGGCATCAATGTGTTCAATTACATTCTTTTTCTTTCACAGTATATGTTTCTTACTCGTTTTCTAACAAGGAATTAATTGTTTTTAACAGGAAGGAGAAGCTGATGCGATGCTCTCAATGCCGAATTGCCAAGTACTGCAGTGCTAAGTGTCAGGTAAGAGTATTCAGCTGTTCCAGGGAAAGCTTCAGATTCCCCACCTGTGAATTTGTTCTCCATTACAAACCTATGGGTCTGTTTTTCTTTTAAAAAAATGTTTGTTAGCTCTTTTTCTTTCAATTTTGAAATTAATATTTGTGCAATTTGAGCAGGTCTCATTGGAGGAGGATCCAGGAGGGAGAGACAGAGAGAGACAGAAACAGAGATGGAGATAGACAGACATGTACCTGCTAGGGCAAATGTACGCTTCAAAGCCATGTGTCCAGTGCCTACTTCTTCCAACTCTGCAATCTCCCAATAGACCTTTTAGCTAAGAACTCAATGGATTGTTCCACTGATGGCCTTAGTGCATGCCTTCATTATCCAGTCACTTAGCAATAGAGTTGTGTTACACTATTCCTAGGGAGATGTGAATAGAGATCTACTTACCTCAGATGGATAACTGACGACAGACCAAGGTAAGGATCCCACCAAAGTCCAACTTGGTGAACCAAGAGTTTTATTGGCGTCATTTACAGGAGTATGGGTGAGGGGTTACTTATAGGAACAGAAATGACTCAATGACAGCTGCATCACCAAAGCCCACCACAGCTGAGGTGACAGCATGCTCTGATTCTCTCCCAGGCAGCTTGGCTGGTCTGAGCCTCCTCTAGGCAGCCCAGCTCTTCCCTCTCTCCCAGGTGGCTTGCTGGTGTAAGCTGCTTCTAGGATGCCCAGCTCCTCTGAGAATCTTTCAGCAGTCTTTACTGCTTAGATATGCTTGTGGGGGGTGGGGAGCAATTGTATCTCACCAGTTTCAGGGACTTCCTGAAGCCTTTGAGTTGTTACTTTTTTGTGCTTACAGCTTCCCCCGCAGGATGTAATGGGTCACCTCTCCTTAGAACAACCTGTTTTTAAAGAGTTGTCCTCCAAGATGGAAAGTTTTATGTAGGAAGAAATTGTTCCACAATAACCACATTGACACAAAACCTTGACTTTAATACCTAAGCATCTGGAAACATTTTGGTTTCAAACAATAACATTTTGTTAATTTTTTGTGGAGACATATTTGAAGAGCTCTATGTTTCTAAAAATAGATACAGATTGTTCTGGCTCCTTTTATGCTTTTTGTTTTTTATTTAGTAATCTATTTAGAGAACTATTTTATATCACCCCATATATTCCATTTTATATGTATACCATGATCATAATTTCCTCATTAAAGAATGTTTAGATTTTCTCCAGTATTTACTATTGCCAATAATGTACCTAATATCCCTTTTCATACATTTAAAAACTAATTCCATGATATAGTCCTAATTACATTTCTTTAGTGAAAGGATATATGCATTTTGAATTTTTAAAGATAATGACAAATTACTTTCCTAAAGATTAAATTAATTTATAATGAATATGGTTGTTAATATATTTGAAATTCTTTTAAGGATGTATAATTAACATTCAACATGACCTTTACTTCAAGTCTTTTGATTAATCATTTAATAAGAAATGCAATTATGCTCTAATGAATTATATCATTAAAAAGTCTAATTGAAACTTTGTGTCTGTGTCATTCCTCCCACTCATTCTTGTTTTGGGGTGTGCATGTGTGTGTGCTTGCTTGTGTGTTGCATGTACAAGAGCTCTCATAGACTTCCTCCTTTTAAATCTAGACCATGCTTCTCAGGAATTTTTATGCTATCTCATTTTGCCTTTGAAATTAACCTTAATGGAAAAAGCCAAATGTACAAAAAATTTAGAGGATCTAGGTTCTCTTTTCTGCCATTTTCTATTTAAAATCATTTCAGAGAAAACACAAGGTTAGGCAGGCCTCAGTTTTTTCAGCTGTGCTGATAAGTGCTCATGTTTATGAGACAGATACTATGTGGTAGGCACTGTTTTATTCCATTTAATTTTATAAATATCTTGTACAAATTAGGTACTATCTCTATGCTCGTTTTACCTGGAAGGAAACAGGTCAGAGCAGCAAGTAACTTGTCAAATATCCTATAATTGATAGGTCTTGGAATTGGGAAACAAACCTACAAATTACTAGCACATGTCCAGATTTTAAATTTACCTTCTAAACCTAAATTTTATTTTTGTTATAACCTTTTGATTAGATCTAGTTTTCTCTTTACTATATTCTTCTTTTGTTAATTGACTATTTACTTGTTTTACTAGGGTGCTAGGGTGGGACCCCATGGCTTTGTGCATGCCCAGGGAGATCTTTATTATATAACACCCTAGATCTATTTTACTTTGTATTCAATAAGGTTGCAAGCTGTCCTTTATAAAAGACACAAAAGGAAACATTTTTAAATAGAAATTGAGAACTGGGGAGATAGTTCAGTGGGTAAAGTGCCTACTGTGTGAACGCCAAAACCCGAGTTCAGATCCTCAGCATGCATATAAAAAGTCGGGCATGGCAGCATGTGCCTGTAACCCCAAACTTGGGGCATGAATGGAAACAAATGGATCCCTGAAGCTAATGGGCCAGCCAGTCTTTAGAGAGATGCTGTTCAAAAAATACGAGGAAAGACTTTCTACTTCAACAGTGGCCCTCTACAGGCATGCATACCCAAGTATGTGTACACTTTCCACATAGGCACACACCATGTACATGCACACACTACACACACACACACACACACACACACACGGAGAGAAATTTGAAAATTTAACGCATAACTAATAAGAATAAGGGGTGAAATATTGAAAATAATTGACTTTCATCTCATTTTTATAAATCAATTATTTTGTCAAGGTAAGATCTCAGATTTATATTTGGCTATTAAGAGTAACTATAAAAAATGGAAAAAGGGACAATATATGCTTTTTTTCTATAGGAAAAATCTTAGAAAAGCTGTTTTATGGTGAGATTTTAACTCTATTACTCAAGCAAATCTGGGCTACTTGTTTCCCTAAATGCCAGATTAGGCAGAGTGCGTGTAGAAATGATGACTTGTCATATTACTTGACACATATCTTTTGGATGGACTTCTTTTCTAATCTCAATGGTTTAAACATTTATTTTCCCCTGTTTGTACTAATATTTTTCTCTGAGGCTACTTTGTCCTGTAGTAATACATAGAAAGAAGAAAAAGTCATTATCTGATTAGAATGAGTCGAGGGAGTTTGGCAAGTAGGCATGTCATTTTGATTCATTGTAGTGTATATATTTTTACTACGTATATTAGCTGTTCATTGTAGCATCAATAATAATGTCATTGTTAGACATACTATGCATGTTAATGAAAGGTAGCTAGTGAGATGAAATATATAATACTAGCTAGAGTATGTATCTGTATGTGTATGTGTGGGGGTTGCTTGGGGTGTAGAGGTGGGAGTCAAAGATTGGCCAGAACATATGCATTTAAACTGCTCTACTTATCTCAACCCCAGGATACAGCATGAAACATTGTAATTACTGTGGATGCCTCCAAAGCACCAGGAAATTTAGAACAAACTGGATTGGGAGACCTGTGAAGAGTAACTAACTGAAGGGGAAAGCAAACAGAATGGAAACTGATAGAGAATGTGCTAAGAAAAAGTCTAGAACACTGTACTCCAGGCCACATGACTGGTTTGTTAGTTTGGCCTTTAAGGCGGGGTTGGAGGGACTATGGTATCAAGGAGTTGCCTGCGAGAGGTTTGGGGGTAGTTGTCAGGGTGTCATATCCCCTTTGTCCAAGGGATGGTATCATTGCAACCAGTAATCACATTTCCTTTCTTTCTTCCTTTTGAGACAGGGTCTCCCTGTAACCCCATCTTGCCTGGAATTTGCTATGTAAACTAGGCTGGCCTTGATCTCACAGAGATCCACCTGACTCTGCCTCCTGAGTACAGAGATTAAAGGTGTGTGCCACCATGCCAAGCCACATTTCATCTTTAAACATAAGCAATGCAAGGTCATATTTTGATTATAAAAATTAATACAATATAGAATGATACAAGGTAAAAAATAAATAAAGTTTATTTAAAATAAATGTTTTCTTTAGCTACCTTATTCTTATTTTCTAGAGAAAATTTGTGTTTCTTTTTGTGAGTAAAAGAGGATACATACCCAACTGTTCCTCCATGCTTTGTATACAGTCTGTCCGTCCGTCCATCCGTCCACCCACCCACTCACTGCTATGTACAGTATTGTTTCTGATACTGACAAGATTATTTTTTATTAATAGCTTTGAATTGCTTCCATTGCCTTGTTGTGGGATAAGCATCACGTAATTTCCTTGTAGGGGAACTAGTCTCATCTTCATATTGGCATAACAGAGCATTGCAGATGATTCCTAGACTGAAGAGAAGAAGCAGGCTGTTTTATTAAAAACAATTTTTTAAAAAAGCAATATTGATAGCAAGTCAACCAAGCTTAAGCAATTCAGCAGATATTATTTTACCTTTTCTTGATTTTGTTTGACTTATAATATTTGCATTTCCAATTGAACAGATCACTGAACAAAGTATACAGCCAGGTTCTAAACCAAGTTGCAGAATATGCACTTTAAAAAATATTTTATTTATTATTTTTATTTTATGTGTATGAATGTATTGCCTGCATGTATGTGAGTGTACCCATGTTGTGCAGTGCCGCGGAGGTCAGAGAGAGCTTAGGATTCCCCTGGAACTGGAGTTAAGGATGGTTCTTAGCTGCCTTGTGGGTGCTGGGAATTGAACCCGGGTCCTCTTCAAGAGCAGTGAGTGCTCATAACCGCTGAGCCATATCTCCAGCCCCAGAATATGTACTTTTAAAAAGTATTATGTTTGTCCTGGCCGGGTGTGTTGGCGCACATAAAATTAAAAAAAAGTATTATATTTGTAAAGTGAAGCTCTATTTTATGTTAATAATTTATAGATATTTTAAAATCTTTGAATTGTATTTTTGGGTCTACATTTTATGCTTAGATATAGAATGATTTTATTCATTTTTATCTTAGAAAATTAACCCTGCATTAGTAAGCATTTCACAGAATAATTTAATAAGTTGTTTTCTGGAATACCATATTCAAAATGATAATGAACAAAGCTAAGCCTTTTGATTTTAGGAATGGCTCTGTTTCAAATCTCAGAGCGATTGGGTATGCAGTACTTTAGTTTTTTAATCCATTCTGACAATCTCTTTTTAAAATTGGTATATTTGAGACCATTGATATTTTGAGTGATTACTGATATACTGTTTTGTTTTTTTAACTTCAAAAAATTTATTTATTGTTTTTATTTTATGTGTATGCGTGATTGCCTGTATGTAGGTAAGTGTACCCATGTTGTGCAATGCCTGCATTGGTCAGAAGAGGCTATTGGATCCCATGGGACTGAAGTTATGGCCTCAATCTCACAGAGACCCACCTGCATCTGCCTCCCCAGTGCTGGGGTTAAAGGTGGTGCACCATGCTCGGTGTTTTGGTTTTTTAGCCTTCTTTTCCCCAGCTATTTTTAGTCTTATTCTCTGGCAGCTTACTTAGATGCTCATTCTAGATCCTTACTGGAGTTTGGCCATCTCAAAAGCAGCAGAGATACTCCTGATGGCCCCTGTCCTGCTTCTGCAAACTGTTTTCTTAACACACTTCAAACTTTCTGAGGAGGGTCAACCACTTCAAGCCATTGATGGCCCTGCAGTTCACTTTGGGAATTTAAGACTTGACAATTACTTGTGTTGGGGAAATAAAATGAATATGCCCCTTCTATCATGTTTACATAGAACCTACTGTTAATACTTTGGAAAGGAATGATTTATTTTGGCATCCCATAAAATATTTATGTCAGTCCATGTTGATATGATCTCTCAGTAGGTCATGGTTTGGCTCTTTTTTTTTTTTTTTCCTGTGAGGATTGTGTAGTGCATATCTTGGGTTTTTCTGGGCCGCATGATTTGTTATAACTATGTTATAGTATGAGATCAATGCAGCTTATGAATGTGACTATATTCTAGTATAAAGATTTATAAAATTGTGGCAGGATAGAGTTGACTCATGGTTGCAAGTTTCTGAACTTTATTGGATGATGTTGACTTACTTTTGAGCCCTAATGTTATTATTGCCTCACATTATCTGATTTTTTTTGTTGTTGTTAACTAGGGTATTGTGACTTGCAAAGAGGGAATAATTTATTCTTATTTCATTTTCTGATGACTTGATGCCCTATAGCTGTCCCTCAGCCTCCTCCTTCTTTATATTAGGCCCCACTTACCTGATTTGATTAGGACTAAGGGGCTGGTACACTCACTGGTTTCTGATACAGCTTGCAGTAAGCTCTGAAAACGAGAAGACTGCTGTCTATCAGCGAATCTCCAGATGATCTGGAGGTCTCTATGCAAGATTTTAATCAATAACTGTCAGTCAGCTGTCACTGTTAGACAACCTGCTTAGCCCTCCCATTTATTTTCCCAGATTCTAGCCTTTTGGATCTTCATGCATCTAACAACCTATAATTCAACACTGGACCTTTTCAAACATAAAGGAAAAGCGATTGCTTATTTGCTCTCAAGTAGTCTTGAATTGAATGATAACTTTCAGATCTCTTGTCTGCAGATTACACGACAATTTATCTATTTTAAGTTTTTCCCATAGAAGCCAGACTGTTCATGAGTGGAATGAATGTGAGTGTATAGGAAAGCATGGAAGGTATTCAATTACCATTAGTCATATGACATTGTTGAATAAACTGGTTCAAAACAATTAATTTTTTATTCTACATAATTTGAGACTGTTTCTTCATCCCTAATAAACCTCCTTTCAGATAGATCAAAAAGAATTGTTCAGGATTTTACTTTCATTTCTTCATTTGGGATAAACTTAATTTTAAATAATCTATGATAAAATACAGTAAATTTTATCTATAAGAATATATTTAGTAAACCAAAATGGTAAAACAATTCCCTGATGAGGTTTTCTTTTTTGTTTGTTTGGTTTTTGGCTTTTTTCTTTTTTAAAAAGCAGGGAATCACTCATAAGCCCAGGCTAGTGTTAAGCCCAGTGATGTTCCTGCCTCAGACCCAGAGTGCTGGGATTACAGGTATGAGCCACCACACCTGTCTCCTGATGAGTCTTTGAATTAAAAAATATTTCACTTGCATTAGAAAAAAATTCCTTCAGTTTTTTAAAAAAATATTTATTTAATAACCATATAATTAAGAAGAAGCATTTCATTACAGCAGCATTGACATAGTCAGTAACAATTTCCAGAGCTAAGATGCATCTCTTTCATTTTTACTTAACATGTTTAAATAGCCTTCTGCAAAAAAAATATTTTCATTCAGTTATATGCCTTCCTATCTTATCACAAACTTAGCCCTACATATAAAATGAATGTCATTTTGTTTATATACTTTTTACTGATGACTGTAAAAATGACTTTGTTTTTCTCAATTTCCTTCCACATGCCCTAAGTTCTAATTAAAAGTTTCTAATCTCTATATATCTGATTATTACTAGTCACAGTCGGTTACTTTCTGAGCTCCTTGACATCTGGGCCCATGGTCATGGAATCCATTGGTCTTACCATGTTCCCCACGATCCTGAAGCAGCTGGCTTGATAAAACTATGGAATGGTCTCTTAAAGACACAGTTACAAATGCCAATTAGGTGGCAATAGCCTGGAGGGCTGGGACAGGGTCCTCCAGAAGGCAGTGTATGCTTTGAATCAGTGTCCAATACACGAATACAGTACAGTTTTCCTATAGCCAGGATTCACGGGTCCAGGAATCAAGGGGTGGAAGTGGGAATGATTCCACTCACTGTCACCCCTGGTGACCCTCTATGAAAATTTTTGCTTCCTGTACCCTCGACTTTCCACTCTACTGGCTTGGATGTTTTGGTTCCAGAAGAGGGAATGCTTCTGCAGGGAGAGACAATAAACATTCCATTGAACTGGAAGCTAAGACTTCCCCTTGGACATTTTGGGCTTCTGATGCCCTTAAGTCAGCAGGCTAAGAAAGGAATAACAGTATTAGGAGATGTGATTTACCCAGACTACCAGGGGGAAATTGGACTGGGTCTCCACAATGGAGGTAATGAAGATATCATCTGGAAGGCAGGAGATTCCTCAGGGAAACTTTTGGTGTTACCTTGTCCTGTGATTAAGGTCAATGGGTAACTGCAACAACCCAATCCAGACAGGACAACAAATGGCCCAGACCCTTCAGGGATGAAAGTATGGGTCACTCCTCCAGAGAAAGAGCCAAGACCTGCAGAGGTGCTTGCTGATGGTGGAGGAAATACAGAATGGGTAGTAGAGGAAGGTAATTACAAATACCAACTTAGGCCTCGTGGCTAGTTGCAGAAACGTGGATTGTAGTTGACCTGAGTATTTTTGTCCTAGTTGGTTAAGAATAGGCTCGGGCATGTATACACATATGTTAGGCAGATTCTTGAGGTTTTGAATATGTAATTGAGACGTGTTAAGTGGTTAAGTGTTGTGAACCTATATGATTATATTGGGTTATGAGACACTAAAGGACTAAGCATTCCTTGAAGACTTTATCACCTACTTTAAGATATGTAATGCATTGGTCATTGTATTATGGAATAGTTATATCATGTTAGGTGAAATTATGACCTCAACATTGTTTTCATTTGAAAATTAAGCACGACATAGAGAGATGCTATTGTGTGTCAAGTTGACAAGGGGTGGACTTGTGATGGCTAATCCTGGGTGTCAACTTGATTGGATCTGGGATTAATTGAAATGAAAGAGATCTTCTTGACTGGATCATCTAAAACCAGAAGATACACCCTAAATGTGGGCGTTATCTTCTGATGGCAGCTGGTATAAAAGACCAAGGCAGAGTAGAACGCCAGGCTTCTTGCTGCTTGCCTTCTCTCTCACTGGTGAGTTCGTCTTGCTGCTGTAGACTGAAGACTACCTGATCTTTTGGAATTTGTCAGACCTTCAGCGCCAGACTGGGACTACTGAGACATCCAGCCTTGTGAACTGAGCAACTATGGATTCTCAGCCTCTCTAGTATGGTACAGCCATTGTTGGACTACTCGGACTCTATCCTGTGAGCTAAGCTGATAAATCTCTATACATATATATTCATTCTACTGGTTCTGTTTCTTTAGAGAACCCTGA
>NW_008352270.1:577086-581408 GCF_000622305.1 Nannospalax galili
GGAGCCCCTGGCTCCTTTCTTTTACCAGCTCCATCCATGTGAGGATAAGTCAAAGGTCCTGCTCGACCATTGTTGGCTTCTCTTGGAAGCATGGAGGAAATGATTCCTCCGTGTTGACCCTCCTCTTTATAGACTGGACACTGGCTCAAGTCCATCTGGGGGGGTCTCCTCAGCTTCCTTGATCAAGAGAACAGGTGACCCACCACTATTATAGGACATTTTGAGAGATGCTCATAATTCCCTGGAAACTAGTTGATGTAGGAGGGCAAGGAGCAAAAATTGTCCTTTATGTCCCTCTGACCAAATTATTATAGGCCTCAAAGGATGTCTGTTAAACATCCAAGAAAGTTAGTTCCACCAGTCTGATACTTTTAATTACTGCGTGTGATGTAGATAAATCTTGGGCAAAGACCAATTATTCTCAGATAAACCTTACCTAGACATATATTTCTTGATTTTCTATGTATAATTTGTCAGTAGGTTGTAGGACTAATATGGTTCCCTTCGGTTTTCAAAAGTAGCTAGGCATTGTTTATCTCTCGCATTGTCTCACCGCTCCATCATGGTTTTCCCACTTAAGGTGCCCCCATTTCCCCCCTTTCTCCCTTCTCCTATGGTCCTACCTCTCTTGACCTCCTTCTTTCTCTTTATCCCCTAGGTTCCTTGTATACCCTTCCCTCCCCCCTCCCTTAAACTAACCCAATTTTTATCCATATCTCCCTTATTAAGGCCTGTTTCCTACTGTTCTTCTCTTTCATGTTCTTTCTTTTCCTTTACCTCCCTGTTTCCTTTCCATTATCCTGGTTCCTGTAGTTATGTCTGGTTGCATACTTATTTCTCAGTCTGGTTCTAGGATCCACATGTGAGAGAGAACATATGTCGATTTTTTTTCTGAGTTTGTGTTACTTCACTTAGTATAACAGTTTCTAGTTCCATCCATCTACCTGCAAATTTCATGATTTCATCTTTCTTTACTGCTGAGTAAAACACCACCGTATAAATGAAGCACATTTTCATTATCTACTCGTCAACTGAGGGACACTTAGGTTGCTTCCATCTCTTAGGTATTGTAAAAAAGGCAACAACAATCATGGATGTACAAGTGCCTCTGCAATAGGATGAGTTCTTTGGGTATATGCCAAGGAGTGGTATAACTGGGTCAAATCGTAGGTTCATTTGTAGTTTTTTGAGTTCTCCACACTGCTTTCCATAGGGATTGAACCAGTTTGCAGCCCCACCAGCAGTGGATGAGTGTTCCCCTTTCCCCACATTGTCTCCAACATTTGGTATCATTTGTTCTCTTGATCTTAGCCAGTCTGACTAGGGTGAGGTGAAATCTTAAAGTGGCTTTAATTTGCATTTCCCTAATTATTAGTGATGTTGAACATCTTTTAAGATGTTTCATAGTCATCTTTACTTCTTTTGTGAACTCTCTTCAGCTCCTTAGCCCATCTTTTAACTGGGCTGCTTCTTGTCTTGGTTCTCTGCTTTTTGAGTTCGTTATATATTCTGGATATGAAACCTCTGTGGGATGTGTCACTGGTGAAGATTTTCTCCCATTCGGTGGGTTTTCTGTTTGCTACCTTGGTTGTCTCCTTTGATGTACAGAAAATTTTTAGTTTAATGAGGTCCCATTTGTTAATTTTTGCCCTTGTTTCCTGAGCAATTAATGTCCGGTTTAGGAAATCCTTTCCTACACTTATATCTTGTAGGTTTTTCCCAGTGTTTTCTTCTAATAGTTTCCAGAGTTTCAAAGTCTTTACAAAATTAATGCATTTAAACAATGCTTGAATTGCAACTAGAGTTCCAAAATACACCTTGTCATGTTATGAAGCGTATTTGTCTATTAGATAGTAATTTTGCTTTCTTTTTTGTATAAAAATGCTTTTCCTTGAATCATAGTTGCTGGAGTTAAAGATTATTGTATTTGTTTTATTTGTAAATAAAATGCATGTTCTTAGAAAATTCAAATATTAGTGGGAAGATTGAAAAGAAAAAGACAAAATTAACATTTTCTCTTAAGGAAAGCTTGGAAAATTAATACCAATTTTAACATATCTACTGTAAGCATTCTTAAACTTATTGCCTTATAATGCCCTTTTCAATATTTAGGATAAGATATTTTATGAATATTCTCTGCTATTGTTTTAGTTTGTTCTTCATTGCTGTGACAAAACACTCTGACCAGTACCAACTTGGGGAGGAAAGGGTTTATTTGTCTCACATCTCCCGGGTCGCACGCAGTTCATCAGGGAGCCCAAGGTAGGAACTCAGGGCAGGAACCTGGAGGCAGGAGCTGGAGCACAGGCCATGGAGGAATGCTGCTTACAGGCTTGCTCCCCTGTCCCCTGCCCAGTCTGCTTTCTTATGCAACACAGGCCCACCTGCCCAGGGGTGGCACCACCCACAGTGGGTTGGGCCCTCCCACATCACTCATCAATAAGATGCCCCTCAGACATGGCCACAGGCCTGTCCAATAGAGGCAATTCTGCAATTGAGGCTCCCTCAACCCAGGTGTGTCAAGTTGACACTAAAGCTAGCCAGCACAGCTAGCAATATTGTATTGGTCACTTTTCTGTTGCTGTGATAGAAACACTGACCCCAAACAATTTATAGAAGGAGGAGTTTATTTGAGCTTACAGTTCCAGGGGGAATTACAGTCCATCATGTCAGGGAGGCATGCTGGCTGGAGGTGGCTGGAGCAGGAGCAGCAGAAGCTAAGCTCTCATATCTCGCAGGCATAGGAAGCAAGAGAGTAACCAGAGTTCTGGCAAGGCTTAAGAATTCTCTAAGTCCACCCTCAGTGATGTGCTTCCTCCAGGATAGCCACACCTTCTAAAACCTACCAAAACAGCGCCATCTTCTGGAGACAAAATGTCCCAGTACTTGGAGCCTATGGGGGACATTTTCATTCAAACCACCACAAATGTATACATTCAAATTTTATATTAATCCCTAAATACCTGTCAGAAAGGTTTGGCCAGCTTATAATTCTACCCACAAGGTTAGATGCTTCTAATTGCTGTTCATTTATTCCTCTTTGATGAACTAATGGGAGGTCTGTGTTATCTTGTTTCTGTTAGCACTGGTGTGGTTTCTACTATTAATCATTGTTTTGTTTTTTATTTCAAACATCGGTTTTATACTTGCTAAACACATAGTCTACCGCTGAGGTATACCCTCAGACATGATTTTTCTTTCTCAGTCATGAGTTTCCTGTTGGTGTTAATCATTTCCTTTACTTGATGATTATGGTGATTTTATTGTTTTGAAACAGTCAAACTTTTCTTAATTATCTGTAAGAAGTTTTTGCATATTGGATATTATCTATCTGTATACATGGTTTAGATTTTGTTTTCCTGGTTGTCCTTTATAAACCTTGTTTGTGTCACAGTGTTGTTGTTGTTTTTTTTTCTTTTTAAAATTTTATTTTTGTTTTTGTATGTGTATGTATGTATCTATGTGAGTGTATACCACATATGTGTGGGTGCTCACAGAGACCAGAGAGACTATCAGATTCCCCTGGAGCTGGAGCTAGAAGTGATTTGTGAGCCTTCCAGTGTGGGTGCTGGGTCTTGAACTCTGGTTCTTTGAAAAAGCAGCAGTGCTTTTAACGGCTGAGTCAGCTCACTGCATCCCAGCTATGAATTTTTTATCCTTGTATAAAAGTTACTCATTGTATGTAATTTACTGTATATGTCTCTTCTTTGATGGTTTAGGAATACTTTTTCCCACCTACATATTATAAAGTGTTCTATTTTATTTTAATTTTATGTGTATGTGTGTATTGCCTGCATGTAGGTAAGTGCACCTGTGTCAGGCAATGCCTGCGGAGGTCAGAAGAGGGCATTGGATCCCCTGGAACTGGATTTATGGACAGTTTTTATATGCCATGTGGGTTCTGGGAATCAAACCCAGGTTGACTTCTTGCTCTGCAAGAGCAGCCAATGCTCCTAACCACTGAGCAATCTCTCCAGCCCCATGAATAAAATGTGAATTGTATTCTTGGATGATCGTAAAGGAAGAAAATAGGAAAAATGGTTATCATTTGAGGTCTCACCAAGGCCAGAGTTATAAGAGTGAAGATAGAACTCAGTGTTCTGAGTGTCAGATCAGATGGAGTTCCTAAAGATATTTCTTGGTGGGCTTACATTTGTAAAAAACTAAACATCATGTCCTAACAACTGTTTTAAAAATACAGTTTTTATTATCATGGTTAGAAATAGAATAGGCAAACTTGATACTCTAAAATGGGCCAATTTCAAGTAGTATGATCACTTTTTATTTTTATGACTAAATGGTCTTGTTTGGTTTTTGGAAGA
>NW_008352270.1:581463-588721 GCF_000622305.1 Nannospalax galili
AAAAAAAGCCCTTAAGGGGAAGATAACTATGCTGCTTGTTGTTTTTAAAGGATGTAGGCATAGATATAAGGAATGTTTTCTGCCATTTAAATATAGCAGTATTAATTATTATTAAAGACCAAAAGTTAATTTTGATAGGAATTCTGTAAATTTTGGTTAATTGAAAATAATTACTACCTAACTGTTCAATTGGTTCACTTTTCAACATATGTTTTGTAGATGCCAAAATAAGGGTTGTAGATGATCTCATGTAGCTGAGACAGGCATTGATAAAACCTACTCTTAAGGCTGAGTATGCTGGTGTACACCTTTAATACCAGCATTTGGGAGGTGAGGTAGATCTTTGTGAGATTGAGGCCAGCCTGGTCTTTTTGTTTTTCTTCTTTGATTGATTTATTTATTTTTATGGGGCTTTTGGGTACTCTAATATTTCCCCTTCTGAAGAGGTAACCCTAAAATCTTTTAAGGGTTAGATACAAGCTCCCAAATACTTATAACATTTTTGGCCTTTGGAACAGAGTATGTTGCTAAGACGCCCAAGGACATTTAGACTTTTAGCCAAGAAACTGGCTACTTTTCTTTGGGGTCTTTTTACCCTAACTGCCTAGCCAATTCCTACCTCCTATTTTTATCACACCCTCCTCTGAAGAGGTTAACCAAATTGCCAATAGGGAATCGGGATGCAGACCGCTCTGGCTTCTTTCATGCTGAACAGGGATGGAGGGTGAGGCAATTGCAGTACCCCTTCAGTGGGTCTATCTAAAAGACTCCCAAATTGCATAACTCTTGTCTCTAAGGGGAAAAGAAAATCCTTGAATCTTGAATAGGAGATGTGAAGGAGAAGTAAAGGCAAGCGTAACTAGTGTTACAAGTTCTAGACAGGGAACTAGAAAGAAGACAGAACAGGGCAGTTTTCAAATGTTCATATGAGAGTCCATTGGAATTTCTTGACAAGGGCTTCCAAAAGCATCCCTCTGTTGGTTTCCTCCTCATTTTTCTTTTGTCTTCCAAGGCTGGACTCCAGAGTGATGGATTCAGGATTTGCTTTCAGGTATTTTGATAACTGTTGGAGTGGTTAGAATCAGTGTCAGTTCCCCCTCAAAGGCTGCTAGATAGGGGGAGGAAACAAATTTATCTATCATTTTAGAACAATAGGTGGTTGTCTCCCTTAGCTACAGGTGGGCATTACAGTATTGGAGAACAAGATTTGAAGTGTTACATCTGAGCAGTACTTTCTGGTTAGGAACAAAATCATCAATGAGAAATAATTGTCTAAATAACTTTTTAAAAATATTTTATTTGTTATTTTTATTTTATGTGTATGAGTGTTATGCCTGCATGTTGGTAAGTGCACCTGTGTCATTTCATGCCTGCGGAGGACAGAAGAGGCTGTCAGATCACCTGGAACTGGAGTTATGGATAGTTGTTAGCTGCCATGTGGGTGCTGGGATGTGAACCCGGGTCTTCTTCATAATGCTGAGATGTTGGCGCATGCATCTCTAATCTGTATGTATCTGATTATTACTAGTCATAATTGGTTGCATTCGGATTCTTAGCACCTGTGTTTGTCTATAAAGTCATTGGGTAGATTTCAGCGGTAATGGTTTTCACCTACTAATTATCATGATGTAAATTTTTATGCTTCCTCTTCAAATATAACTTATTTTTTTAAATGAGAAATATATGTTTAGGCAAGGTTTATCTGAGAACAATTGGTGTTTGCCCAAGATTTATCTACATGGCACACAGTAATTAAAAGTACCAGACTGGTAGAACTAACCATCTTGGATGTTTAACAGACATACTTTGAGGCCTATACTAATTTACTAATACTTTGAGGCCTATACTATACTAATTTGCTCCTTGCCCTCCTACGTTGACTAGTTCGCGGGGACTATGAGCATCTCTCAAAATGTCCTGTAATTGTGGTGGGTCACCTGTCCTCTTGATCAAGGAGTCCAAGGAGACCCCAAGAGATGGACTTGAACCAGTGTCTAGTCTATAAAGAGGAGGGTCAACACAGAGGAATCATTTCCCTCATGCTTCCAAGTGAAGCCAACCATGGTCAAGCAGAACCTTTGACATCTTCATATAGATGGAACTGGTAAAAGGAAGGAGCCAGGGGCTCCTCCCAAGCCCATGTGACCCCTGAGGAACAGATCCTCAAACAGCCTTAAGAGTAAAAATAAATTGGTTTATCTGGGCCAACTGTATGGCCTTAAACACCCAAAAGGACAGTATAACCAAAGATTAAGGGGCCAGTATAATTTTTTAAGAGTCCATATGTATAGCTAAAGGCTACATAACAAGCAACAATGCCAGATAGGAGATACCTGCTTTTGAGTTGTTGTCCACGGTGGCCTAATGGACTCCCAGATAGTAACCCAGGATAGAGCTGGGAAAATGAACAGCAGACCTCAGTGTTATCTAAAGAAATCTTGACAACTGATTGCTGCTAGATGAGGAACAGCTGACCTTCCTAAAACAAAGACCTCTAGATAGGCTGACTAGATTCACCAGATGGACAAGAATTGGGGAATGGCTGGGGGTGACAACATCACATTGGACAGTAGCAGGGATAACAGTATAAGGGCTCTAGTGGGGGGAAGGAGGCTTGGGAGGGTGACATATGGGACGTGGAGGTACAATTGAATAAGATGGTTTGGGATATTCTATGTGATACACACACACACACACACACACACACACACAAAATCAACAAATTTCTAAAAATGTGTTATATTTGAGGAGGAAGCATGGAAATTTACGTCATGCTTATTAGTAGAGGTGATAAAACATCTCATTGGTTATGCTTTTTCCTTTTGGGTGTTTAAGACCATACAGTTGGCCCAAATAAATCAATTTATTTTTACACTTCAGGTCATTTGAAGATCTGTTCCTCAGGGGTCATATGGGCTTAGAGGAAACTTCTGGCTCCTTTCTTTTACCAGTTCCAACTATATGAAGATAAGCAAAGGTCATGCTCGACCATGTCTGGCTTCATTGGTTATGCTTTTTCCTTTTGGGTGTTTAAGACCATACAGTTGGCCCAAATAAATCAATTTATTTTTACACTTCAGGTCATTTGAAGATCTGTTCCTCAGGGGTCATATGGGCTTAGAGGAAACTTCTGGCTCCTTTCTTTTACCAGTTCCAACTATATGAAGATAAGCAAAGGTCATGCTCGACCATGTCTGGCTTCATTTGGAAGCATGAATGAGATGTTTTCTCTGAGTTGACCTTCCTTTTTGTAGACTGGACACTGGTTCAAGTCCCTCTTGTGCAGTCTCCATGTCCTCCCTGAAGAAGAGGACAGGGACTCACCACAGTTCCAGGACATTTTGAGAGATGTTCCATAGTCCCCTGGAACTTAGTTGACCTTGGAGGGCAAGGGGCAAAAACTTTCCTTTATGTCCCTCTGACCACATTTGTATAGGCCTCAAACTATGGCTGTTAAACATCCAATAAGGTTAGCTCCACCAGTCTGGTACTTTTAATTATCATGTGCTATATAGATAAGGATTGGGTAAAAAACAAAATATTCTCAGAAAAACCTTGACTAGATATATAGTGACTAGTGCTTTGTGCAGTCTTGATTTTGAGTTTTATTGCATTGTGGTCTGAGAGAATGCATGGAATTATTTCAAGCTTTTTGTATTTGTTGAGGTTTGTTTTGTGGCCCAGTATGTGGTCGGTTTTTGAAAAAGTTCCATGGGGTACTGAGTAGAAAGTGTATTCTTTGGTGCTTTGCTGGAATATTCGAAAGATGTCTGTTAGGTCCATTTGATGTATGGTATCATTTATTTCAGACATCTCTCTGTTTATTCTTTGTCCAGTTCACCTGTCTAATGGAGACAGTGGGGTACTGAAGTCCTTTACTATTACTGAATTGTGCTTAATCTGTGTCTTAAAGTCCTGTAGTGATGTTTTTATAAATTTGGGTGCACCAGAGTTTGGTGCATGTATGTTTAGGATTGTAATATCTTCTTGGGTAACTGTTCCTTTGATTAGAATGAAGTGACCCTCCTTATCTCTTCTGATTAGTTTTAGTTTGAAGTCAATTTTGTCACATAATTTGTCATTAGAATTGCAATCCATGCTTGTTTCTTAGTGCCATTTGCTTTGAATATTCTTTTCCATCCTCTTACCTTAAGGTGTCCTTGAAGGTGAGATCGGTTTTTTCCAGACAGCAAAGAGATGGATTTTGTTTCTTAATCCATTCTCTTAGCCTCTGTTTTTTTTTAATCCTGTGTCTTTTGACCTGGGCGTTCACTGCATTGATATTTAAAGTTATTATTGAAAGATCTGATTGGTTTCCATCATTTTGATTTATGTTTCCCTGATTATACCTTTATTTATTTTCTTTTCTTGCCCCTGGAGTATAGTTGTTTCTCTCTCCACTCTTTGTATTGCTTCAAGTATTCTTTGTAGGGTTGGTTTTGTGGACGCAGCCCTGATCATTGTCGGGTCAGAGTTTTTATAGGACTACAGAAATATCATTCAAACAGGACATTTGTGAAGCAGTCAGGTTTGTACAACCTAGCAGAACTTTGAATCTATTAACCAACAACCAATCATTATACAGAGAAGTGATACAGTCATATAAGTTGGCAATCAACTTTGTAATTTTAAAATTAGTCAACTTCCTAGCCATAACAAGTATAGTAAAAAAGCTGAAATCAGCAGTTACTGGGTGATCATACAATAACAGGGTGGTCTTATACTTTGTGTCAAGGTGACCTAAAATAGCAAATGAGTTACAGAAGCAAAAACAAGCAGTTAGCCAGATGTAAAATGTCTGAGATTAGCACATTCCATGATTCATGGCTAGGACAATTTCCCAAGACCCAAGGTTGTCCCCCTGTTGCAGGTTCTCTCATGAGTCCAGCCCACAAGGGAAAAATAGCTATTCTGAGCAAGATGGAGTAACTTAGGTTAACTTGCTAATATAGTTCAGGGACATAGTGTTTTGGTTTTCCATTTTATTATTCTGTCGTTGTGATTTTGGCATATGAATTTCTTTTGTTATTTGTGATTCTGATATGAAAATTAAGGTGAAGTATGCTTCTGTTTGTATTATTGTGGTACCTAGATCCTTTCTTTATTGGTTATGTAAAGCTGGTTGGTACAGGGTTCAGGTTCTCTCAGGTTAAATTTGGAGGGAACTGATGGCTTCAGATCAGTTTATCAGGAGTACCCACAGAAGCCCAATTCAAGTTCCAGTCAGGTACACTTAGGCTTCCTTCATCATGTGGAGGATCTGGGTGCTCTCAGGCAGCCTCCTGAGTTCTTCATGCCCTCTGCTAGAGGGAGGCCAGTGGGAGGCCAGACCTCAGCATGCTCTGGGGGCCTGCCAACATCAGAGCAGCTACATTGATGGAGGCTGAAACCCATCCCCTCAGACTGCTAGGATCTCAGCCTTAGCCTACTGAAGCCAGATCTGCCCTGGGGCCTTGGGAGGGGCCTCACAAAATCCCATGTAGGGAGATGGGTATGGTACAATTTGGGGAAGGTCACCACCATGTGGAGGCAGGATCCGGGGACTCTCAGGCAGTCCCCTGTGTTCTCAGGCCTCCCCGCCTGAGGGTGTATCTTAAGGATGGTCTTGTGCTTATCATGCACTCCTCAGCAGTGCGGAAGTATTCTTCAGACTTTTAAAGCAAGTCAGGCCATGCCCCAGTAACTTCCTCTCGGACTTCTGCAAGGTGGGGCCTTTAGGTCCCCACAAATTACCATCATGCTTTCTGTTTATAAAGCAACTTAAATTTATTGTGCAAACATAGTAATCATTTTGTGCTCATGTTTAGCATCTTCCCTTTTTATATTTGGGTAGTTTGGTCTCTAAATCCCAGACTGTGATCCTAACTTTGTTTAATATGAGAACAGTATCTACCGTTTAGATTACTTTGGATATCAAATGAAGTGTCTTTTGTTAATTTCTGAGGCATGTGTCTAGCACATTGTAGAATGCCAGGGAACTTTCCTCCCTTCTACAAATTTTAGCATTTTATGTTTCTGCTTTTACAACCTCATTTATTAGACAACTTTTTTCTTTTGATGTAGAATCTCAATCTAATAGAAACTAGCCTTGAACTTGCTATGTACTCCTAATCCTTCCTCAACCTCTTGAATGTCTGGACCACAGACATGTGCCATCATGACTTTTTCTTTTTCCTTCTTTATTTTTGTGTTACTAGGGATTAAACTCAGAGTTTCAAGGATGTTAGGCAAACCCCCTTCCACTTAGCTACATGCCCAGGTCCTGTGTACTTCTTTACATTGAACCAGTGTAGTCTTGTTTAGATGTGAGTAAAGTATAGGTCTGGAAGGAAAGATGATAAACAGCACATTAAGAAGGATCATCATAATAAAAGTGAGTGAGTGGAGGGCAAGAAGTCAGTTTCTACATAGCTGTAGCTATTTTGAAAGTTTTGGATGGCTGCATATTTGCGTTGTAAGTGAAAATGAGAAACCCTCCTGTAACGATGTTTTGGGCCTCCAAACATATATAATTTGTATGATAAGAATGAGTGGACCAGAAAGGGGGGAAATGGGGGCAACTTAAGAGGGTAAACCATGATGGAGGGGTGAGAGATAAACAAAGCCTAGCTAGTTTTGAAAACCAGAGAGAAGCATATTACTCCTACAACCTCCTGACAAATTATACATAGCATATCAAGAAATATATGTCTAGGTAAGGTTTATCTGAGAACAACTTGTCTTTGCCCAAGATTTATCTACATGACACACAGTAATTAAAAATACTAGACTGGTGGAACTAACCTTCTTGGATGTTTAACAGACATACTTTGAGTTCTATAATAATTTGGTCACAGGGACATAAAGGACACTTTTTGCTCCTTGCCCTCCTAGGTTCACTAGTTCCAGGGACCTATGAGCATCTCTCAAAATGTAGTATAATGGTGGTGGGTCACCTGTCCTCTTGATCAAGGAGGCCAAGAAGACCCCACTAGATGGACTTGAACCAGTGTCCAGTCTATAAAGAGGAGGGTCACACAGAGGAGTCACTTCCTCCATGCTTCTAAGTGAAGCCAACCATGGTCGAGCAGGACCTTTGACTTATCTTCACATAGGCGGAACTGGTAAAAGGAAGGAGCCAGGGGCTCCTCCCAAGCCCATGTGACCCCTGAGGAACAGATCCTCAAACAACCTTAAGAGTACAAATAAATCAGTTTATCTGGACCAACTGTGTGGCCTTAAACACCCAAAAGGAAAATATAACCAAAGATTAAAGGGG
>NW_008352270.1:588938-593800 GCF_000622305.1 Nannospalax galili
TGGGAAAATGAACAGCAGACCCCAATCTTTTCTAAAGGAATATTGACAACTGATTGCTGCTAGAATAGGAAGAACTGACGCTCCTAAAACAAAGACCTCTAGGCAGGCTGACTAGATTCACCAGAAGGGCATGTAGTGGTGAAGGGCTGGGGGTGCCAACAACACAGCAGACAGTATCAGGGATATGATAGTTATAAGGGCTCTGGTGGGGGGAGGGAAGCTATGGGAGGGTGTTACCTGGGAAGTGGGTGTATAAATAAACAAAATAATAATAATAATTCTTCAAAACATAAAAATTTGCTCCTTATTAATTAGTAGATGTGAAAAACATTACCATTGAAATCTACCTTATGACTTTATATCCATGCTCAGATGCCAAGGAGCTCAGAAAGTAACTGACTGTGATTAGTAATAACCAGATATATAGAGATCAGAAACGCATGTGCATCTTAGTGTCAATTGTATTAAAAATGAATTTTTCTGTATGAAACTGCATATTTTAATAATGAAATGGAAATCTTTTTTAAAGTTTAAAACTTCTTTTTATTTTATGTCTTGTAGGGTTTATATGGAGTACAATATTGTATAACTGTATCAATTCAACTGTAAATCTAAAAATTTACAGCCAATTTTGAAAGAGATGCATCTTAGCTCTGGAAATTGTTATTTAATATCTCAATGTTGTTGTAATGAAATGCTTCTTCTAATTATATGGTTATTAAATAAATAATTTAAAAAATGCATGACCCAGACATGAAGCAAACTAAAGGTGCCTCATTCTAAGCATTGAATGGAGTTTATTAAAAATAACCTTGAACCTTGGAGGAGCATCCTTCAAATAGTATAAATAGTACTACTTCAGTGATGTTGGAAAACATTGATTATTATATAGTAGGAATATTAAATTATAATATATATACCATTTTTAATTTTTAGAATTGATTCTTAGGAGTATTAAAAACTCTAATCATATTTACACTTAAGTAAATGCAATTACATATGAATATTTTAAATCCTCATAATCTAAAAATAATGGAAATAATAAATAAAAATAATAGCTGAGATTTACAGGGTTATTAATTTTTCCTTTTCTTAATTAACAGTCAACACATAATGTCTACAGTTGGTGGATCTATAAAACCAAAGGCACAACTCCTGAAAGAAACCGTTGTAGATTTAAACTCTGTTAAAAGTAAAAGCTTCTGCTCTGGTAATGAGACTCTCAAGAAAATGTCAAACAAGCCACAGTCTTGTAGAAAATATTAACAAAGACATATTTGATAGAAGGCTGCTATCTGAAATACATAAAGAACTCTTAAGACTTAATAATAAGGAAATGATCCAAATGGGAAAGAGTCAAAAGAGGGGCTGAGGAGATAGCTTGGTCAGCAAAGCGCTTGCCTTGCAAGCATGAGGACCTAAGTTCAATCCCCAGAACCCACATAACAAAGCCAAGTTTGGGGAACAAGAGTACTATTCTTGCAGAAGACCTGGGTTCCATTCCCAGCACTCACATATCGGCTCACAAACATCCATAACTCTAGTTCCAGAGGATCTGATTCTCTCTTCTGGACTCCTTGGTCATTGCATGTGTGGGTGCACATATATGCATGCAGGCAAAACACTCATACACATAGTTACTTAATTTAATTAGTATAATTAATTAATTTTAAAGTTGGGTGTGGTGGTACACGCTTGTAATTCCAGTGCTGGACAGGAGGATCCCTAGTGCTTGATCGACCAGTCAGCATAGCTGAATCAGTGAGCTGCAGGCTAGTGAGAAAACCCTGCCTCAAAAAAACAAAAACAAAAACAAAAAAACCACAGTGTTTTAAGGAACAACAGTGAGAATGACCTCTGGCCTCCATCTGCATGTATACACACACACACACACACACACACACACACACACACACACACACACACACACCCCTTGTGTACCCAAAGAAAAAGAAAATAAGAAAAGAAGGAAGACAAGAAAGGAAGGAAGGAAGACCTGAACAGATAATAGGTATACAGATAGAAAATAAGCAAAGGAAAAGCGCTTTAACAGCATGTATCGTTAGAGAATCCCATATTAATATAACAAGATACCACTAAATATATATTAGGATCGTGACTATTTTAAATTGATGGATCAAAAATATATAATCATATTCCTTAAAGTTTTAAGGCTACAGATAAAAAAAAACCTATATAGCCAGCAATAATCAACCCATGCAAAAGGAAGGGCAATTCATCTTTCTCAGTGACAAATTTGGACACGTTGAGACCATAAGGCGAGTAAATCTAGATGAAATTATGATGGCACTTTCTAGAAGAATCTAAAGCAAAAGGGCTTATCTTTGTGGACCCTGAGGAGACATCTAGAAAGAGACTTAGTTTTGTTTTGCGCCCTTCTTCACTGTTCTGATTTTTTTATAATGTTCATGTTATTACAAAGCAATTTTGAGGGAGGGGATATAAATGTCATCAAATTTTGTTGTATGAAAATTGCAAAATAAATAAAAAACTTTAAAAACTAAAAAAAATTCTTCAAAGCATAAACATTTGTTCCTTAATAATTAGTAGATGTGAAAAATATTTACCATTGAAATCTACCTGATGACTTTATATCCATATCTGAGCCAAGGAGCTCAGAAAGTAACCGGCTGTGTCTAGTAATAATCATATATATAGAGATTAGAAACACATATGCATCTTAGTGTCAATTGTATTAAAAATAAATTTTTCAGTATGAAACTGTGTATTTTAATAATGAAATGGAGATCTTTTTCAAAGTTTAAAACCTCATTTAATTTTATGTCATAGGGTTTATACTGAGTACAATATTGTATAACTGTATTAATTCGACTATAAACCTAAATATTTATAGCCAATTTTGAAAGAGAAGCATCTTAGCTCTGGAAATTGTTATTGAATATGTCAATGCTGTTGTCATGAAATGCCTCTTCTAATTAAAAAAAAAAAAAAAAGAATAAGTGGACCATTAGGCACTTCAGTGTTGGGACGCCCCTCTTGGAACAGAACACATGAGGCATTTGTTCTAGCAGCTTCCCTCTTATCAAGGCTAGCTTCCTTCCCTTTAGTCTACTCATGTCTAGATTGCTGACTACCTTTCTGTTCTTTTCAGCCTCCTTATCACACTGGGTAGTCTCATGAGTTTGCTGACTAACTACATACTTTTCAAAATATCTATTATATTTAAGCAAGGACCTATGTATGAGATTGTACAGCCTTGAACAAACTGGGCATTTGTGATTTAGCTTCTTTCTACATTGTGTTTGAAAGCTACAAGGCTTTGTAGGTCTTCATCTGCTAGCCCAACTGTTATTTCTGTACTTTCTATGGCAACATGGGGACTCAATGCTAGCTTCTCAATTTTGGTTTTCCTTAGCCATGTGTTTTATTTTCTAACTTGGAGTGATAGTCTCTTTAAAAGACCATCGTATACATTATTAAATATTGTTTAAGTATTAAAAAAATTTCTACTGCTTCCTATTGAATCTACCACATGGGTAATGACCAGAGGGCAGGTTAAAGTACAGAGTAGTGAAGTTGAGGTGTTAATGCTAAGTAATTGCCTACGTGACAACTGCTAAAATCTGGATCATTTGCAGTATTAGAACATTAATTTTGCAGTTATATTTAGGCTGTTGAAATTAATGTTGATGAATCTTAGCATTTGGTATAAATGAAACTTAAATTTCATGTCTCCGATGTCCTTTCCTACTTCTGTCTTATCAGAAAAAAGCTTGGCAGGATCACAAGCGGGAATGCAAATGTCTGAAAAGCTGCAAACCCAGATACCCTCCTGACTCTGTGAGACTTCTTGGCAGAGCTATCTTCAAACTTGTGAGTATGCAGTTGCCTTTCTTACTCATATTTAGGACTGAAACAGAACTCATGCTAAGGTAGTATGATACTACTATCCAGCTAGTATTAAAGATAAAAAAAATCTCCTTTCCTGTTATTCATTGCATTGGTGTCAGGAAAGAAGCGCACAACCCGTTTATAAAAATTTTGCGATCTTAGAACAGAGTTTTGAGGCCCTGCCTGCATGTAGGGTAAAGGATGTTGATAACTAGTACTTGTTTCTTCCTCCCTCCCTCCCTCCCTCCCTCTCTTTCTCCCTTCCTTCTTTCCTTCTTTCCTATCTTTCTTTTTTTGAGACAAGGTCTCACTATGTAGCCCCAGCTGGCCTGGAGCTCCCTATATAAGACCATTCCAGGCTGACCTTGATCTCAGAGAGCTCCACCCGCCTCTGCCAAGTGCTGGGATTCAAGGTGTGCGCCACCAGCCTGGCCTTCTTTCCTTTCTTTGAACCTAGAGTCTTGATATATGCTAGTGTTGCACTAAATTTTCCCCTTCCTGCTCTCTGTTTGACCCATCCTTATTCACTCAGGGTCTGGTCGTCCTGAAGCAGATGCGCAAACCGGTATAACACAGTTCTGTTTGAATTTTGTGTAGTTTATACATTTGGGAGGGCATGGCTTACAAAGAAAGGGCTTCTAGTAATAGCACCATTCAAGCGTGAGTGCAGCGGTCTCACCCCACGGTCTGTGAGTGTCGGGTCTGGGGTCCATGCCCCGGGGGATGCCATCTGCCCGGCAGGCCACACAATTCTCCTTTTCCTTTTTCGGTTCTAATCTCACCACTCTCTGTATCCTTGGGGCTAGGCTCCACCCCTCTTTCCCAGTGCTTTCACAGCTGTCGCAGCCCTGTCCCTTAATGCACGCAAAGCCTGGGAAGGAGGTGGGGCCAGGGCTTATGAGAGGAACATCTGAGTCACAGGTAGGCAAGTGCCCTTCCAATGAGATGATTATCTCAGTTCATTCTCTCTCTCTCTCTCTCTCTCTCTC
>NW_008352270.1:594852-611761 GCF_000622305.1 Nannospalax galili
ACCTTGATTAAATTTCTTTCTGCAACCCCTTGGGTATAGTCATTCCTTTCTTCAGCTCTTTGTATTGCTTCCAGAACTCTCTGAAGGGCTGGTTTTGTGGACATGAATTCCTTCAGCCTATTTATGTCATGGAAGATTTTTCTTTCCCCTTCGACTATAATAGACATTTTGGCTGGGTATAGTAATCTGAGTTCTCATCTGTGGTCATTTAAAACTGGGAAGACTTTGGTCTAGTCACTTTGGGCTTTCATATTTTGCACTGAAAAGTCAGCTGTAATCCTAATGGGTTTTCCTTATATGTGACTTGTTGTTTCTCTTTTGCAGCTTTCAGAATTTTCTCTTTGTTTTGTGCGTGTAGTGTTTTTACTACGAGGTGCCGTGGAGAGTTTCTGTTCTGGTCCTCTGTTTGGTGTTCCGTATGCTTCTTGTATTTGTATGGGCATGTCTTTCTTTAAGTTTTGGAAATTTTCTTCCACAATTCTGTTGAAGATCTGGTCCATGCCATTGTCTTGGGATTCTTCTCCTTCTTGTATGCCTATGATTCGCAAGTTTGGTCTTTTTATGGTATCACTCAATTCCTGCATATTCCATTCTTGTGATTTCTTAAATTTTTCATAATCTTTGCTTGAGTGGTCCAGTTCATCCACTTTATCTTCCAATCTTGATACTCTGTTTTCCATTTCGTTCATCCTATATTCTGTTTTCCATTTCATTCATCCTATTGGTGAGACTTTCTCCTGTCGTTTCTAATTCACTTACTGAGTGTTTCACTTCTTTCTAATCTCAGCCTGAGTTGTCTTCAATATTTCTAGCTCTTCTGAATTCATTCAGAAGTTTATCCCTATCTTCCTTCAGTTCTTTGATTTCTTTGTGTGTTCTTTAAATTCAGTGAATTCTTTTACCATGTTTTTTAATTGTTCTTTTGAACATTGGGTGCAATGTCCTGTATTATCTCTAGGGGGTTCTCATTGTACTCCTCTAGATCACTATTGGTATTTGGTGGTGATATGTTATTTTGGTTTTTCATGTTATTATTTTTTCTCTGTGATTTTGACATGAATTTCTTTTGTAGTTTCTGATTCTTGTGTGAGACTCAAGCCTTCAAGTTTAGGTCTGCTTCTTTTTGTGAACTTTATGTGTCTTTGTGGTTTACTTTTTGGGCATGAAAAGCTGGCTCCTCTAAGCTTCCAGTTCTCTCTTTTGGAGTGGCCAGATTGCTTTTGTCTTCAGGAGTTCCCACAGAGGCCCAAGTCAGATGAGAATCTGTTGCTTTCGGGCTTTGTAGTAAGGTCTGGATCCCTCCAGGAAAGATGTTGTCCTCAGGAATTTGCGGGTTGGAACTGCCTGGGAGCATGGCCCAGGAAAAATGCTGGTCTAGGGCAGCTGGTGGCTGTGCCACCCAGATATGCAAAGGAAGATGGGGGTGGGAAGCAGTCCCAAGGGCTCTTGGGGACTGCACTGAGGAACTGAGTTGGTCTGGAAGCAAAGGATCAGGAAGCCAAGAGGTCAGCCCTGGTGTCCAAGAACAAGGCTGGTGGGTTGTGCAGCTCAGGGAAACAGAGGGAGGTGGGGGGGGACCAGGCCTAGAGAGCTCCTTGGGACTGCAAGAAGGAACTGTGTTGGTCTGGATGCAAAGGATCAGGAAGCAGTGGTGGTTCCCCTGGTGTTGGGGGTGCCAAGGCAAGGAATGGGACCGTGCTCAGGCTAGGAGGAGAGATGGGAGGGTGAATGAGGCCGGGGGAGTCAAGGTGCAGAGGGCCCTATGGACTTACCCAGGAGAGAGGTTGGTGGGTTGTGCATGTCCAGGGAAGCAGAGGGAAGGGCGGGTGGGACCAATCCCAGAGGGCTCCTGGGGACCCGGAGAAGGACCTGGGTTCGTCTAGATGCAAGGGATCAGGAAGTAATGGTGTTTTTGGGCAGAGACGTCAGCCCTAGTGTCCAGGAAAGAGGCTGGTTGCTTGTGCAGCCCAAGGAAGCATAGGGAGGTGAGGGCGAGGTCCATCTTGAAAGTTTATAGGTGCTTTTAAGAATGTGAAAGTATGTAATCTTCTTGTAAAAGAGTTTTTATCTGGATATTAAACTGCTTTGGTAGAGTTCCACGTTAGATTTTGAAGTTGTTCGTAAGTGATTAAACTCTAATGAAAAATGATGAAGAAGGCCAGATAGTTGACTCAGCACTTAAAGTTGACTGGCACTGAACCTGGTGAGGTCATTCCCTGGAATCTATAAAATGGAAGAAGAGAACTGATTTCCATAAGCTCCTGTTGACCTCCACATGTGTACCCACACACAGACACACAAGACACACACACACACACACACACACACACACACACACACACACACACACACACACACCAAAAAAGTTATAAGGAGAAATGATACATAGCAAATGATGTTTTTAGAGGTTTCATTGAAATATTCGAATGTACTTAAACTCTTTTATGTATCTGAGCACTTAATTTGCTTTCTGTGTTTTCTCCTTTACCTTCACAGATGGAAGAAGCGCCCTCAGAGTCGGAGAAACTTTACTCATTTTATGATCTGGAATCAAGTAATCATCTTAAAGTTAAATCTGTCATTTGTTTGCTGAACTTCTCTATCTCCCATTTCTTCCCCTCCCTTCGTTTCCCTTTCCCTCCTCCCCAGAGATTTCTTCTAGAGCCTCACTCATGCTGAGCACCTCTGACTAGCCCCCAAATGCTTTAATATTAACTTTGCTTTTTTGTTTATTATATGAAATAAACCTAAAGAACAATTTTTGTTTTTACAAACAATTGACATATAACATTTGTTTAGTAGATCTCAGGGTAGATTGGATCATATAGGAATTTAAAAGATATAAGTGGAGTAGTGTAATTGACACTTACAGATGGAACCATGTGGTAGTGGGGGCTTGGCACAGTTAATTATTACTAAATACTGCTAAGAATGTTAGCTTTGTGAATTTTCTGTAAATCTTTACTGGAAGCACTGTATACTTTTTTTTTTCTATGAATAAATTAAACTGCCTGGAAGGGAATAGAAAGTTCAGGCCTTCGAATGGTGGTAGACAGATCCTTCCCTTATTCCTGGCATCCTAGAGCAGGGATCAGCCAAGCAGTCCCTTTTTTGGCACCTGTCTGGACTGTACTTATCCAAGAGGGGCTGGTTTTGACATTTCATGATCACTCTGAAAACACTTCAGCTACAAAGTTGACTACAACTGAAGCCAAGGTTCCAGCTTCAGAAGGCCTTGCTCTGGTAACATCTACTGCACACCACCTGCACTGACATTGTAGGCAGGATCCTGAGGCATGCCTTGGGCAACTTTAACTGGCCCTGCAGCTTTTCTCACTGAAGATGGGAGTGGGAGCACTTCTTTGTTAACTCAGAAAGAAGTTATTTGGTTAGTTGTAACAAAAGCTGTTCCTCGATGCAAATGCCTTTGCATGCCTTTTCACCCCTGTCACCAGGATGTTTAGCTACTTTTCAAGTCAGCTTGAAGATGCCTTCCTTTGCTGCTCCTGGTGTTGTACCATTAAGCCCAATAAAAGATGTATAGACTTTCCTTGCCTACCTGTACTTCTAGCATAAGTAGAGTGGGCTGAGCTGGTAACACGAGGTAGTGGAGGTAGTGGAGCAGCAGCTGCAGAGTAACTGGCACAGACGTGATAGTGAGCAAAGGCAGCAGAGTTGATGAAGAAGTCAAGAAGGCAGAAGATAGTGGGCAAGAGACTGGGGTTCTTGACCAGGTCAAGAGTTTCCTAGAAGTTGCTAAGTCTTGAAGATAGAAGCTCCCTACATCTAACATACTTGTTTGCTGCAACGCTAGCAGCTATAAACACATAGGCTTCTGACACTCCAGGATCAGGAACTGTCATACTAGCTGATCCTGACTGCTGTCAGTTGCTGCTGACACTAGATGTTGCTTTAGAGCTAAGGCTTTTACTAGCCATCTAGTGCTGGGTGCATAGCAGTTGTAGTCCAGAGCAGTAAGCCTCTGACTTGAGTACCTAGTGCTATAAGTTCTTCGATTCTAAGACCTGGATTCATATACATTTAGTTCTTAAGGACTGAAACTATAAGCTTTTGAGTCCATCGGCCCACTCAGGTGAATACTTGTGATTTCCATTTGAGCAGAGCAAAAGGGTCTCAGTCACTTTGTTAGTAACATAATCCAGGTGACAAACTTTTTCTTTTGTTTCTCTCTTCCTTTTGCCCCCTTCTTCCCTTTCTTGGTTTCCTTTCCATGTTAGTGAAAAGTGATATAGTGGACAGGGCAGTTCTAGGGAGATTTAGTATAACGATTCCTTTAGATATTAAGGAAAGTTGAAGGTACAGATGACTTAGGCTCTGTGACAGTATTGAACATTGTTCTGTGTGGCCGTAGCGGTGGCCAGCTACCAGAGATGACTTACAGGCTCTCCAGATGTGAGTTCCAAGCGTAGCCAGGCTTATTTTGCTCTTGTATAATATCAGGCCCTCTTCATTAAGGCTGTAAGTGGTTCCAATCCAAAACCAGCTAGAATTCATAGAGTGCATTTTTTATATACAGTTGATCACTTTGGTTGGAGACAAATAAGATGATAACCTATAGATTTATGATTTTAGAATCCTAAGTGCCAAAGGCAATAAATTACTATTTAAGAACTCGTGGGGTTAATTATTCTGTTGAACTAGTAATTTAACGAAAACATGTAGCCCTGACATGGGAAAGAGAGTTAGTTCAACTTGATGTGTCTTTTCAAGTTTTAATAGAGAACTAATTAATCATTTTTCCTTGTTGTACTGCTAGGTAATTAACATCTTTTATAGTGAATTTTACTGTTAACATTAGCCCTGCTCAGTAGCACTGTCATTACATTGCCTTAAGTGAAATGCTCTCAAATGTTATTAATTTTGTGGTACGCTCTTAATCTTAATATGCTGTTTGTAGTAAAATAAAACAGACACTTTTTTCTTTTTTCTTTTTCTTTTTTTTTTGGTCTTTTTGAGATAGGGTCTCCCTGTAGGCCCAGCTGGCTCGGAACTCACTATGTAGACCAGGCTGGCCTTGAACTCACAGAGATCCACCTGCCTCTGCCTCCAGAGTGCTGGGATTAAAGGTGTGCACCACCATGTGTGGCTTCAAACAGAATTTTAAGGAGGTCATATTGGCTTTAGAATAATTTCTTTTGTGTTTTTTAAGAAAAATTTAATTGATATATGGTTTACAAATTTATGGAATCCAGTACAGTGACTCAATAATGTATATAATATGTGATGATGAAATCAGGGTAATTAGCATTTCCATTTTCCACGGTTCCTTTAGCCAGGTGCAGTGGCTTTTGCCACTTTTTCCAGCACTTGGGAGGCAGAGGCTGGCAGATCTCTGTGAGATTGAGGCCAACCTGGTCTACGTAGCGAAGTCCAGGCTGGATAGGGCTACAGGGGACCCTTTATCAAAAAAAGCTTAAAAAAGTATCATTTGTTTGTATTAGGTACCCTTTGAAAGCTGAAGGCTTTCAGTATAATAATAAAATATAGGTATACAATAAATAATGATTGAATCAGAGTAATTGTCTTTTCCGTTTCAAAAATTTATTATTATTTCTAGATGTTGGGAAACTTTTTGACTATTTTTGCCTACTTAGCACCTAAATCTCTATGCCACGTCCTCCTTTTGCCAGTTACTATTATCAATTCCTCCTAGCCACTTCTGTTCCCCTTATTTAACTTCTGTCTCCTCTTTTTCTGTTCTTCCTTACCTCTAATGACCACTATTTTTCTGTTTTCTTAGATTCACTTTTGTCCTGATTAGCCTTACTTTTCAATTTGACATCTGAGAAGAGAGATCTCAACTGAGTAGTTGTTTATATCAAGTTGGTCTGTGGGCATGTTTGTAAGGGGTTGTTTTGATTGTTAGTTGGTATAGAAGGGCCCAACCCACTGTGAGGGGCACTGTTTCTGGAGCAGGTGGTCCTGGGCTATCTAAGAAGGCTAGGTAAGCATGAGCCGGCCACAGAGACAGTAAGCAAGCAGCAGTCCTCCAGGCTTTCTGCTTCAGGTTGTCTTGAATTCCTTCCCTGACTTCTTTCAATGATAGACTATAACCTGGAAATGCAAGCCAAGCCAAATAAACCCTTTCCTCCCCTAAGTTATTTTTGATCAGAATGTTTTATCACAGCAGTACAAAGGAGACTAGAGTTTTGTTTTAACTTCCTTGAGTGAATAAGCATGTGTGATATTTGTCTTTCTGTGCCTGGCTTACTTCACTTAACGTCATGTTCTCCAGTTCTATATGCTTAATTGAAAATCACAGGATTTCATCATTTTTTTAAATACCTGGATAATATTTCATTGTGTATCTGTACCATATTTTTCTTATCTTCATCCACTGATAGATATATAAGTTGATTCCATATCATGAGTATTGTACATAGTGCTGCAGTAAACATGGATAGATTGATACCTTTTGGATATGATATTGTTCTCCAAAATAACTGCATACCACGGTGTATGAATTCTTCTTTCTCTGCATCTTTTCCAGGATTTATTGAAAGCTTTTGAAAAAGTCATTTGGAAGCCTTCTTAAAACATGTGGATATACATATATAATAGAGTTACCCTATAAAGCGGGAGGGGTGGGGTAGTTCAATGACTCTATTAGACACCACAGGCAAGCAGATAAAAAAGTCCAGTTCCAGAAATTGGCTACCATCTATGGAGTTGTTGCCCAGTGAGGTCTCATAGACCACTAGACATTACAGGCTATTGCCATTGCTCTTGTTTACCCTCCAGAACCTGATGATAAGACCCTATTGCTGAAGACACCATGTATTTAAGTCATAGAACATGGAGAAATCGAGCTGGTACTGACCTAGAAATTTCAACCTTAGTGGCTAGCTTTCGTGATGCTGGAAGGTGCAATGCATGCTATCAGACAAGAAAAGTAATTATCAGTCTTACCCATCTATGAACCTTGCATGCTACAATAATGGCTGGCCTAGCATGATATGCCCACTGGTGTAGTAGTGGCGTGAATGTTATAGGAGTAACTAAACACTTTCTGATTGACTTTAAGCCCTGCTCCACAAGATAGAACCCATACATGGCATTGAATCTGTGTATCACTTCGGGGTAGTATGGACATTCTAACAATATTTATTCTTCTAACCAATGAACATGGGGGTGCCTTTTTTAAATGTCCTCTTCAATTTCTTTCATCAGAACTTTGTAATTTTTAAAAAATAGTATGTCTTCCAAATATTTTTTGCATTATTACTTTAAAATATCTTATTAATTCACTGAGAATTTCATATCATGTACATTGATCATAGTCACTCTTGTCTCCCATCTCCTCCCAGAGCTGCCCCTACCTCCCTACCCACCCAACTGAATACTTTCTGATTGGTTTTAAGGCCCATTTCACAAGATGGGACCCATATCTAGTATCATTATTCATTACTGGGTTCAAGAACCTGTGTCCAGATAAGTCATAGATTCTAGGAGAGAATCTGCTGCTGTTATTCTGATAAATGAACATAGTATTAAACTTATCCCTAATGACACCACGATACCTATAGATTAGTGCATTGCTCAGACCTCATCAGAAAAATTTCTTTTTGCATTAGGTAATGATTAACATAGAAACCCACAACTGGTCATTGTGCAGAAAATAAGAGACTGAGTATTGCTTAGTCTTAAATGGGATATCTATATCACATCCTCTCAAGGCTCAGGGATAATCATAGACGAGGGGGTGGAAAGATTGTAAGAGCTGGAGGTGGTGAGTAACTACAATGAAACAGTGTTTTCTGGACACAACAGAGCAAAGTTGCACATGTGAAGTCACAGTAGTTGACAGTACACATAAGATGTGCACAAACTCAAGCCAGACAAAATCCCAGCATCGAGGGGGAAGGTATGCACTCAATTCCACCTCTTGCTGAGGAGTTAGTGGTGGTTCATAGAGTCAGTTTTCTCTAAGGGTGTGACCCCTGGTAGGTTGACCATGCCCGGGGGATATCCCACATCCAAGGTATATTTGGGCAACACTTGATGGGCTTTAAAAGAATTTTGTAATTTTTATTGCAGAGGTTTATCATTTCTTTGGTTAAATTTTGGGGTAACAATTATGAATCAGATTGCTATCTCTCTCTTTTCTTTTTAGCAAGTTTGCTATTAGTGTATTAAAGGATTTCTTTTACTTTTCTTTTTTTTGGTCTTTTTGAGACAGGGTCTCCCTGTAGTCCCAGCCGGCCTAGAACTCACTGAGATCCATCTGCCTCTGCCTCCCGAGTGCTGGGATTAAAGGCATATGCCATCATGCCAGGCAAAAGTAATTTCTGTATGCTAATTTTGTATCCTAAAACATTATAGAATTTTAAAGCCAGTTCTAACTCTTTTCTTATGTCTAGAATCTTTCTTTTCAACCCAAACAGAGGAGAAGCACAGCTGTTCTGTGCTGTTTATCCAGCCTGGAAATTACTTGAAGTTGAGATTTCTTTAGGAGATGCATGTTTTTATTATGATACATTTTGTGTGACAAATTTTGCTTGTTTGAACTTTATATGAACTTTTTATATCTAATTTTCTGTCTTTTTACCTTTCAGATAATACTGTTTATCAGTCAGTTGTGACCTACTTGTAAATTATTATGTGGAAATGTCACTGCCTTAAATTCACTAACTTAATTATGATTTATGATAGTTTGTACAATTGTACACTGTGATGTAGAAAATCTGGTAATACACAACTGATTTTGTTTTAATTTTTATCGGTATGTGCATTTGTTTATTTTTTTGATAGCTGTTTGATCTTATTTTGTAGATAAAGTTTGGTAGAATTTAAATGAAAAAATGTGTATCATGATCTGTAGTTGTTAAAAGAATGAAAGGATGTCAGGATGGAATGTATGGAAGGAATATCTTGTATAAAAGCCAGCATTAAACACCTGAAAATTACCCATGAAGTTCACTTGATTTTTCTGTTTCTTTTCTTTTCTTTCTTTCTTTTTTTAAGATATTAGCAAACTGACTGAAGATAAGAAAGAGGGCCTCAGGCAGCTTGCTTTGACATTTCAACATTTCATGAAGGAAGAATTACAAGACGCCTCTCAGCTGCCCCCGTCTTTTGACATTTTTGAAGCCTTTGCAAAAGTAAGTTTGAAGTTTCATCTCTTTGCTGTTGCTATAAATCAATCCTTTACCTTTTATTTTGTAGTTAGTTGCAAGTCCGGCTGGAGCCTTGCTAGGATATGTAAGAGTGTTAATGCCCTGTGTCCCTTCCCTATCTAAATGAGCAGGGAACGAGAGAGTTCAGTATTGTTTGTACTGGAAAGAATGTTACTTTTTCTTTTTATCAGTATTTTTATGTTGAGCCTGTTTATTATCAGCCCTGCAGATATCTTTTAGGAGTGTCTGCTTTCTTTTCTTAAAAGAAAACATGTATCTCATTACTTCTTACTAGAGGATTTTAGTTTTATTGTTACATTCACTGAGTTTTATGAATGTATAGCCTGTTTTTGAAGTGAAAGAAATCTGTTTGACTCTATTCTGATTAACTGACTTTTAAATAATATGAAAGCCAATTTCTGACTTAAAAATAGTTTTCTAAAGGAAAGATTGGCGAAATCCTAGGTTAAGGATAGAAAACAGGTTTTATTTAGTATTCCATCTGTGGTCCATTGGTAGGAGTTGCATGAAGTGTTCTGTGTGAAAATGGTTTTGAAAGTTTGTTTTGGCCTGGGCTTCAAGGGTGCAGAGATCCTGCTGGGAATGGCTGACTATGCCTGGCCCTCCCTGCACTGCCCTCCGTCTGCTGTATCTAACTTTTTGTACTTAATATTCAACACATTTTCCGTTTGAACATGACTTTGCTATTTATCTTGCAGTTTATAAAATATACATTTAATGATATTTATCCTACGATTATTTATTTTAAGGTATGCTTTCAAAACTACTGGTTTTGTAAGACTTTAAATGTGAATAGTTTGATTACTAGAGATTTATGCTAAGCTTTCTCCAAAGGTATTTTTATTCTTTAAAGTATGTTTTGTGATATTTTGATAATATAATCTTAGTGTTATATACTGGTTTGCTTATAATTTAAAGTTGATTAAAAAATATAACGGGTGCTTCTCGTTGTTTATTTAGTATCCTTCTGAAAAATTGTAGCCTATGGTAGCTCCATTTGTACAACACACATGGGCTCCTTTGATGGTAAATGCTGTAGAACACCAGCATATGTCATATGATAGCTGTGAGTTCATTTCTTGGGATAATTCTGTGGCTATTCTGTGGTGTTATTTTGGTTGTTGAAAAATCTTCAACAAGTCTAACTGATTCATGAAAAACATCTTAAAATATAACTAGATGCAAAATGTGAATTGATGCCTTATTTCTTCTGTTTATTGTTAAACAATTTTAATTTCTCTAATGAAAATCTAGACTGTCTAGTTTGTCTTATGAAAATCTTTCCATGCTGTATATGGGGAGCATTCTGCCATTGTGATGAAGTGGGTAATTTTTTGACAAATGTTTAATAATATTCTGCCCTCCTCCCCACATGCTTGTAGTTACTTTTGCTATGAGAGATCGCTGAGCTGGAACAGTGCTTTCCACACAGGCTTGAGAACCTGAGCTCCGTCCCCTGCACCCATGTAAAAGCTGTAGGTGGTGTGTATGCTGTTGTCAGAGCTAGGGAAATGGACATGGCTGAATCCTTCAGGCAGCTGTGAGTCCCAGGTTCCAGTTTATAGCCTGCCTCAAAAAGGTGGGTGGCTCATGTGGACTAACACCTGAGGTTGACCTCCGGCATCCACATACACATGCACATGCACAGGAACACACACTTCACACTCACACACATCTCACACACACATACACACACAGAGGAAAACATATCTATCATCAACATTTTGGAGACTAACTGGATTCAGATGTAGAACTTTTGTCTCAAAATATACTTTAGGGGCCTGGAGAGATGGCTCAGTTGTTAAGAGCACTGGCTGCTCTTGCAGAGGACCCGAGTTCGATTCTCAGCACCCACATAACAGCTAACAGCCACCTGTAACTCCAGTTACAGACATCCTTTTCTGACCTCCGTGGGCACTGCATGACTCAGATGCACTTAACATAGATGATAGGCATTACACTCATACACATAAATAAAAATAATAAATAAAATATTTTGAAAATGTACTTTGGTAGTCAGAGGAAGGCAATATTATTAACCTGTGGCTCCTGTACTTCCTTGTGAAAGGTTTGTTAGTATTTTGTCATTTGCATTCATTTTTCTGCTCATAAATTCATCTTTAAAGTAGATCCTGTCTTGCTCCTCCCTTCTTAGGAAAATTTTTGTAATTAAACTAATTTGTGTCCTTCAAACCACAGAGATGAGCTATGGAATCCGAAACGCTGTGATATATCACTTCAAGCACCTTGGAAATGGGTGGACAGCACTGGACAGAGCTTTTCACCAGTCTCCCTTTCTGTGTCCATTTTCTGGTCATAAAGTTAAGCAGAAAGAAGAAATGGGTGGCACCACAGACTGTAATCCCTATAGTGGCTGCTTCTGCATGCCATGTGCAAGCTGTCAGTCCAAGGGACTTCCTTGTGGCCCTGTTTTCCCTGGTCTATGAGGAAGTGACTTTACCTGGCCTCAACAAACAAGATTCTGTGTTCTGGTTGGCTTTTTGTTTCTTTCCTTTTTTTCCTTTAGATTCTCTGACAGCAGTAGGCTTGCTAAGCTTTTGGTTTAGCCTATGTCTTTATCATCAAAGACATACAGAATCCAGGAGGAAATCATGTTTATTCAAGTTGGGACCAGTTGATGACATGATGGCTAGTTCCTCAAGGCTCTGTCTTCTGGTGGCTTTCAATTCTGAACCCTCTTGAGTTTCCGATGGAAGAATGATGGATCTCTTCTGTTAGACCAGTTCTAGGATGCAGTGTACTTCTGCATCTTAAGTCTTCTTTTTCATCTGGGATTTACCTCCACTACCCAGAGACCTTTCTGTGTAGATGTTCCTGGGTTATGTTCCGGTCTTCTTCCTGTTCGCTCACTTCTTGGCATGAGTCTCAGTCTTCCTTTCATCCCCCACATAAACACTCACATGAGTGACAATTAGAGTTTTGATTCTGGGAGCTCTGATCTTTCATGAATTTGTTGCTTGGTTGTAAAATTAAATAGCATGAGGTCCATAGGAGTAGATTTCTTCCCCCAGTATGAATATCAAGGAGGCCCTCATGTCCGAAATAGAAATGGATCTGAATTGCAGAAGGGAAGATAGTTTGGGAGTTTGTATACAGTGGTTTAGGAATGCTGGTGGGTGCTGCAGTGGTGCTGATTCTTGCAACCACTGAGATTTAGGAAGACACACCGGCATCTATGGCAGAAGATTGAGAAGGGTTACCTGTGGATGCTAGGTTCAGTTATGTAATAGTTCTAGCCAGAGTTTGACTGAAAATTGATGTTTATAATAGTTGCATTGGTGGTGACCAAAACTGATGGGCTTCCCGAATTTCTGTGCAAGTGATCTGGTGGATGGATGGAGAGGCTCGAGACATTTGTGTACATATTTGTTTGTGTAGCAGTCATTTCTTTTCAAACTTAAGTTTTTCTGTTCCTCAAGAATATGTGTGTGAAGGAAATCAAACCGTGACATCTGACGATCAGGAAGTGGCTGGAGCTGTTTGATTGTGAGAACACAGAAGACATGAGGCCTAGCTTAACTCTGCTGGCTTTTTGGATTAGGAGAGGACGTGTGTCTGTCTCCGTAGAAGCCCTTCCCCTCCCCATGCCACCTTTTTCCTCTTCTACTTCTACCTCTTCACAAAGCTTCTGGTTAGGTTTTGAAATGGATTTGTCTTGGAAGGACAAGTCCTATGCTAAAGCCATCTTACCGAGTGTTCAACATTTGCTCCATACATATAGAAAATGTATCTACTACTAATTATGGCTAATAACTTATAAGATCAGAAAATTACAGTTACTGAGAGGACAACTTTAAATGGAGATGATGTAGTATGATAATTAAGTCATTTTCTCAAAACAAAAATGTGGAATTCTCTGCATTTGCTTGTCTGTAAGTAGGATTAATGCTGATATCAACTCCTTCATGGATAAAAGTGAGGACTAACTAGAAGGTGCTTTGTAGAGTCTCTGACACACATTATTAATTTCTACTACTGTGGTTCTACCTCCCTGCTTTATTGACATTTGAGTACAAAATGTCAGTGTTTTATGTCTCCCCACACTGTCATTTCACCTTGAGCACAGTCTGAGGCTGATTGTAAACTAGAGTTTCAGATGGGAGCTCACAGTGGTGCCCAGTGCTGTGGTCTCATGAGATGCTGAGAATTAACCTGTCCTGATGAGAAGTTTTGCAAACAGGAAATAGTATGTTTGCTCTAGTAAGCTGTTTTTGTTTCAGTCCACAGCTGTTGTGACAGAAATCTGCTTCTACCTGCCTCCACAGCAACTCCATGATTTCTGAGTCATTTCTGCTTTCTGTAGATAATGTACAAAGAAGGTGGTGAATGAACTCTCTCACACTTGTATCTGAAGAGGACAGAGTTAAATTCTAAGTGTATGAGTTACCATAATTTACTGAAATAGAATGGGGTGTATATAACACTTCTATATCCCCTTCAGCATAATTACTAGAAATGCTTGTGAATAGGCTAAAGTTAATTTCAGTGAACAGATTTTGAAGTTTTTTATTCATGCCTAGGAAAAAATTTTTAGGGATTAATACAGGATTCTAGAAAAAAGTTTTTTATCTTTCCTGGACTTGTAACTTTCTCACCTAAATATGAATTCTGACATGATAAGATCAGAGCAATAAAGTAGAAACTGGACTACTTGCATAAAATGTTTCAGAAACAGACGCTAAAGTGGAAGCAACAGAATAAAAATGGCCTTCCTGACCACAAAACGTGTCTTTGTTAGTGTTTCCAGAGCCCTGGGAGCTCTGTTTAATTTTATAGTGTTGTGCAACTGCCACAGTTTTTTGATTAGAAATTCCACATCTGTTTCAGAAGACGTTCCCTCCCTTTTTTCTTCAAACAAAATAAGACTTCTCTGGGTGGCATGCTATTTTTATTTCTTTTTGTGCACACATGTCACCCCTGTGCTTGCCTTCTAAAATGTAATTTTTAATGCTTTTAGCTGCATCTGGTTTTGCAGTATATAGAGGTTGTAGAGGTTTGAAAGATGACTTTAGCAGGTGATGTTTTTCTGTGGCAATAGTTAAATTTTATATTCTGTGTCATTCTTAGCAAATTCTTTTTTTATCAGGGGAGAATTCTTTTATTGGAGAAGCAGTGGAGAATGTGTTAGGACAAGAATCCTGTTGATTAATAATATGAGAAGAAATACTGATGAAATATTTTGAGGTATGTTAGAATAAGGCCAAAAAGACAATACTCTTATTGTATTCAAAATTTAACTTGAATTTGGCTAGCATGTGCTTGAAAGACCTAGAGTGCTGATAAATAATCTATGGAGTATCCTGTCATATGCCTGTTATTTTAGTAAAGAGTCAACTGGAGGAGAAATCTCTAACCATTCCTTTTAATATTTTTATTCTCTGGCAAGCTGCATTTCCATAAAAAGAGAACAAAACCGAGCATGATATATTTGCCTTTCAGTCTTGTGTGTCAGTTGCTTCGCATTAACTGTTTCACGCTGGACATGTGGTATGTGGCACCAGCGCTCTGCACCATCTAATTTGTGGACATAATATTACCTCTCCTTTTGAAAGGTCATGAGATTGTGTGCATTTGCCACTTGAGGGCCTCGAGTTCATGTAGGAGTAAATTTTAGAGCCTTTTTCTTGATGAGCTCAGTTGGGTTTCACTACTGTAGTATGCTATAAAGTAAGAAGGAATGCAATTTTTTGAATTAATAAAGTGATGGATTATCTAATTACAAAGTTGATGTGCGGTGGCAGTATTATAACTTTGACTACATTGCTAAATGATCCCAGTGACTGATCAGATGTGCCTGGATTCCATTAAGGAAAAATATGCTATTAAATATTTAACAATAAAAGCAAGAGCAGACAGACCAGCACTGCTAACTTCCCATCACCAGGGTGTATGTACCTATATGTTTGGCAAAAACTGCTGGAAGAGACAGTAGTGTGCTCAGAACAGCTGCTGCAAGTCTTAGTTATTGTGATTTGACTTCTCTGCTTGTTTTCAGTAAAGTAGGCAAACAGCCAAGATGCTTAACCACGTACAGATCCTGGTGTTCTAATGATGAAATGGTGATGTTGTCATGATTTATGTTTCTTTCTTTCTTATATCAGATTGAGTCCCTGAGTAGATTCAAGGCACATTTATTCTAAAAGATGTTCTTCTGCCTTCAAATACAGTGATGTCTGTTGGACACTTGGGCTTTAAAAAGAAAACAAACCATTGATTAAATTTTAATGATGATATTTATTTATGATGTACTTTACTTTTAGTCTTTTGGTTAATATTTCTCTTCATTCATGTGTAAATAACATATGATAGGTGTATGTTTATCATAGAGACCCAGATGCCTTCTAACTTCTGAAGGTAGGAATGATAATTTAATTAAAGTTCTTTACCAACATTTTTATTTATGCTTGTGCTGGTGAAGATTATTTATGTAAGTAAGGATTACTGCTTTGGTATAAAGTATTGATGGGTAAATATGTTTGCCAACTCTTTTACTTACCTGTTTGAGTGGATAACTTCCCATTAATCCGGGAAAGACCGTGTTTTAAAAATGACAGCATATCATCATGAAACAGGAGAAATTACTTTCACCATTTTCACCTTTTCTCTAGTGGCAAAACAGTTCTTCTTAGGGTCCTATATCACTGCCATAAGGTACCACGGAGTCAGGAATTGGAACTTATTTAGTTTGAATCCTGAACAACTTTCATGCTTGTTAGCCAAATGAAATAATACATGAAAATAGTGATCTCTATTTTGTGGAGATCACTTTAATAAATATTTAAAAATACTGTTACAATCAGTAAGTATACAGCACTAACCTGAAAGACTACCTTGAACATCGGCCAAATTCATGAAATTCAGTAAATTAGTCTATCAGTGTTTAAGACTGATGTTTTCAGTTTTTCAGGAAATGAAGATTTGTTATGTTAATTATTCTAGGGCTTGGGAACCTTTCTGTGTGTAAGGACTCTCATAGTACACATTTAGGCTTTCCCAGCCAGAAGATGCAGGAGAATGCACTTTATCATAATGAACTGTAGATCGATTGGTTCATGTGCTAAGAGCACAGCTATGGTTTGCCTCTGTGGCAGTGTCTTAGGAAATTGTGTTCGACCCACAGGCCTCTCTCTCCGGGTAAGTCGATGGCGTCCCCCGCGTCTTGACTCCCCCAGCCCCTTCACCCTCCCATCTCCCCCGCAGGTCTCTCCTATTAGGCTGGGTCCTGTCCCATTCCTTGTCTTGGGGCCCCAGACATCTGGGGAACCACCACTGCCGCCTGATCCTTTGCATCCAGAGCAACTCAGTTCCTTTTGGGACCCCAGGAGCACTGCTTCTGGGCCTGGCCCCGCCCTCAACTCACTCTGCTTCCCTGGGTCTGCACAACCCTCTAGCCTCTTTCCTGGATGCCAGGGCTGACCTTTCCTCTTCCTGGTCCTTTGCATCCAGACCAGCCCAGCTCCTCAGTGGAGTCCCTAGGGGCCCTTGGGGCTGCTTCCCACCCCCATCTTCCTTTGGATCTCTGAGTGGCACAGCGACCAGCTGCCCTACACCAGCATCTTTCCTGGGCCCAGCTCCCAGGCCAGTCCAATCCCCAAATTCCTGAGGCCAAAATCTTTCCTGGAGGGATTCAGACCCTAGGAGAAAGCCTGATCCTTATCTGACTTGGGCCTCTGTGGGAGCTCCTGAAGATAAAAGCAATCTGGCCACTCCAATATAAAATCAAAAGAGAG
>NW_008352270.1:611999-637026 GCF_000622305.1 Nannospalax galili
AGAAGATAGGGATAAACTTCTGAATGAATTCAGAAAAGAGAAATATTGAAGAATACTCAGGCTGAAATGAAGAGAAACAGTAAGCCAATTAGAAATGACAGGAGAAAGCTTCACCAATAGGATGAATGAAATGGAAAACAGAGTATCAAGACTGGGAGATAAAGTGGAGAAACTAGACCACTCAAGCAAAGATTATGAAAAATTTAGGAAATCACAAGAATGGAATATGTAGGAATTGTGTGACACCATAAAAAGACCGAACTTACGAATCATAGGCATAGAGGAAGGAGAAGAATCCCAAGATAATGGCATGGACCAGATCTTCAACAGAAGATCTATGCATTTATTTATTTAAGCTAAAGGGATTATATTTTGTTACTTTAACCTGAAATGAAACATTAAGATATAATATTATATCAATATTAAAACTATATTGGTTGAATATTTCAGGTCACATTTTTCTGTGTGTGGTGTATGTATACATGTACATGTTTGTGTGTGTGCATGGATGTGTGTGCTACAAGTGGTGCACATGTAGGACATGTGCCAAAGGTCGATGTGCAGTGTCTTCCTCTCTTTTCTATCTTGTTTTTTGGGTAGGGGCTCTTAGTAGTTTAGAGTTTGGTCTTGGCTAGCTGACCAGTGACCTTCAGGAATCTGCCCTGTCTTCCCTACCCCTGTGCTGGGGTTACAGACTCTGCCATGCTAGGCTAAAGTGGGTGCTGGAGATCTGCTTACACAACAAGCACAACAATCCACTGAACCATCTTCCCAGCCCCAGGTTAGCATATTTTTGTTTAATTCATTTCCCCCCCTTTGTTTATTGCCCTCAGACTTTGCATTGTGGTCTGGCTGTTTCTAACACAAATGGAAAGAACTTTTCTCAAGAGTAAAAGAACAAATCATTTAGAGTGTAATGTTAATAGCAATGGAAGGTTTTCATAAATTGCTCTGTTACATTTTGTAATAGGCAAGAGCAGAGTTCTATTTTTGAGAGTAGAAATCATTTGTTGCTCTTTGATGTGGAAAATAAGGTGACTTGACACATTCAAAAATGAAGAGGTGAATTTGGTGATGGCTTCTCTAAACCAGGTTTTTAAAAGTCTTCCGATAAGGTTAAAAGCAGTTTCTTTACCATCTACAAGTAGATCTTCAAAGATCTATTTACATTAAAAATGTTCTGTTCAGTGCTCAGTGTTGCCTGATTAAAGGGACATAATCAAGGAAGCATTGGTTTATAAAGCATGTTGGAAAAAGGCCAGAAAGCCATAGACCATTTTAGCAACATCGAATATAGTTTAGTATCTTAAAGACCTTTAAAATTGGAATGTTCCAAAGATGAATTGGCCTACTCTGGTACAGCTTGAAGCTACCTGGTGGGGTTTCATTAATGATTGGAGTCGGGTAGCAGAATGGGTCGTCTGAATATAAAGGAGGGCCAGATGATAAGTGAAGTTCTTGTGGAGTCATGGTGAACATAGAGTCTGTAGTATCTTTAGCATTGTTTCCTCTACTGAAGTTGTGCTGCTTCTGAAGGTTTCAGCTCAAATCTTTTGTCAAATCCACTTGACTAGGGCTGGCTTTTCCCTTTTGTAGAACCAGTAATCATTGGTATTTTCTCCCGCAACCATCTGGTAAGTACTCTTTTTTAAGGTACATAGTTTTTCCCCCTAGGTTCTCAGTATGTAAATCTCATGAAAACAGTCATGCTTTTCCCATTCTTTCATTCAACACAATAATATAATTTAAAATAATATAACTTTAAAGATCACAGAAATGATCTGGTCCCATGAACCTGCCCAGCTTTCTTCCCGCTCTCTCTTCCTGTGATGTGTCAGTTGCTAGTCACCTAGCGCCAGGCAGAAAGTTAGAGTTTATGTTCCCAGGCTCTTTCTGTTAGTTGATGGTGAATGGTTCAAGAACTACTTGCTGCCCCGAAGCAACAATGTGTTACAGCAAACAAACTTAACTGTCACAATGGCTTTCTAGCAACATCTGTCCCCCTTCTTGAAGATTATCTCTATAAATTTAGAAAATTCAGAGTGTGCCATACAACAGTATTATTCCTATGAGCATTTGAAACCAGATTAGCTTGTCTCTGAACTTCAGAGATTCTCCCTATGTTTGTGTTTAAATGATTATGATTTTCCAAACCAGCTGGATACTGTCTCTTCAGATATCTTGGTTATAAGCAGAATTTCATCATTACTTGTTAGCAATATGTGAATTTGTTTGTAGTTCCGAAGTTTGGTCCCATCACACCAAGAAGCCATTGAGTATTAGACACTGGTGCTGGTCTGTGTGTTCTATCAGTAGCTCAAGGGACAATTGAGGAATTAACCATAGATTCCCTGTGTTGTATTTCCCAATTCTACTCTTAGTATTTTTTAACTCTACAAATTACTTTAAATATACAATTACAGTTATGTCCTTAAAACTGCCCTCTGAGTTACTATGGTTAATATTCCCTTTGCAGATGAGGGAGCACATACTCTTGGTAAGTGAAGTGATCAGGGCTTTAGCATAGCTTTCCTCATTCCTTCATACTCCATTCTGTGTTGTTAGTTCTGTGATAGGGTGGCTTTTAATTATGGAGCATTATAAACTTTAGGAGCAAAATTTAGAGTGACAGAAATAAGAATATTTGATAATGTTTCTCTCTTTAGTACAAAAGATAGCACATTAAGTTCTTATACACTGTTTATACATAGGTGATGCATCATGTCCCCCGATCCCTTTCATCCTTGCACCCCTAAATAAGTGCTGGTAGGGAGTAGGGTTGTTTGAGAAGGGTATCTCTCTCTCTCTCTCTTACTTTTAAAATTTTATTGAGAATTTCATATATGCATGTAAGGTGTTTTGATCAAACCTACACCCACTCCCTCCTCTCCAACTCCTCCCATATCTCCCCATCACTTTTTCCTGATAACTTCATGTATTCTTCTTATTTCATTTTTTATGGGGCTTTTTGCTACTCTAACATCCCCCCCCCCTCTGAAGAGGTAACCCTAAAATCTTTTAGGGATTGGATAAGAGCTCCCAAATACTTTTGACATTTTTGGCCTTTGGAGTGTATCTTTTCCTTTCTCTTTCTTTCTTTCTTTCTTTCTTTCTTTCTTTCTTTCTTTCTTTCTTTCTTTCTTTCTTTCTTTCTTTCTTTCTTTCTTTCTTTCTTTCTTTCTTTCTTTCTTTCTTTCTTTCTTTCTTTCTTTCTTTCTTTCTTTCTTTCTTTCTTTCTTTCTTTCTTTCTTTCTTTCTTTCTTTCTTTCTTTCTTTCTTTCTTTCTTTCTTTCTTTCTTTCTTTCTTTCTTTCTTTCTTTCTTTCTTTCTTTCTTTCTTTCTTTCTTTCTTTCTTTCTTTCTTTCTTTCTTTCTTTCTTTCTTTCTTTCTTTCTTTCTTTCTTTCTTTCTTTCTTTTTTTTTTTTTTTGAGACAGGGACTCCCTGTAGTCACAGCTGGCCTGGAACTTTTCTTATCAAGTGGTTTTGCACTGGTGCTGCTACACGTCCATCTAAAAAAAAAGGTAATTGAATGGATTTACGTGGAGATAAGTTCCCTTTGGTGTCTGAATTCTATATCATCTATACTGTATACTAAAACATTAATTATTCTAGAATCCCTCAGTGTGAGTCTGTATTGTTTCCAGGCTGTCATTTGGCATGTTTTCTCTGTAATTCTATAGATACATGTTTTTGGCTGTATGTACAATATGGAAGAAAATTCTCTTTGATAGTAGCACCATGGTTTTTGAGCATTTATATTCATTAATATCATGAATGAATAATTTAAAAATATTATTTTCAAAATATTTCTTTTAAAATAGTTTATTGTATTTTTATTTCCTGTGTATGAGTGTATTGCCTGCATGTGTATAAGTGCACCTGAGTCATACAATGAATGCCCACGGAGGATTTTGCATAGTTTTCTTGTGTGTGCTCTGTTATATATTGGCTCCTGAGGGAGGAGTCCAGCATTCCTGGGTTTTATGCTACTTTTGTAATCTTTGCAAAGGCCTTTCTAAATCTCAGTTTCTGACCCTCCTTCCTCATTTCTGCATTCCTGGACCTGGCCGAATGTCTGGATCGACTGTAACCATGATAAGGGTATAGTCATTTTCCTAGCATCTTAGTGACCAGTGACTTGTAAGGATTCAGTCACTGTGTCCTTTTATTCCTCCATACTGGTATTTCTTCATACTGGTAAAGCTCTATGTGTTTTGAGGACACCAGGCATTGTGCTCTTTATAGTTAAAATTAATCTTTCAGTTTATTGGAGCAGAAGAATATTTTCTAAATGAGAAGAAATGTTTAGACTCGATCTTGGCATTGAAAAGTTCTTTTGAAAATAACTTGGTATTTTCAATTACAAAGCATAATAGAGCCCTCCGTGGGTGTGATCCCAGCATGTTAGGCTTCAGCACTCTAAGGCATTGTCATTTGTCCATTCTCTTCAACTCCATTCCCTTCCTTATTCCTGTCTTTGTTAATATAACTCCTTCTTTTTCATTCTTCAAGATGCTGCTCTTTCTAGGAAGCCTCTCTCAACTCCCGTAAACTTTGCCCTATCATGGCAGGAATGGGAAGCAGGAAAGCAGAAGTCTAAGTATAAAAGTTTAAAAAGTGAGCATAGGGGTTCTTTTTGTTCACCTCTCCAGCAGTGCCGATCACTTGAGCTGGCTGGTTTGTCACAACAGAATAGGCAAAGGCACCAGCTCATCAGAAGGGAAAAGCAGTTATACATTCCAAGTGTGCCTTGTACCAGGCATTGTGGGTATCTTTTCTCCTTGTCCATCCATGCCACTCTTCCTTTTCAGGTGGTCTTCCTCTGATCATTCCAGAGAATCAAAGGATTGATTGGATCATTACATTATATGTGCACATATTTTTAATATTTTATTTATTATTTTTATTTTATGTGTATGAGTGTATTGTCTGCATGCATGTAAGTGTACCCATGTTGTGGAGTACCTGCAGGGGTCAAAAGAGGGCATTGGATCCCCTGGAACTGGAGTTACAGATGGTTGTTAGCTACCATGTGGGTGCTGGAAACGGAACCCAGATCCTCTTCAAGAGCAACCAGTGCTCTTAAATACTGAACCACCTCTCCAGCCCCAATATATATGCATATACTGAAAACTTACATTTTGCTCCATAGATGTAAACCATTATTATGTACCAAAATAAAACAAAACTTAATAAAAAAAAAACACTAAAAGGATTAGTGGTTTGTGAAAAAGCAGATCTTGTTCCTTGAGGGTGCCGAGTTACTAATACTACCTCTAATAGTCTTTGTAGCAAAATAATCAGCATAAAATTAAACACTTTAATGTATAGCATATTTCCTTGAAAATTTTACTTAGAAATTTATGTGAACTAGGAAAATTTTAGATCAGCATAACCATTATGAATCTTCCTGTGGAATCTGGTCATTTCCCTGCTTCAAAAGCCTAGATTTCAGACATGTTGTATCTGATCTTCTTTAAAGTAGGTGTAGCTCATTTTTCTGGTTTGTTTTTATTCTTTTGCAGTGTCCAGTCCTTTCTTTAATGACTCTTACCCATATTTAGGATACATTCATTCATACATTCTAAAATTGGATGAGATCTCTCTTGCTAAGTTGTAATTCAGAAAAGAATGCTCTGGGATTGGGTCTTATGTTTCTTGGAAGGCCATGTCTCAGCAAGTGGCTTCTTTTTCAAAACCCTGCTCATGTTCTGGGGAACACTTCTGTTGGAAGTCTCTTTTCTGCCATCTAGATGCTTTTTTTCTAACTGTAATTTTAGGGCCCAGTTACTTCAGTAGATTTTTAGATAGGCCACAGTAGACACAGAGTGTCAGAAGTGAGATAGAATCCTGCAGCTTTCTACCTGGTAAGCAGAAGACATGAGAGTAAAACTATTCACAGTTCCATTCATCTCAGGCAGCCAGCTGACACATGATTGATATATTTCTCAGGCAGCCAACTGGTACACGACTGATATATTGCAGCATGGTTTATTCCCTTGCCTTTTAGGGTACACTGGACAGCTCACAATACTCTCGTTTGGCTGGAGGAATGGAATACAAAACCCAAGTGCCTGCTCTTATATTTTTGTCTGCAAAAATTTTGTCCTTCTGCTTTCCCATCTGTGCTATACTATGTTAGCATGTACTGTTTTGATAGAATTTTAGTCTGTTCTTTGAACTAGAAAGCCTGGGAAAAGATTTCAGGGCAGTGTCCTTGCTAACACTAAAGCTTTCAAATAGTTAAAAAATATACAACGAGTTTAGGAAGTACTTTGATGTTCTGCTAACTATATGAACTTGGAATGCTTCTTAAAATTTCTTTGTATAAGTGCCTTTCAAAATCTTAAGCACTTAAGTCAATTTCCTTATTTCTAGATAGATAACTAGTTTGAGGGTTTATTTGATTTTTTTTCTTTAATGTTGACATTACAGGCCTTTCTATATTTCTAAGCAACAGAAAACTCTTAAGTATAAGAAAATGTGATTAATTCTCTCACATTGAAGTAATTTAGTCTTTCTTTGCCTAACAGCTGCTTTCTATTCAGTGTATTGGCCATAAAATCCTTGACTGCTTTGTGCTATCATAAATGGTAAATGTAAACCATTCTTCCTATTAAGTATCCTATGATATTGCTGTTCTGAGTTTGCTCACATGGTAGGAGGCTTTCTAGAGATTGCTCTTGTAGTTAGCTAGGAGGGTCTAGTCTCTTTGACCTGCTTCATATGTTGCCACCATTTTTAGTATTGTGTTGATAGTAAAGAAGTAAAGGAAAACTAGTTTGATTTGTCTTCCTTAAGCTCCTTTCATTCCATTACATATTGGAGACATGAAGAAATAGTGTCAAAATTAGGCAATGTGGTTCTTAGATATTTTAGGTCAGAGGGAACCAACTAAATATATTTTAGTGCAACAAATTTGTGTTGACTCTACCTGCAGCACTATGTGGGAAAAAAGAATAGTTAAGACTTAGTTTCGGTTCTGTCTGAAGGAGAAGTAGAAGATATGAATAACTAAAACATAATTGTATTGAAAGTTCCTTGAAAGACTGTGGTTGCCATTGTCACCTTTGAGTTTTGTTTCTCATTCTTGGCACATCATAGGTGTGTTGTGTATTCTCTGGCAGACTGTGATGATGGTGGTAAGAGTCTCGAGATGGAGATTTGAGCAGGGAGACCATTTGACTTAGTTTTCATTGGAAGGTGTTAGTCAGCTTTTCATCATTATAATAAAATACCCGAGATAACTTAGAGAAAAGATTTATTTTGGCTTATAGTTTTGAGTCAGCTGATCATGATGGGCATGTGTGGCAGCGTGAAACAGGTCACCTCAAGGCCAGGAAGCAGTAAAATGAAAAAGAAGAGACCATGGCCCATGGTGCTCCTCAAGAACATTCTCTTAATGCCTACTCTTCTCACTGGGCTCTACTTCTTAAAGTTCTTTCTACCTCCCAACTTGTTGGGACCACCCTAGGAATGAACCCTTGACACAGAAGTCACTGAGGACATTCACCATCCAAGGTATTCTAGTAGAAAAATCAGTGCTGACTTCCTAGAATTTTCCAGCCACTGTTTCTGAAAGGCCAACGAGGAACCCACAACCTAAGAATCACATTGTTATGACTTTGGATCCCCAAGGAAAAAGCAGCATACACATTTAATTTTGGGAATTCTTACATGTAGTAAGTTAGAGATATAGGTTTATTTTTATGTTTGTTGTATGATATCTTATGCATTATACTAAGGCAATAGTAAAGTGATTATCCATTGAAAACCTGCACCTCCTCCTGGTTCATCTTGTTGTCAAAATATCACAGTTTTGAGTACAGAACATAGTTTATTTAACTCATGAACATTAAAATTGGAAAAATGGATTCACACAAGCTTTTTTAATTTAAGAGACATAATGACGTAAAGTTTGAAGATACGTTTTGTTGAATATTTTTGTCTCAACTCTAGTTTCTGTAAGCCTTCAGTCTGATTGGTCAGGTGTACAGTAGCAGAGTTATGTCTTGGGTACCACGCAGAGGATTCAGTAAGTAAGTAGTGTGAATACTTGGCTCCACAGTCAGCTGTCGATTCTTACAAGACTGGAGGTAGTGAGAACCTCAATTATTTGGCTGGGTGCTGGTTGAGTGCCACCGTGATATGGCAAAAAAGTATTGAAGAGGAGAATGGGACTGCTAAATATCATATACAGTAGGACAAGATAATAGTTGAAATTGCATGGGAAACTAACATATACTTTGTCAAGAAAGTATCCTTGGAGTGATAATTTTGTTTCATTTACATTAGACATTCTAATTAAGAAATCTGTGGAACTTAAAAATTCCAGCTTCTAATATGGCTACACAAGCCTACATGTTAATTTCCAATTATAATCTTCAAGTGGCTTTATTTCCCTTATCATCTCTCTTTAATACTAATTTTAACATATTTATGAGAAAGTATCCCTTATCTGAATATTATAAAATGGAGGCAGTCAGACTTGTCTATTAACATTTTTTTTAACTGTAGTAAGCTGTGAAATTACCATGCCCCTAATATTTTATGTTAAAAGGATGATTTGTGTTACTCTGAAGATAACAAAGAAGTTCCTATCCTGATCCCTCTGCTGAAATGAGGTTTTCTACAATTCTGTTAAATTATTGAGTGCCACATTGTGCTTGTAGCAATTTTGTATCTTGTAAGATTTTAGAATCAAATGAAGCTGAATCTGTAATAAAGACCATTTCTCCAAATGTGAGCTCTTAACATATTTGGCTTCAGTAAAAGATCTAGGACCCTTTCTCATATATGGTTGAAGGAGTTTCAGGGAGAGAGGCTGCTTCTGTTAGTCAACAAATAATGCTTCTGAAAAGTCGTCTATGTTCTTCGCTTCAAATGATGGTCTCTGAAGTTGGCCTGCATGTCTGTGTCTCTTGTAGGGGTGCAAGGCCGAGTGGGTCCATCCCTGAAATTCTCTGTGAGCAGCATTGGCTGCTCTTGACGGTGGAGCTCAGCAACATAAAGAATTTCAACGAAGATGGAACTTTCACATCTCCTTGGTGCTTTAAACAAGTTTAACTCAAAAAGATTTATCACAGGGCTATTCCTCTTCAGATAGTTTTTTAACAATTGTAGCCTGTGGCTCGAAAGCTCTGAAATCATTGAAAGAACATTACGTCCAAGCTCAGTGTCACAGATTTCTACAGAAATTGGGTACACAGTGGTACTTGGCCAGTAATGATGATTGTAAAGCTAATGTGCTGAAGGTCTGGGATGCAGGTGCTCACCATCTCCTTCACGGCTGGTGAGAGATGCCCAGGCTTTGTGCTGACTGATCCGCTAGGATGGGGATGATGGAAACTTTTTTGATACAGTTTTTCCTCGCTATTTTTTCCTGCTTAGGTATTCACTAAAATCTATGTTCATCATATTTTTCTGGTGGTTTTTGTTACTGGTCATTTACTGTTATGTACTTATATGGCCATGTGCTCAGGGAATTTTTTAAAATTTATTATTTTGCAGTATGCTTTGTACTAGTTTTTTTAGTTGAATTATATTTATACCTGTATTATGAGTGCTTCCATAGAAATTTCTTCAAATTTATTATATTTGACTGCTTGCTTTATACAGATATTTACTATTATATTTGTTTTATGGATGTATGATATAGGAAGTCATTCAAATATGTTTTATATTATATGTTGTTTTTCTTAGTTACCAATATCTGAAATATAGAATTCTTATTTGAGAATATTAGACACATGTACTTTAGTTTCATTTACCAGTAAAATTATTATGTTTTGGTATCTACTAAATACGTTTTGCTCTAATATGTATTAAAATAACTTTGATTTTGTATTTTATTTTTAAGTTGGCATAATGTCATATAAGTCCATTCTAAGCTTTTTATTTCCAGTTATTTTTCAGTCTACAGTATGTGAACCATAATTATTAGCTTTTTTCCTAAAATACCTTTTTTTTTTTTTTGGTCATTTTGAGACAGGGTCTCCCTGTAGCCCCAGCTGTCCTGGATTCACCATGGAGACCAGGCTGACTTCAAACTCTCAGAGACCCGCCTGCCTCTGCCTCCTGAGTGCTGGGATTAAAGGCGTGCGCCACCATGCCCGGCCTAAAATACCATTTTAAAAATCATTCAATACATGTATTAAAATAAGAAAGGATTTTTTTTCTTAATTTTTCCTTTTCCTTTTCTTTTTAAAAAATATTTTCTTTATTATTTTTATTTTATGTGTATGAGTGTATTGCCTGCATGTATGTGAGTGCACCCATGTCGGGCATGCCATGGAGGTCAGAAGAGGGCTTCGAATTCCCCTGGAACTGGAGTTAAGGATGGTTCTTAGCCGCCGTGTGGGTGCTGGGAATCGAATCTAGGTCATCTGCAAGAGCAGTCAGTGCTCTTAACCGCTGAGCCATCTCTCCAGCCCCACAAGAAAGGATTTTATAAATTGTCTTCCATGTTCCTTTGTATTGTTGGGATATAATTCATAATCCTTGGTATATTCTGTGTGAGCAAATACAATATGAGTGACCTGAATTTCTATTATCAGAATCCAATTTTAAATGCATCAGAACATAGACCTTGATGGAACCCTGTCATCTTAATAGTGCATTTCTAAGTGGTTTTTAAAAATAATTTTTATTTATTACTTCATTTTATGTGTATGAGTGTATTGCCTGTATGTGTGTTAGTGTACCCATGTTGGGCAATGCTTGTGGAGGTCAGAAGAGGGCATCATGTCCCCTGGAACTGGAGTTACAGATGTTTGTTAGCTGCCATGTGGGTGCTAGGAATCAAACCTGGGTCCTCTTCAAGTGCAGCCAGTGCTCTGAACCACTGAGCCAACTCTCCAGCCCCATATGTTCATCTTGGCTCTTGTGCAAGCATTGGATATCCTTGAGGGCATTGAGTTGCCTCATGTTTGCTGATTGGAGTCTGTTGAATGATGAGAACACTTGTAGCTTTAATCATGGGGACCATTTTTAGTCCTTTAAAAAAATAGTATTCTTAAAATTAATATTTTAGAACAACACACAAAGTGTTGGGTTTCATTGTCAGTATTATTTTCATTGTCAATTTATAAATTATTTGTTCCTAAGAACTTGTGTAATGTTTTTCTCAAGTTCTTATTTATGTTTAATGGGCAGATTTTGGCTTTGCTTTTTATGCTGTTTTTCATGTGTACCTTTCAGAAGGTGGTATTTTAATACTCGTTACACAGTCATGGTTGGCATTCATAACCAGGAAAGGACATGTGTTTCTAGAAATCTAGACTATTCTTAGATGGCTAAAACTATTATAAAAGGAAAGTGAACTCCACTCACAGGTTGGTGTTTCCTATTATCCAATTTGAAGCCAATATCCCTTGTTTCTGTTTTCTTTGCAATAAAACTCAGCCTTTGATTTCCTGGGGTCTTTGTAATTGGTATGAAAGAGTAAACGATGTTCTTTGAGAAGGGTAAGAACCAGTACTGGGTAGTCACTGCATGCCAGGCGCTGTATCTTACATATATTTGTATTTTTCACAACAGTTCAATGGGATAAGTGTCGGTATTATCCTTCTATCACAGGAGACAAACCAAGGCTTAGAAAGGGGAATAAACTTGCTGGGATCACATAGCAGAGCTGGGTCCTAACCAATCAAGTCCTCCATCTCTCAGTCCATGCTCTTAGACCCAGAAAGCACAGAGGTATCAAAAAACCCCAAATCCATAATTTGTAGCATCCACCACCTCCAGAAAAGGGTGAGTAGCATTTTCAGTCTAGTAATATTTGATCAGAATTTGCTAATTTCCTTCCATATTTGCAGGTAATTTTGTGTGATTTCTTTAATATCTTCTGCAATAATAGACTACAGGTAAGTTATCACATTACTGTTAGTATCTCTAAGTACCAGATCCTTCTTGCAAATGGCCTTGTTTACATCCTGTGTAGATATGTACATTGCCCACTGTGTTAATACATTTCATAACTTCTTCAAAGCCCAAGACTGTCACATTGCTAGACTAATATGATTTCTTACTATGTGCAAAATATGTACCTTATACTTACAAATATCTCAGTCACCACTCATCGAAGAAGCTCATTTTGCACCAGTCAGAGACTATTACAAAGTGCCGCAACTGGCCACACATGGACATTGTGTCTGAATTGCCCAGGCCTAAGTGAGACATCTACAATGCAACCTCTACACCTAAGGCTCATGGAATATAGAACAGGGATAAAGAAGAGGACACTAATGAATCTCTCAGTTCTTAATAATGAAGCTCCCTCATGCAGCAGAGGGCCAGGGACACAAAAGGTCACAAATGCCCAAAGTGTAGAGATGAAGAGTCTGCTGAATAATGGTTCTTGGACAGGACTCCTTTGTTAAACTTCATCCACCCGAGGCTCAGGGACCATCGTGGAAGAGGGGAGGAAAGATTGTAAGAGCCAGGGAGGATGGGCATGACCATATGGAAACAGAGTCCTACAAGCTCCTGGAAACCTGCTCATATGATTCTGTAGTAATGCATCAGCATACACAAGTCCCATGCAAACTCAGGCAGACAGTAATCCAGTGTAGAAGTGGGAAAATGAACAGCAGACTCCAATCTTATCTGAAGGAATGTTGGCAACTGATTGCTACTAGATGAAGAAGAGTTGATCTTCCTAAAACAAGGGACTCTATATAGGCTGACTAGACTCAGTGGATGGACTTGCACTGGGGACACTGACAACACAGTGGACCTTAACAGGGATGACAGAGTATATGGAATCCAGTGGTGGGGGGGGGTGCTATGGGAGGGTGCTGGTGGGAACAAGGGTATAAAGATGATCAAGGTTGTTTGAGATGTTCTGTATGAAATGTTTTATAAATTCAGTCTTCCCAAAGCAATTTATTCACTTCCTTATGAAATTTCTTTATCAAAAAAAAAAAAAATTACGTCAGGCCTGGTGGCAGCTGGCCTGTTATCTCAGCTATTCAGGAAACAGTGGCAGGAGGATTGTAAGTTCTACACCTTTTGGGGGTATAGGGCTAGTTTAAGGCCAGATCCTGTCTCAGAATTAAAAAAAACTATAGAGAGCTGGCATTATAACTTAATGGTAGAATTCTTGCTGAGCATGCTGGAGGCCTTGGGTTTAATACTGCCACTACAAGATTGAGACAGAACGAAGCAAAAATAATGTTCATATGCATTCTAGAAAATTCATGGTAAGTAAAAATGCAGATTGTAAATTCAAGTTCCCCAGAAACTCATTCTTTAAAGCTCATCTTTATAGCTCATCCTTCCAAGAATTAGGTCTCCATTTATATCCATATTTAGTATATACATACCTGCAAACACATCACCTTTAATTTTCTTTCAATATTAGTATACGCCTCCATTTGTTTGAGAGTGTTAAAATCCAACCAGAACCCTATATTAGGTTAAGAACATCAATATGTATATGAACGTATTTTAAAAGCACTATTGTTTGTTTTCGTACAGGATGAATAAGTAGAAATGAAATTGTGGAGAAAGATTGTGCATTTATTTCATGTTTTGTCAAATTGTTTTTAATATGTATTGTATTAGTTAGATTCCACCAATGTGCAAAGCACTGTTTTCTTACAACAAAAACATTATTTTTCATCTTCTCTATGGTCATGTGTATTATATAAGTAATATGTCTATGATTTTAATTTTGTTTCTTTCATTTTTGTTCCTGCTGAGTTTTAAATCTGGAGCATTTGCATGATAAAACCATGTGATTTTTTTAACCATTTCTCCCCCACCTCTGAAAATTTTGAGGCCCCATCATTTCTAACTAGACCCAAACATTTTTCCTGAAGGCTTTTAAATATGGAGATGTTTCTTTCTCCTTTAGACGGAGTATAATATACAGGGATTGTCACATATTCTTGATGGTCTAGTCATCATCATTACATAATGATAGCATTTTGTCTAGCCCATTTAAAGTCATCATATTTCAAACATTTTTGCCTGGTGGAGGCAAATTTTTTTACTTTATTAGAGCAAAAATGTCCATCTTGTCTCTACTATCTGATGGAAGAAGATTTGGACAGAATGTGGCAGCCCCGGTGTGACCTGAGAATTGTTTAGAAAGTACAGGACAGCCCTCATGCTACTTGAAGCTCCCTTTTGCATTTGGTAGTCTGGACTGAAACCGGCCTGTTAGCTATTTAATCCAGTTTTTAGGCTTTTCTGTGTTTCTTAGTCAGAGACAAAAAATTAATATGCAACATTTAGAATTTTTTCAATTTACTGCCTTTGTAGTTCTTAATAGTACTCAGTCATGGCTTACTGCCTTTCTTCTTGCCCGTTGTAATATTTGCTAATTATTATTATTAATTTTTAATCTAAGTGTGTTACTGCCTTTTATGAGTAGTTCTTTTGGAAGTTCTTTCCCATTTCTCGTCTCTTTGACAGACCTGTCTTGGAACTCACAGGCTTAAACAAAGGAAATGCCCCTGCTGCGCACTGTCTTTCCAGAAGAGGGTGTAGCAAGTGAGGAAAAGAGCAGATTCACATCCCAGCCCTTCAAAATGAGCATTGCCTAGAAAACTAAAGATGATAGAATATACATTATAGTGAAAACCACTATTGCAGTTGTAATTCATAGATAATATTGGCAATTAAATCCAAGATGTCCTGTTAGCAGAAAACAAAAAATAAAACCGTCTGCCTCTAAAATACAGATATTGTTCCCCTGTGAGGCAAGGGTGAATGCAGATAACGAACATGACTCACACAGAAATCCTGGAAAGAAAAATAACTTAATTGCAAAGCATTACTAATTCCAGGTAGATGTATAGTGTTCTCTGATTGATGCTGGGGTCTATGGCATTTACACATTAGAAAAAAAATAAACCAGTTGTTGAATTTTGATGCACCAGAGAATATTCTTATCTTTGCTAAGAAATTTAAACTATTAGACCTTTAAAAAGAAAACAGTTGCTGCTTCTGAGTACATGCACGTGATTTCATCTTCTTGCCTTTAAGAACAAATGTTGTCATTTATCCATTCACCTGGGATCTTATATGTAAGCTAGAGTCAGCCTTCTTTGTTGAAAATTCTTTCCTTGGAGAGCATAGCACAGAGTTGGATGCAGTGCCTCCAGATGCATTCATTAACTCTTTCTAGGCTACTATGGTAAAGGAACTTCACCATTAGTGACACCTTAAATTCAGGAAATAGTATTCTTTTAGTTTGCCTCTTTGACCTCTCCAAGACACATGCTGCTGATCGTTCCCTTCATTTTCTTTTCCATGACTTTTCCTGTTTTAAACTTAAAACATTTATTTATTTATTATTTTTATTTTATGTGTATGCATGTATTGCCTGCATGTAGGTAAGTGCACCCGTGTCGTGCACTGCCCACTGAGGTCGGAAGAGGCTGTCGGGTCCCCTGGGACTGGAGTTACAGACAGTTGTTAGCTGCCATGTGGGTGCTGGGATTCAAACCCAGGACACTGCAAGAACAACCAGTGTTTTTAACTGTTGAGCCATCGCTCCAGCCCCTTTCCATGACTTTGATGAGGTTTTCATCACTTGCTCACACTCTACTGATCTATAACTATTAGACTCCATTAAGGATGATGGATTTTTATCTCATATTTTCCACTTTGCATTGTGTTACTATGTGATATCCTCTTTTGTAGATGCAATTATTAACCATTACCTATTTCAGAACACACTCCCAAGTTAGAACCCAACAGCTGGTTGCTATTTATGGTGTACCTCCTCATCTCATTTTCCATTTTCTAAACTTAAATAGCTTGATTGATTATCTAGCTCTTTTCCTCAAATCTGTATGACATATGTGCTTTACAGTATTTATTTAGTTTTAGCATCCTCTGTGTAATTTCGTCAACCCAGAAGCCTTCAAATCTGTCAGCATTTCAGATATATCCTGATATTTTAGAACAATACCTAAAGAAAATATGTTCTTGTGTTGGATAGATGTTGCCATTTAAGTAGTTAATATTTCATCTGAATTCAATAAAATTATCTAATTCTTCAACAGGTGCTGTAATCTTAACCTTTTATTAAAATTGTCTTCAATTTGCTTCAGTGGGATGGGTGACAGTTCTCTCTTTTCATATTGAAAACAGAAAGGAAGCTTGACATTTTTATATGGAGAGCATAATTATATGCAGTTTTATCACTGTCTTTTAAAAATTACATATAAATATATCTGTACAAATATGTATAAGAAGTAAATCATTTATACATAAACCTGTGCAAGTTAAAAAAGTGTTGGCCAGTTTCTTCTATCATGAATACTGATATTTTTCTTGCAAAGCTAATTTAATATTGAAGTTATGGGAGTTGCAGTTTTTATTCTGATTATTTCATAGGACATTCAGCATTCATATGCTATCCCTAAAATCATTACAAATCAAAAGAAATGATTTGCTTACAGCTAGAGTTGTTAGGTGAAGTGTTAACATTTTGGATAGCTATATAAACAAGTGCTTGGGACATCTGAGAAGACAGTGGTCCATGTGATTTTCATAGGCATGCCTGACGCTTTGACAGTTGCATAGAAATTATCTTTGTCTGCCTTAGTAGACATGTCCAGGTTTCAGAGTGGCCTAATTAGTAACAGCTATCTCCTCTCCTCTCCCTCTTCCTCCTCCTCCTCCTCCTCCTCTTCCTCTTCCTCCTACCCCCCCCTCCGCCTTTTGCTTGGAATCAGTTTACTTTGATATCCTTCTGATACTTTCTAGATAAAAGTCAAAGGTTAAATCATTCAGGGATGTCCTAGAGTGTCCCCCCCCCCGATCCATGCACACATGCAACACCAAAATCAAACCATGGAGGTTTTGCCAGACATTTAGTGTTTATAATTCAGTCTTCCTTTGAGATGGATTTTATTCTCCTTCTGATGAATTCTGGCTTTTTTGTTACATGACTGTCATCTCAGTTGTTTAACAATTTATTTTTCTTGTTCAGAGAATCGAGTTTTCTATATCATATGGCTATAGCTTGTATTGGTGTCAAGGTCAAAATCTTTTAATTTTATTGGTGGAACTGGTATTATAACCCGAGGGTCTTTTACTGTGTATTTAAATCTCATCATAGTGCCTAAAAACTGTCATATCTTGGCTTCTTGTCCAGCAGGTACTTTTATTAAATTCCTTGGCTACATCTAGTTTACTTTTCCTTGGGAGAAATATAGCAGCATACCACCAGCCTCATGATCACAAATAGATTGTTGCCATGGCAACCTGACAGTTTTTAATATTAGAATTTTCTTGTTGAAGCAAAACTTATGACATTGGGGACCTTTGCCTAACCGTAAAAACTTTGTGCTGTCTCTTATAGTTGGAATTAGACTTTGTCAAACCAGGAAACTCTTCTTTTTTAGTAAGAAAACAATTAATTTAAGCATTCTGCTAATCAGTTGATCAGCTATGTTAAGAAGGTGTGCTTTTGGGCTAGAGAGATGGTTCAGTGGTTAAGAACACTGTTCTTGCAGAAGACCCAGGTTCAAATCCCAGCACCCAAATGGCACCTAACAACTGTCTGTAACTCCAGTTCCAGGGTATCTGACAGCCTCTTCTGTCCTCCGCAGGCATTGCATGACATGGGCACACTTACATGCAGGCAATACACGCATACACATAAAATAAAAATTAAAAATTAAAATAAAAAAAAACCCGAAGATGTGCTTTCTCCATTGTAGACACTCTTTAGGTCCTGTCTTTTACATAGTTAGACACCAGTGAGATCTGTAAGGGACACTAGGTAGTGGGAAATCATAGTTCTGTCTCTTACACCAAGAGCTTTGTCACCTACTAACAGCATTTAGGGATCTTAGGAAAATTGCTTAGGTTCCCTGAGACAGGTTTATAAATCCTATGTAGGAACATTAATCGCTACCTTATTTATAATATGGGCTGGTCTTAATAAAGTGATGCATAAAATATTTATGATTGCTTTTTATTTGTTGAAAGCAACAGCAATAGCAAATGTGTAGCATATTCAGCTTATGTGTTATTTTGGTTAACCCCCATAAGTAACTCTCTTAGTTCCGTTACCAATTCCTATGAGAGAATACTCTGATAAAAGCAACTTAGAGGAGAAAGGGCTTATTGTAGCTCACAATTCCAGGTTATAGTCCATCACTGGGGGATGGGGGGCAACTCAAGGTGACAAGAATTTGAAGCAGCTGGGAACAAATGCATGCGTGCTTATGTGAAGCTTCATTTCTCTATGCTTACACAGTTCAGCGTCCTGCTCAGAGTATGCTCCTGCCTGCAATTAAGATGGGGCTTCCCACATCAGCTAACTTGATCAGGACAATTCCCCATGGATATACCCATAGACCAACCTGATCTAGATAAGCCCTCATTGAGACTCTCTTCCTAGGTGATTCTAGATTGTGTTCAGTTGACAACACAAACCATCACAGTAACCATATGTAATAGACACACTGTTCTCAAATTTCATGTGAAGGACAGAGCTCAATTGATTTGTCTGTATCACAGTGACTCAATGCTTTTGTGAATTGGAACCAGAGTTGTCTGATTCATCTTCCAGTGTTTTGTTTATGAATTTTTTCCTATCACAGTAGCTGGCCTCATAGTAAGTACTGGTTATTTGGTGATTAATGAATACTTAGCTGAGTACTTCCAGGAAATGGAAGTCTATCTTTAGTAAGACCAATGGTTGTTAGATGAATTGAGTCTGATTTCATCAAGAAATCATAAAAGAGAGCTGCATATAGTGGTGCATGTCTTTAATACCGGCACTTGGGAGGCAGGTGGATCTCTGTTATCTCGAGACCAGACTGGTTTCTGTAGTGAGTTCCAGGCCAACTGGGGCTGCAGGCAGAGTCTGTCTCAAAAAGACCAAAACATAAAACCAACCCCCCCCAACCCCAAACAAGAAATCACAGAAGAGGCTAACACTGAAACAGGTTAAGTAGTCTCTAGTTGGCCCTATGTTGTTGTGGTTTTTGTAAAGCAATTCATTTACCTGGAATTTACTGACCTTACTGACCACCATGTGATGGGAATATTCCTATCCAGAGAACAGTAAGCCAGTCTGCATCCAATGACCTGGTGGACTGATGTATAGTCAGCCTTTTGGAAGTTTTATGAACTCCTTCAAGTATATTACATGTTTTATTAAACATTTACATGGTTATCCACATAACTGTGCTGTTAAAGTCTTGAGACCATTCTATTCTGTGACCTTTTATTAGTAATTAAAAGCAAGAAATATATTACTTTTAGGTTTGGAGTCTGTGTTTTATACACACGTTATGTGTTATCCAGATGTATGTAGACCTCAAGCCAAACGGTTATTTATTCATCTTACATTCTTTGAATGTCAGTTATTGAGTGCCCATTATGGTAGCCACCTATGCTTGGTTATAGTCTTAATATATAGATGGTCATCTGTTGCTTATTTTCCTCAGGTATGTTTAGTTACTGTGTTATGTGGTATTCCTAGGGGCTGCTAAGCTAAGAATAAATGGTAAGATCCATCCCTGAAACATAGGCAGTAGGTCTCTAGAAAGGGTGTGGGAAGCCAGGACCTCAGAGCTATATGTAAAAGGAACAGCAAGGAAATTTGGGAGAGTTGTCAAGCAGTAGGGGCAGTGTATGCTAAAGTACAGGTCCAAAAGATGTTGCTTTGGGGAACTGGTGGGCACTTCAGCATGACCAAAGTATAACCAGGATGCAGGAAATTGGTGATGGATAAGGTTAAAGGGAAGCAGGGGCCAAAGAGTTGAACTTGATGTTAAAACAGAGCCATTTAAGGTTAACTTACTTAATTTGGAAAGAGATACAGGGTTTGGTAAATGTGATTGAAACTTTAGAAATGTCTTTTAGTCTCAGTTTGAAGGGCAACAAAATCGAGATCAGATGATTTGAATAATGAAAGCAGGAAGTGATGCATTCCTGTTGTGTGTAATGGCAGCAATGACAATGGGGCAGGTAGAAAGAGGGAGTGGAAGGAAATCAAGAGGTGAAGCTGTTAGCACTTGGAGACTGGCTGCTGTGTGGTGGCAAGACCAGAGTTGCAGGAGCCTGTGTTTCTCACTTGGTGTAGAGTGATTGGTTGGCAGTGTCTCTCTGAAAGATGAGGAGTACATCAAGAGGAGCTGACCTTAGGGGTAGGAGCAAAGAGAAGAAGGATGCATGTCCAGGCCACACAGCCCATCCTGCCCATGTTGAGAGTGAGATGCCTGTGGGTCATTCAAGTGGATGTATTCATAAGGGGACTGGGTACAGGAGAATGGACTTCCTAGAGCAAGATTTGAGCATGAAATTAAGAACTGAGAATTTTAAACTGTATAGATGATAGGTGATGGTGTGGCAGTAGATTTACTGTAGGGAAAGTGTGAGAAAGAAGCATAGATGTAAACCTTTGTGGGGCTGGGGAGATGGGTCAGTGCTTAAAGTGCCTGTAGGGCAAGTGTGAGGACTGGAGTTTGGATCTCCAGAACCCATGCAAATGCTGTGTAGACATGATAGTACACCTGTCAATCCAGCCTCAGAGGGTGGAACAGGGCATCTCCAGAGCAAGGCTGCTAGTTAAGACTAACCATCACCATAAGCTCTGAGTCTGAATGAAAGATGCTGCCTCACGAATAAGGTGGAATAATGATGACTCATACATGTGCATGACTCATACATGTACATCAGACACAAAGATGTAAAAAGCAAAAATAATCCCTTTGGAACAAGAATGCTTAAAGAGCAAAACTGAAAAAGAAACTATAGCAAAGCAAAGATTAGAGGGAGTAAAGTAGGAGGAATACGGGGGCGGTGGGGGAAGAGAGAGAGAGAGAGAGAGACTAAGAAGAGAGGGGAGAAGGGAGAGACTCAATAAAGGAAGTCGACAGTTCCAAGTGCTGTAGAAGTCTGTGGCAGCTGCCAGCTGCGGCCGCCCCTCTACTCTTCCACCCCTGATTGCATGAGCGCTGCCCTTAGCTCCTCGCTGCAGCCGCAAGCTGTGGTCGCTCTTCTGCTCCTTGCTGCACTGAGGCAGCTCTTCTGCATGCCCTGTGGTGGGGCTGCTCTTCTGCTCACTGTGGCGCTGCCTCCCATCGTCGCTACTTCTGTCCAGTCCCGGACCCCAGGGCTGGGGAGGAGACTGTGTCAGCGGAGCCGCATTCAGACACAGGGGACCAGGTTCATTGTCACAGATCCGGTTTATTGTAGAAGGGCACAAGCTTATATAGGGGTGGGGGGGTCCAATCAAGAAGTTACAACTCAGATCTTTGGCAGGGTTGTGTCCTATCATGGCATGGTGATCCAGACTCCTCATTAGCATGATGGGTTTCAGGTTACTTAGGTTCCAGTTTCCTTATAGGGCCTGGTTTCCTGGGAACCACATGACCCAGGCTGTCTAAGTGTTGCAATTTGGGATCTCAAGGGTGGTGATTAGGGAGTGGCGCACTCTAGGCATCAGTCTCATGATCTGCCAATGTGAGCAAATGTCACAAGGCATTCCTTGTGGCTCCAGCAGTTGGGCCGTTGCCTCGGGCCTGCTGTATGGCTGTCATTAAGATTTTCACCCTAGGCTCAAGCCTGTCTCCCACAGAAGTCCCTAAAGATGAGAACTGAAGAATGTTCATTACATTCAGTTGTGAGGAATCATTTAGTGAGCTCTGCTTCAGCACCTTAAAGTAACAAATGCTGGATCTTTTTAAGAAAGTTGGTTATGAAAGGAGTAGAGTAGTTGTTAGAAGGGAGATGTAGAGTTTTGGGGTTCTGTTAGTGTGTCTTAAAGAGACTTGAATACCTGAACCAATAACAATGAAAATTGAAAGATAAGAGTGTGGGGGTTGTTATTGATGAAGTTAAGTCCTATTAGTCTTGAGTCCCAGGATGGAAACTTGGCACGAGTTCACTGTGGGCTGTTCCCTGTGCAGTTTGGATAGTCTTCTGGAGTACTTTCATCAGGAGAGCCGCTTTTGTTCCATGTCTCCAAAAGCAGAAGCACATGTGTGCATTCTGATGTGTACATGATGTCACGTAGGGGCCACAGTCCTCAATTGTTTTTAAGTTGCCTTTTTATAATGTCTTCATTCATAGTTTAATAAAAAGTGCACACTCACCTTACTTACACTAAAGTAGCCTTCTGAAATCTCCAGGTGCCTCAAGGGGCCATTGAAACTGCAAAATACATACAGATGAGGTTGAAGAAGCATGTGACTTACTTGTCCAAACTATACAACCTGCTCACAACCCACTCAGCCAAAGGGTACCTACCTGGGCTAAGGCCTAGGATGATCTGTCCACTGTGTGGGGGACTTTATGGGGTGATGTCATATTAACCAGGTTAGGGATTAATGGTATCTTCTTGGTGAGGAGTTGAAAGTTGACCTTGGAATTAGGCATCATGTATGGAATAGTACCATGCATGAGTTAGTTTTATTTTTTTAAATAATATAATGGGGTTTTCTGGTTTTTTTTTTTACTAGGACCGAACCCTAATCCTCTGGCATACTAAGTAGGTACTCTGCCCCACACACTGCTCTTGTAGTACAGATGCTATAAGAGAGACGGACCTTTACCCATTAAATGTGGTGGTTTGAATTTGTTGTTTGGGATTCTCCTTGGTATAATCAGGAGATTTTTCCCAACTCATACATCTATTTTCAATCTTTTTGTGTGTGTGTGGTTTGAGGATTAAACCCCTGCCACTAATCCAAGCTGGGTAAATTCTCTATCTTTAATTTATACTTGCAGCCATAAATCATAACTCCTATTATTAGCTAAAATTATCTTTTTGAAAGTGGTTATATGTGGACTTGTGTTTGTTTCAGTCCCCGCCTAATGCCTCTGTGCCTCTTGCTCAGTTCTTTGTGTTGCTTTCTGTTGAAGACTTCTATTTTAGCGAGTCCTTTTTGCCCTTGAATGCTCTCAAGTAATGGACTGACAATACCTATTCATGGTACTTTAAGGAAAGCTTGTAACATGTCAGACCCTTTGCTCAGTCATATGGTTTACTACAGCATACGCCTACAAAAATTATATTATGCTGTGCTGAGTGATTGGAATGTTGGAGTGGGTTTTTATTAGCAATATATTTGCCCATATAGTGATCATATCTTTTTTAATATGTGACAGTTATAGTAAGTTTAAGATACAGACATATTGGATTGGTTGTGGGAGGTAGAAATGCCTTGTTTTCTGCCTACCTGAGTGATAATCAAATTCATTTTTTCCCCAAGACCAATATTTCTTTCCATCCTTTGTAATTAGGTTCCTCATTGGGCAAGTTAACTATGATTATAAATATTGAATCCTTGGCATGTGTTCTCAAGTATGGAAATAAAAGCATACACCTAATATGTAAACTCCACTGTACGGAGGTCCAGACATATGGTTACTTATGCTGCCTGGATCATCGAGGCTTTTGTCATTGTTGCTGCAAATATTCTCAGAAGGTGCTCAAACATTCTTGTCCTTTATAAATAAAATAAATCGATTTTTAAATTCATGAATTTATAATTTAAGACATTACTCCATCGGACCCTTTATTTGGAGGTCTTCATAGAAGCTGGGTTTGCTTAGGCGCTTCATGGTCTCTAAACATTTGGTCTAGTGTTTCTGGCTAAAAGCCAGCAGTGAATTAGACTTTCCATGCAACTCTTAGCTCACTCTCCTTTCTCAGAGCATGAACTGCAAAATGTACTCATAAGACATCAAATTTGAATTACAAGTTTGGATGTGGATATTATTTTATACGCAGCCAGGACAGGAACCAAAAGGGAGAAATTCCCTAATTTGTTAGCAAGCCGTATACATAATTTGTAACCAATGTTCATCTTGACCATATAGTTGTTGGCATTTTGTAGAACTGGAAATAACTGTATTCTTTTTTTTTTTAACTTTAAAACTTTTATTTTATGTGTATGTGTGTATTGCCTGCATGTTGTGCAATGCCTGCGGATGTCAGAAGAGGCTGTTGTAGCCCCTGGAACTGGAGTTGCAGTCAGTTGTTATCTGCCATGTGGGTGCTGGGATTCAAACCCAGGTCTTCTGCAAGAACAACCAGTGTTCTTAAACACTGAGCCATCTTTCCAGCCCCAATAACTGTATTCTTAAATCTTTCTTTTTTGTTAACTATCAACGACATATTTCTGTCTTCTTTAAAGTTAAAACTTGTTTGAGAGCCCTGTGTGGTGTACACCTGTAATTCCAGCACTCGTGAGGCTAAGGCAGGAAGACTGTAAGTTTTAGGGCAGCCTGGGCTACACAGCCAGAAGTCTGTCTCAGAAAAAGAACTCCAAAACAAACAGATGAACAGTGGAGCTGTTATAAAATACATATATAATGGCAGGAGACACTAACTATGAGTTGTCTTTCAACAGCTTTGTAACTGATGATGGTGTCAGCATGGTAAACTTTGAAGAGTGGTTGTAGGTTGTTGTATATGTTTACTTTTGAATAAAGCTAGATCTCACTGCTCCAAGCTGGGCACAGAAAAAGAAATGCATGAGGGGGATCTCTCTCTCTCTCTCTCTCTCTCTCTCTCTCTCTCTCCCATATTCTGAAGTCAAGCCTGAAAGTTCCTTATAGGTCCAGTTTTAAGGTTGGATAAGTTAATGTTTTTACAGGTGGACTTCATTTATGAAGAAACTTTTTTAAAGGAATCATAGAGAGTCCATAATTTTTCTCTTCCCTGATAGCTTTGGCTGGAGAACTTTGAGCTCTTTCCCACCCCTTCTCCCCTCCCTCTTTCTCCTTGTGTTGTGAGAGGCTTGGGTACTTTTATTCCTTTTACCTTGTAACTTGAGGTATTGCTTTGATTTAGAAAAACTAAAATCCAAACATTTGTTTAAAAAAGTCAGTGGCATGAAGACTTGCCAAATGATGAAGATCTTGACAGTGTGTAGATATGTCTAAAATTCTCATATTCTGAAGTCAAGCCTGAAAGTTCCTTATAGGTCCAGTTTTAAGGTTGGATAAGTTAATGTTTTTACAGGTGGACTTCATTTATGAAGAAACTTTTTTAAAGGAATCATAGAGAGTCCATAATTTTTCTCTTCCCTGATAGCT
>NW_008352270.1:637064-678351 GCF_000622305.1 Nannospalax galili
GAATGATAAGAGAAACAGGTATCTAGAATTAATATTTATATTTTTCTATTATAATGACAATAGAAAACTGCTGAAAATTCATGTAGATATGTTTACAATTAAAAGGAAAACATGAGACAGGGTTTTGCTATGTGGTCCTGACTGGCCTGGAGCTTACTATTTAGTATGTAGCCAGACTGACCTTGAACTTGTAGTGATCCCCCAAGTGCTGAGATCACAGATGTGTACCACCATACTTGGCTTAAAACTTTTAGTGTTTAGTATTATACCTAAGACCTAATGTAGGCTAGGCACATACTCTGCTACTGAGCTATACCTAGCCCTTCTTTAACAACCTTTTTTTTTTTTTTCGGTCTTTTTGAGACAGGGTCTCCCTGGAACTCACTATGTAGACCAGGCTGGCCTTGAACTCACAGAGATCCGCCTGCCTCTGCCTCCAGAGTGCTAGAATTAAAGGTGTGTACCACCACACCTGGCTATTAATGAGTGAACAACTTTTAATGAGTGAACAAGATTATTAGTTAACAGGAGATCAATTACAGAATATAGGTGGTAGGGCTTCTCTTTTCTCCAGCTTTTGGTGATGAACTTTTATAATGCTCTCCTCTTTGCCTCAGTTTACATCCTAATACATTTACTTCACTTTGATGCTTTTTCTTCTATAGACATATAAATTTTTAATATTTTATTTATTATTTTTATTTTATGTGAATGAGTGTATTGCCTGCATGTATGTAAGTACACTCATGTTGTGCAATGCCTGCGGAGGACAGAAGAGGATCCCCTGGAACTGGAGTTAGGATGGTTGTTAGCTGCCATGTGGGTGCTGGGACTTGAACCGGAGTCCTCTACAAGAGCAGCCATTGCTCTTAACTGCTGAGCCAGTCCCTGAAATGATTGTTTAATAGTCACCAGAAAATGACCGAGCCAAGCAAGAACCCAAGTTACCCAGACTAGTGGTTCTTCAGTGGGGACAGTGTTGTCTTCTAATGGATATTAGGCCGTAGTTGAAAACATTTTTGTTATCACTATTGGGGTGATGTTGCTACTAGCAATTGGTATATAAAGGCCAGAGATAGTTAGTTACACATTCTGTTTTGCACAGGACAGCCTCAAAGTAGGGTTATTGCTCTGGCAGATGTATGTGTGTGTGCACAAATGTGCACACGCGCATGAATGTGTGTGTATGTACTGATATGGGGCCTAACTCTTTAGCCCAAGCTGACCACGAGCTCACAGCAGTCCTCCTGCCTCGGTCTCCTGAGTGCAGGGATTCAGGCATGTACCACCATGCCCAGTTTGTTTGTTTTGAGACAGGATCACACTATTGTCCAGGCTGGTGCAGAAGGTGTATGTGTGTTCATGTATGTATATAGTCCTAATGTTGATGTTGAATATTTCCTTAATCATTTTCTGCTTTGTTTTTTGAGGCAGGGTTTCTCGCTTTTGAGGCACAGTTTCTCGCTGAACCCAGAGCTCACCCATTCTGTCTAGTCTAGCTACTTTGCCCTACAGATCCTGTGTCTTTGTTTGCCTCCCAAGTACTGGGATTACAGGTGGATTGTCTGCTTAGGATTTGCATGGATTCTGGGGATCTGAATACTGGTCCTAAAGCTTGTGTGGCAAACACTTTATCCATTATAAACATTATGAAATGTTATCCAAATGTTCCTTCTCAGGTGGAGGAGCACACTTTGTCACCAAAGAGATGGGTTCTTTTAGGTCAGTGTGCTGCATTCTACTAAGTCATGACTGTTGTGTTCCCTCCCCCGTAGATAAATATAAAGGAAATTCTCACCATCCGCCTTGATAGTTTGGGAATTTCCCTGCATTCATGGTGATGTATATGATCTCTATGAGGAATCCTTCTGTGTAACTGCTGATCAGGCATTGCCATGGATTACTGCTGTCCCTGTAGGTAAATCCACAGCCACTTTAAGAGACCAGGCAAACTTTTTCTCCAGCTACTAGCAGTTTTGAGCCTTTACTGTGTGTGCTATGTTATGCTCAACACTTTACTTGAATAATCTTATGTGTTTTCTATTTGACATGAGTGTCAATAGGTTGTAGGTTTATGCATAGTGCTGGTCCAGCAAAGAAAATACATTATAACTTAGACTCTTCAAAAAAAAAAAAATTAAAGGTTGAGTCTCACAGACCTACAGAGCGAAATGTGTCAAAGACTTATGAACTTGCTAGTGAGGGGACCAGGAAAGGTTAATGCTGGCTCCAGGAGTGTTTAAGGAAGTACGTGTTTATAGGCATTTAAAAATGTTAGAATAAGATTTCTGGGTTGGAGACAAAACTGGTAATGCTTTGCAGGCAATAAAACCATGCCTTTCCCTTCTGCTAGACAGAAGTCTACTGGTTAACTTGAAGCTCTAATGCATTCCTTCTCTAATGAAATAGCAAATAGCAAAGTTCTATGCAGGGACATTCTTGCAGAGATAGTTTGCTTAGCCTGCTAAACACTGAAAGGGTGTCTTCATCTCCATAACCAAGCACCTCTTCCCATTGAGGAGAGGAATATGTTTGGCTTGGACAGACTTGCCAGTTGGTGGTGCTTCTGCTCCTGCTAGTTCAAAGTTTCCCTTAGTAGTGCAGGCTCCTTCAGGTAACTGCTCAACATTTTATGTTTTTTCCTTCATGTGTTCTCTATGATAGCAAGAGCTTGCTGTCATCCGGTCCCAATTCACGCATCCAGTCTTGTTGGTAGACTAGCCTTGGCCTCCAATTTTGGCATCTTGGTGCGTTGTGACCTCAGGTATTCCACTTGTGCCTTCCTGGCCGTGGCTGCACATTTCCCCCTTGGCACAGGGAAGCTTAAGATCCCTTGCATTTTCTATGCATGTGGCTATAGGGAACCAGGAGGCCATTTGTGGGTTTTCTGTCCTCCTCTGTATGGGTTGTGGTTTTGAACTGCATGGGAACTTGTCTAGCACCGGGGTTCTAAATCCTAGTCATATTTTTGAATATCATTTATGTGAGAAAATGTTATCTAAGTTCTAAATAACTTTATAGTTTTAGATATCACCCTTTCAGAGACTGTATTTTCTACTGTATTTTCTTATCGGTTGGTAATCATAAAGTTCTAAAATTATTGTGCCTTTTTTTTTTTCCTGGTCTGGAACTCTCTGTGTAGTTTAGATTGGCCTTGAACTTGAGGTAATCCTCCTGCCTCAGCTTCATAAATGCTAGGATTACAGAACTGAGCTACCATGACTGACTAGTGATTATTTTTAAAAATACAATTTTCTTTTCTCTTGGAGTCAAGTATTTTTCAACCCACAGACTACATTTGTAATGAAGGTCAGTGGAGAAAGTTTCCTCATTTGAATTTGGAATCTAAAAATATGATTATGAAACATTGGACAGAGTTAAATTTACTCCTTAGTCAACCAAAGTGGAATGTCTGGTATTTGTCAGGTCCTGAACTAGGTGAATATAGAGAACTGAACAAAAACAGTGTCTTTATAGTCACATTTACATTGGTAAATTATTGCTGCATACACATTCTAAAATAGAGACTTTTCCCCGCATAGATATTCAGGGAGTTTGACAGACAGGAAGCACTAATTTTTCTGAGAGTTCATGTACAGAATATTTGTCAGGATTTTTTTTTTCGTGCTCAGAAGTTGATATTGTGTGAAAATGTGGATAAATAATTTATATGGAAAATTTTAAATAAAATTGATATCCCAGAGTAAGACAATGGAAAGAGACATTGACAAGAATAGTATGATGACTTGTTAGTATCAGATTAAAACAAAGTGCTAGCATATGCCAAGAGCAAGATTTATTTTTATACTTTATTAATCTGTGTGTGTATGTGTGTGTGGGGGGGTGAGAGCAATGAGAGACAGCGAGAGTGAGAGAGCACTTTGCTATAGAATCAGAAACCTCAGAGACTGGAAATTTATCTCAGTGTTCATGATATTGAGGGAATTCACCTTAATGACCCAGTGACTCTTGAAGCATTAAGTGTTGTTGCTGGTCGAAGGAAAGAGAGACCTGTGAACAAGATGTTTTATTTGTTCTGCATTTGCAGCACAGAACCAGCTGCTAGATGCTGAAGTGCTGCACACTGCCTGTTGGGAAATCTTGATCTAACTGCTAAGGTAGCTGATCTATAGCATCTGACAGCATGTGTGCCCCTGGTGTTGATGTTGGCACCGAGGAAGGGCTTACAGGTGACACGGAGTGCATTCTACCAAAAATTCATTCCTGAGGAATTCATGGAGTCTTCCCCCCGCCCCCAGGAGTAATATATAATGTTTAATTTTTCAGCTGGTTGGTTTGCTATTTTAACCACTTTTGATGTGCTAAATTTAAACATTTGGCTCTTATGTAATGTGAATGCTTACTTTTGTTATTTTCAAATCAGTCTCTGTAGGCTGGACTGTTGTGAACCTGAAGGTTACATGTAGGTCACCATTGTCATGGAACCTGAAGCTGGGTCTTGTAGTGGTTTTGTTTATGGCTGAATTGTCCGTATTGGGAGATATCAATTCTAAAGGTATGGCAAGCAGGAATCTGGGGAGATTTCTGTGAGTTCTGTAAGTTGTTGTAGAAATGGTCTTAGGCTTTTGATGTTACAGGTATGGCAATTATTTTTTTGTATGATCTCATAGAAGCAAGTGTTATTAAGGTACCAGCTGGGAAGAATAGCGGAATTTAGGAACTCACTTCAGCATGAGGCCTCTAATTGCCATAACAATTCACGCACAGGTACATATAGTGAGAACTTCACCCATGGAGGAGGAAGGGCAGCTTTTCCATGGTGCTGATGATTGGCAGGGAATGGGAAGTGAGAAAGAAGGCAGGGTGACACATGTAACACATTTGAAACCCAGTTTAGCTCCTATAAGGACTCAGGGTGTTTTGGGTGAGAGCCAAAGACCAGGAATTTGTGGGAGGCAGGTGGGGCAGGACAGGGTGGTCATAATGGCAACAACTCAAGCTTATCAAACACTTACCCTGCAGGTAGTATGCTAAACTCTTTGTTTTACAATCTAGGTAATCATACTTGTTCTATGTAGAAAGGTAAAGAACTTGCCCCAAAATGACTCTTGTAGAAGTACAATTTAAATTCAGGTTGTTGTGAGTTAAGAAGCTTGGGCATGCTTTATTTTCTGTGGGGTTTGTATGGGCCCTGAATAAATGTTAAATTTTTTTTAAGGTGACCATTGTTGGACAGAAGAGCCATTAGCGGTACCTTTTTTTCTTTTATCCCTTGTTTTACTGTCCCAGAGAAGATGTAGAAAGAGGAAATTAATTTCAGATGCTTTTTCTCTTTCCTATTATTTGTTTTTGAGACAGGATCTCATGTAGTCCAGACTGGCCTTGGATTTGGTATGCAGCCCAGGCTGGCCTTGAATTCTTTATCTTCTTGCCTGCACCCCCAAGTGCTGGGATCACAAGGTGCCACCACACATGACTTAATTTCATACATTTTTCAGGAATGAGTTTGTAGTGAGGTATTGGACAGAGGAGGACAATATAATACTGTTGTTAATCCTGAGAACCTGGGCTTATTCATTCTTTTGAGTTATGGAAATCAGATTGCTTATTTATTTTAGATAGTTAACAACATTAAGAAACAAGATTGAGTTATATTTTTAAGGTAGTTTTTGTTGATTGTTTGGTAATTTTAGCCAAGAATACATGTTTTCTATTTTTTCCCATAACATATGTTGAAACAGAAGTCTCATCTGTTAGAAGCAATATTAAAAGTGCTCACATTAACAGTAATGTTGATACAAAAGATCATTCGTATCCAGTCAAAGAAATTTATCAACTGTATTCATTTATTTTTATCTGTCTGAAGTGCTAAGAAAAGAAATGTTTAAAAATAAGACTAGGTAAGGAAAAGACAAGAAAAATACATGTAGCTCTTGGAGGGAACAGAAATTTGGAATCTCTACAATGTATTTGTAGTCAGTAGTCTTCATATCTCGATCTATAAAACTGGATTCACATGCTCTACATACTGCAGAAGTGTGTTTCAGATAGTTGATCTTACAGGCGTGCTACGCAACCAGAGAAAAATTTATATTCCACCTCTCTACCTGCCTTTTCTTTTCTTCTTAGTGACTTTCAGGTTGGCACTCGGTGTCTCTGGCCACTGATGTTGGAGTCCTTTTTCTGTTTGATTTTTAACTACTGAGCAGTAGCTGTGATTCCACAGAATTCTGTCAGTCATGTCTTAGGGCTTTTTCTTCTACAGCAGGCGTGCAGGGGTGTCCACATTCAAGAATCAAAGCCTTTCCCTTTTCTCTTTTCCACTGGCACTTTTTAAATGCTTGTGCACAGCCCACGGGCGGTGTGCATTTATTTCAGGCATTCATTCAGAACTCTCTCCAATCATATGCTCTGCAGACTTTTCTCAGTACCTGCTATTTTCCAGGAGATCTGCTAAATTTTTGGGATGCAAAGATGACAAAGACATAATCCTCATGTCTGAGGTGCTTGCTCTTAGAGATGAGGCATGCCTACTTGAAAGAAATACATTGTAGTGTGCTGTTGTAATGCGCCGTCATCAGCTTATAAGTGGGATTGCCTCATCCGTGAAGCCAGCATGAACAGAGACGTGCATATATGTGGGGGTAAGGCAGCAGTGTATGGAAAGGTCTCTGGCAGTATCTGGCACATAGTAGACTGTCAAAAATAGTTGCCCTGTTTACTCATAAAGACAGTAAGTTCACAGAGACTAAAGGGAAAAAAAATACTATAGGCCAGTTCAGTGATGAAGCCCCTGTTACCTGAGGCAGGCTCTGCTACTGACTCTGTGGTGTCTAATTTTTTGCCAGACATTAATCCTGAAATGTGCCTTCTTAGTGGTTTGTTAATGCCTTGAGGTCTAGGGAACATACCCCAATTCTCAACATCTTCTCTTCGCTTGATTTTTTTCAGATAGCCATGAATGTTTGTTGAATGAACAGATTTTTAGGATGAACTGGTGACTATTTGTAATTTTCCTGTGGAATGGGAAGTATGATTTGAGTTGTGAAGTCTTTGCAAATGTAATAGGCAAAACTCTGAGGAAGGCACCCCTTCTGGGCACTGCTGAACTGACCCTCTGTCCCCAGGTCTTTGGTTTTAATATAACCATCTACTCAAAGGCAGGTTCAACTGCAGAATGCAGTTAGGTGTTGTACCGTCTGATAAATGTACAAAAAATAAAGACAAAGCCAGTAGGGGTCAGTTTAATACCAGTTAAGTTTCAGGCATAGTTGTTTTTTTTTTCTTTTTTTAAACTTCTGTGTAAAGTGGAGTGAGGATAGAAACTGACATGTGCTATCCAAATATGAGCTTTTAAATTTCAAGCTACAACAGAAGATTGGCCCAAACTTAGATATCTTTAGCAACTTTTCATGGATGATGAAGGCAGTAACAGAAGGAAAGCAGTAGAATGAGGGTGCTTTAGCTCTTTTCTCTGATATGGTAGTCCAATACTTTGAGCCAAACTTCCTTTTTTGCTATTTGTATTGATGCATACTAGAAGAATCTTGAAAACGTGATGTGCATTTCTTTGACCTTAGTTACTTGGTAGGCCTTGTAAATACTTTATGCCTTTTTTCCCCTTAGCTGGCTGTAAAGATAAACTAGCATTAGTTATAGTTTGCATATGAAATGTCAGTATTTCTCAGTTTATATATAAGAAACTAGACATTAAATGATTGCTTCTGGCTACTAATCTTCAAGAAAAATAAGCTCCTGCTTCTATATATATTCCCTTGTTATCTTAGTGGATTTGAATGGCCTTTTCTTTGCGGGCTAGATGTATGGGATTGGCATTTATAAGACTAGGATCCCAAATGCTAAAAATCCCAAATGCTGAGCTCAAGAGTTCTTCGTGCTAATGTTACTGGCTTGAAATAAATATTCCTAAGCAGATAATGTTTCTTTGATTCCTTGGTACACCACTTTCTCCCGGACTCACAGATTCTTGCCATGCATTACTTAATGGGCCCTTCATGTCTTGAATCCTGCATCTATCCAATTATGGATCAGAAATATTTGGGAAAAATTGCACCTGTACTGAACATGAACACTTATTCTTGACAGTTCCTAACAATACACTCTAACATTGATTGACATAGGATTTATTTTGTGTCAGGTGTCATATGTAATGTAGAGATAACTTAAAGTGTATGAAAGGATGAACATAGATCATATGTAAATGCTGAACCACTCATATAAGGTGTTGAATATTCCTGGAGTTTCAAATCTGTGAGAGGTCCTGGAACCCATTCCTTGCAGATACTAAGGAATGATTATGAGAGATCTTTATGTGAAGGCTATATGTATAATGACAGAGTGTTATACCAGGATTTTACATTAAGAATTTATTGACCTTGCTGGAGGAAGCACCTCACTGGAGATGGGCTTTGAGAGTTAATGGCCTGGTCCCACATCCAGGCTGGCCTCTCTGGTTCCTGTGCCTGCTTGAGATGTGAGCACCCAGCTTCCTATTTCGGTTGACTCTGCTCCCATGCCCCTCTACCTGCAGCCATGATGGACTCATGTCCCTCTGGAACTGTAAGCTCAGGAAGCTCTTCCTTTTATAAGTTGCTTTGGTCATGCTGTTTTATCGCAGCAACAGAAAAGTAACTAATATACCAGTTCTCTCTAGCTGTATAGTACAACCCAATACATATAAGGACTGATCACAGCAATCTCTCATTCTGGCTTAAATGGCTTTTGGGGAGTCCCACTGGGCCCACTTGTAGCCAAGAAGATATGTGCCTTCCCAGAAAGGGACAGGTCTCTGGCTTTAAAGGCTGTGGGCACTGTATTCCCTATAGTTTTCTTGTAACTACTGGGAGATCTATGGTCTGTGTATAATAACCCATTAGGACCTGGAAGATGCTGGACTTAGGGGATGGTGTGTTTGTGGTCAGGAAGGAACATAGGGCATTATTTATTGGAAGTCAGATGTGGCTACATGGTCTTAAAGATAGATAGAGAGCTCTGTCTGGCTGTTGTGTTCTGGAAAGCCTAACTATATTTGGCGCATTTAGCTTTTTCATTTTAATCAATTAAACATCTCCTCCTTTGTCCATATTAGTTTTCTTTGGTGCAATAAAAAAAAGTAAAAAAAAACAAAAACCTTATTCTCTTAAAACAATGTATATCGACCTTATCTTGCAGCAGTTTCTAAGGAGGAAGAGTCCATGCTTAGCTGGTCTTGTGGTTAGGGTCTTATGGGGCTCTCATCCAGGGGCCCTCATCAACAGGCCAGCAGAGCTGAGTACTCATCTGGAAATCTGGGCCAGAATCTACTTCCAAACTCTCCTGGGTTGTTAGAAGAATTTATCTTCTTGTGTGGACAGCACTCAGGGCCCTAGCTTCTTTTTTTTTTTTGAGGTAGGGTCTCTCTACATAGGTCAGACTGGCCTTGGTCTCATGATCCTCTTGCCTTATCTCCCCGGTGCATTTGCAAATGATAGCCACACACTGGGCTTAAACTCTTGGTTGCTCTTCCTTCCCTCTCTTTTCTGTTTTTCTTTGGTTCCAGACATGAACCTTGGACCTAATGCATGGTAGGTGACCATTCTACCACTAAGCTGTACCCTTAGACCCTGGTTTTTTCCTGGCTGGAATCTGCACACAGTTGCTAAAGATTCTGGTGTAGTTCTCTGCATGTTGCTTTTCCTATTTGGCCATTTACCTGATTGAGTCAGCAAGGAGAGGGACTCTGAAGCAAGTCTTCTAGCAAGATGGAGTTTTATGTACTGCAGCATTATCACAGGAGTGGCTCATAGCTTTGTCATATTTTGTTGGAGAGAAGCATGTCATAGATTCTGCTCATACTCAAGGAGAAGGAATGGCACAAGGCATCAGCACTTGGAGGCAGGAGGCAGGAATCACAGTGGGGAGTGCCTTAGTCCATTTTCCTTTTATTGGTACATACAGTATGGAAAGAGAAGTAGGCAAACAGGAGAGCAACCTGGGAAGGGGGATTGTATTAGTCACTGTTGCTATGATAGAAACACTGTGACCAAAGGAACCTAAAAAAGGAAGAGTTTATTTAGCTTATGGTTCCAAATGGGCATGAGTCCATCATGGTGGAGAGGCATGGCAGCAGAGGTGGGTGGTGTAGGAGCAGAAGCTAAGCTCTCACATCTTCAGGCAAGTACAGGAAGCAAGAGAGCGACTCAAAATCCGGTAAGGCTTAAGAACCCTCTCAGCCCGTCCCCAGTAACATGCTTCCTCCAGCATAGCCACACGTTCTAAGGCCTTCCAAACAGTGCCACCAACTGGGGACAAAATGTCCAAATGCTTGGAGCCTACGGGGAACATTCTCATCAAAACACCACAGGGATCAAGTAACATGAGAATGAACCGTGGAGGGAAACCTCTCCTCCCTCTCCCCCAGGTTTCATGCTGGCAGCATTGCTAGTCTTCCAGGGCGATGGAAGTGCCTCAGTTCTTGATTCTTATTTACCTTCTGTTTGCTTTTTCACTTCTTTTTAATTCCTGTCATCCTGGTACCTTTACATTTAATAAATTTAAGTATATAATTTGGGCACATAAATGTATGTGACTGCTACCACCAACCACCAGTCAACATCAAGAATTTTCCATCACTCCAAAGTTTCTAGATCTTTCTCTGGTGACAGTCCTTCCACACTTGACTGTAGAAGCCTTTGATCTGCTTTGTGCCTATAGATTAATTCATATGCTTTAGAATCTCATGGAAGTTAAAGCATATAGTATAGTTTCTCATCTGACGTCTTTCACTTAATAGAATGACTTTTGTGGTTCATTCATGTTGCTATTTGTGTCAGTCATGCACTGCTTTCTATTATGGAGTGGCAGTTGCATGGATATTATGAGCTTGTTTGTCTTGTCACCTGGAGATGAGCATTTGTGTTGTCTCCAGGGATTAGGTACTGTAACTAAAGCTGCTGTGAATATTCATGTGCAAGTCTTTGTGTGGACATCTGATTTATTTCTCTTGGATTTTACCAGTAGTGAAACCACTGGGTCATATAATAAGTGTATTTTTCAATTAACAAGAAACTACCAAACTATTTTTCAATGTGATGATACTATTTTGTATTTCCACAAGCAATATATGAAGTTGCCAACTCTTCTACTTCTTCACCAGCATTTGATATGGTTTCTTTTTAATCTACTCATCCAAAGAGGTTTGCAGTCACATCTTGTTGCAGTAGCTTTAGTTGACACCCTCTTTCCCACATACTTCTTCCTTCTCTTTCCTCCTCCTACTCCAATTTGGGAATCTAACCCAGGGCCCTGCATGTGCTAGCTCTAATACTGATTTAGAGTATTAGATTTCCCTCAACCGTGATTTGCATTTCATGATGACAAATGTTGTCAAGCATTTTGCATAGACTTTTCGGGCCTTTCATCTATCTTCTTTTAGGAAATCTTGCATTCTGTTGAAAGAATGTAGTTTGAACTGGGCACATTGTCTCATCTATTTGTATTCACAAGATGGCACTTTTTTTAAATATGTAGTTGCTCACATATTAATGAATGAACATATATTAAGCAGTCATTAGGTATAAATTATTTTATATACATTGGCTTATATGTAGAGTTATCTTCATATTAGCCTCATTGAGATTAGTAATATAATTTCCTCTACTTTATAGATGAATACTGAGACCTAGAAACACAAGATAACTGACCTGTTATGATCAAACTGATAAAGAATTGAGTTAGCATTAAACTTGGGTGTCTGACTCCATCTTTATGTCCTTGGCTAGGAGCGGGCAAATCATGTCTGTTGTTAAGGCAGCAGAGTTGAGTAGCTGCAGCAGGGATGGACAGGCCTGCACAGTTCATTCCCCCACAGAAGAGGCTTGTTGACTGATGCTCTTGACCATCATGCTCTGTCCTCACTGCATCTGCGTGGGTGCCTGCTTGTGGAGAGAGAGCTTCTCTGGACAAAGGGGAGACACCAGCTCAGGTTTCCAAAAGCCATCGTCCTAAAACAATAGACTTTTCTTTAAAAAAATATCTTCCAACAAAAACAGAGTGAAGAGTCTGGTGACAGAAGCATTTGCAGGGATTCTGGCTGTAGGAGTCATTCAGCTGTCTGTGCACATACGAGAGTGTAGACAAATTCCTTAAAAGTGATATTCTTTATCCCAATGCTGAACTGTGTTTTTGGCTTAGGATTTCTAGGGAATTACTTGAAAAATTGAATTCTAACCTATACAGAGAAAAAGGGAGCAGATTGAGACCTTAGTTATCGGCTCTCTGTGCTGATTTGGTTGTCTTTCACACTGCCGGTGTCTGTGATGAAGTGTTTTATTTCACAGGATTTATGGGCCAGTCAATAAAATGTGGACAGGGTTGGACTGGTTGGAGGGACATGTGCTTGAATTAGTGAAAATCTTGACTTATATAATTTAAAAAAATCACTGTGTTGCTTTCAATTGTGTACAGTAATTTAGTTTTTTTCAAAGCATAAAACAAATGTGCACATTTGGAGAATGAAGTCCACAGCATCCGGCAGCAGTAGCTTGGAGCAAAGCCCCAGAATAAACGTTGGGTTGGATGTCAGTGTGCTCACATCAGTGTTTTTTATTATATGACTACAGTTCTTTCTATAAAAGTCAGGCATTGTGAGAAGCCCAGATGTAAAGCTTAGAATAATAAAACCACAGAAAGAATACATCGGCGGTTTCAGAAATCTGCCTAATATGGAAGTAATTAACCATAGTTAACTATGGGAATTATGGTATGGTCTTTGACAATTACCTTGAAACTTCATTTTTTTTTTGTCTATTGATTGACTTATAGTACCCCTTAAAAAGAAGAGGGAAGAAGTCTTATGCTTTCAGAGCATGAAAAAGTTTGGAGGTTTCTGTGTTCTCTGACTTGAGCACATGAGATTATGCTGTTGTGGTATTATGAACCCGAGAAAACTGTGATATGACTGGAGGAGGGTTTAACTCCGAGACTTCATGTAACAAAATTAAAAGAGATGAGCATGTTCCCTAACTTTGTAGTGTAACAAGTTAGAAAAATAAACACAAAGCTAGCAGAAGGAGAGAATTAATAATAAAAAAATCTAGACATTGATGAATGAACTAAAAACGGTAAACAATGAAGAAAGAAATGGAACCAAGATGGAATTTTGAAACAAAAATCAACATGGATAAACCATTGGGTAGACTGACCCAATGTGGGGGGTCAGTGGCAGATTTTTTAAATTACTAAATCAGAACTGAAAGTAAGAACATTGCTTTTGATTGTCAATTTAAGAGATTGTAAGAGGACTTTGTGAACTATCCTATGCCAAGAAATTGAATGACATTGGTACAGCTGATGATTTCCAGAAACAAACAAAATGTTTATAAATACTAAACTTGACGAAATAGAAAATTTGACAAGAACTGTAATTAATATGGGAGATTCAATTAATAATAAAAATCTCCAAACCAAGGAAAACTCATTTGATAGTTTTACATGTTATTTTTATCAGACAGTTAAAGAACTCACACCCATTCTTAAACTTTTCAAAAAAATTAAATAAATAAAAAAATAAAGAGCAGGGAATACTTCTAACACATTCTAGGAAGCCAGCCAGCAGTACCTAGATACCAAAACCAGAGAAGACCCCTACAGAAAAAGAAGACCTTTTGGTCATTGATGTAAAAACCCTCAACAGAAAGCCAGGTGTGGTTGTGCACAACTTTAATCCCAGCACTTGGAAGGCAGAGGAAGGTGGATCTCTGTGAGTTCAAGGCCAGCCTGGCCTATGTAGCTAGTTCCAGGCCAGCTGGGGTTACTGGGAGACCCTGTTTCAATAAGCACCCCCCCCCAAAATCCTCAACAGGGTACTAGCAAGCCAAATTCAGCAGCATTATTAAAAGGATTTATATCATGATGAATGTGGTTTATTACTGGAATGCAAGGATAGTTCAATGTGTGAAAATTAGTGTAATATACCAGATTAACAGAATGAAGGGTAAAAAAATCACATGATCATTTGAATCAGTGCAGAAAAAGCATCTGATAAAACTTAACATTTTTTCATGGCAAAAATGTATAACGAGTTAGGAATATAAGGGAACTTCCCTCACAAAATAAAAGCCATATATAAGTAAAGCCCACAGCAAGCATAATAACTAAATGGTGAAAGACTTTTCCTTAAGATGCCTGTTTCACCACTACTGTTCAGCATAGCACTGGGCATCTTAGCCAGATTATTTAGACAAGAATGGAAAGGCATCCTCATTGGAAAGGAAACAATAAAATCATCTCTGTTCACATGTCATGTGACCTTAGATGTAGAAAATCCTAAAGTTCCAATGAAAAGCTGTCAGGGCTTAGAGTAGAGAGGATGTATAGACTGTAGCCAGGTGTAGTCATGTACACTCCAAATCCCAGCACCTGGGAGGCAGAGGAGGGGCACAGCAAGCTTGAGGCCAGTCTGGGCTATATAGCAAGATCTTGTCAGAAAATGGTATAAAAATACTCTAGAGACTGAAAGTAGAGCTGAAGGGAGAAGGAATGGTGTTATTCAATATTTAAAATTTCAACGTTAAAATATCAAGTCATAAGAAGGGATGGTGTTGATGGTTCTATGCTGTGAATGTTTTTATTAGCCCTGAACTGTATGGTTAAAATGCTTAACGCAGTAACTTTTATGCTATGCATATTTTATCACAATAACAAATTTTTAAAAAATTAAGTTTCAACTCAGGCAGATCTCTGTGAGTTCAAGGTCAGTCTGGTCAACATAGTAAATTCCAGGCCAGTTGGGGCTACAGGGAGATTCTGTCTCAAGAAGACATTAAAAAAAAATCACAATATGAAGAGGGCTAAATTCATTCTTGTATTATGGAAACCACTCATTGTTTATTGAGATTTAGCAACAGCTATTGCACCTTCATTTCTATCTACTAGGTTTAGTGAAGCGTCTGGAAAGAGTGATATCAGTCAACTTAAAAGGAAACTGGGATACTTTTGAAGGAGGTGGACCTGATCCTGGGCCACAAAGGGTACATTTTAGGTTGATGTTATAGTTGATTATGTGGAATGACTTTCATTTAGAGGGTTGGACAAAGGTGTGATTATATTTATTAGTCTCAAGCACATGCTTGTTAGAATTTGGTGATCCTCGGTACTGAGAATTTAAATACCTTTATTAACTTATTATAATCAATAACTTTTAAATTCTTCAACTCCTTCACATTAAGTTATAAAGTTAAATGATGATGTTAGAATTCAGATCATTTTGTTAATGGTGGTATGACTCTCAATTGATGACAGATACCTTTATAAAAAAATGAAATCTCTATGTTTATCAGTTTGTAAAACCCCACACCTCAGAATGGTAAATATATGCGGCCTACTCTCTTAGGCTTTTAGATTGGTAGAATAAAGGTAAAAGGTCCTGGATGCTTTAGGCTAGAATTGAGAGTGACTAAAAGCCTTCTTTCAATTCAAGAAGCATTGTTGAAGCATGGGTCAACATCCTCACATGCTTGAAGTGCAGTCTCTGCTCCCTGAGTTCCAAGCCAGGAAGACTACCTTAAGAGCTGTAAGAAGGATTCAGAGTCCTATGAGATCCAGGCCAGCCTGGTCTACATTGTGAATTCCAGCCCAGCTGGGGCTACACAAGTGAAATCCTGTCTCAAAAAAAACCAAATTGGACTGAAGAGATGGATCAGCAGTTAAGAGCACTGACTACTCTTGCAGAGGACCTGGTTTTGGTTCCCAGCACTTCTGTAGCAGCTAACATCTGTCTGTAACTCCAGTTCCAGGGGATCTGGTGCCCTCTTCTGGCTTCTACCGTCATTGTATGCATGGGTGCACTTACCTACATGCAGACAATACACGCATACACATAAAATAAAAATAATAAAAATTTAAAAAATCAACCAATCAAAACAAAATAAACTTACTGAGTTTTTTCAGTGTTGTAACATATTACATGAACTTCAATGCTAAATTTTCCCAATTCTATGATGGCTCTAGATTCAATTTTATTGTTAGATGAAGAAAATCCATTTCCGATGGATTATTTCTAATTGTAAGAGAGTGACTTAGGTAATGATGCATAAGAGGAGAAATAACCCTGTTTGCTTTTTGTTTTGTGAGGCTATGAAGCAGTAGCTAACCACTCTTGCATAGTTCTTTATTGACAATGGATCAGACTGAAGTTTCTGGTCCATATACATGTATTTAATAAACTCCAATTTTGCAAAGTGTCAGCCAATGGAAGAAAAAAGAAACAGACTGCTGGGGGTCTTTCAGGGATAATAATTCTTGGGACATTCACATGAGAGTGGATCTCAATCTATAAACACGAAACATCATCAGGAAGTCAGCAGATCACAGGAGGAATACACCTGTCAGAAGCATGGTGGCATCCAGTGATCATGATGTGTCTCAGTAAATGCACCATCATCCAGCCTGTTTATAAGATCTGTATAAGCGTCCAGGGTGGACCAAAGGAAGGTTAGAAAATTCTCTCATGGCTCCTGCTTTGTAGTAGGACTGCACACTGACACTCTTCCAGTTAATGAGATCATAGAGTTTTCTCCCAAGCTACTGATTTTCAGAATCTTCTGACCTGTGTTGGCTAATCCTTTACCCATATTTTTAACTTTTAATGTTCACATATTTTCAATTATAAAAAAGCAAGAGGTGCCAGGCGTGGTGGTGCACGCCTTTATTCCCAACACTCTGGAGGCAGAGACAGGCAGATCTCTGTGAATTCAAGGCCAGCCTGGTCTACATAGTGAGTTCCAGGACAGCTGGGGCTACAGGGAGACCCTGTCTCCAAAAGACAAGAAACAAAAACAAAAACTAAAAAAACCAAGAGGATGCCACTGACTTCCTTCCTTAGAATTATGAATTTATATTCATTTGTTTAAGACTCTATCCACTTTTCACTCCTATTTGCTAAAAACTTGACTTCAAAAGGGACTCAAAGAAATCCCCTTAACAACTCTATTGTTATCCATTTTTAACCAATGGTCATCTAATAAAATTTCTATTCACAATATACCAGAGGTTGTTGTCACTAATTAATTCAACTATTTTGGTGCCAGGACAGGGAAGTGACTCTCCTGGGAAGGCTGTTTCTACCCCATTTTCTTTTTTTCCATAAGTCAATTTTATATTCACCTTTATTGGACCAGTTCAAATGCTACGTCTAAATCACTCTAAGAGAATTATAGGTTCCTTTTTCTGAGTTTCCAAACCAAAATATTTTGTTCAAAATATTGGTTTGTATTACTATATGCATTATTATAGTAAATTACTTATATGCCGCATAATAAAATCTTCCTGTGCTCAAAAGTATCTGGTACAGAGTTAATAAATGCTTGCTCAATAATTTGAAATAATTTAAATCTATATTCTTGATGTAATTCTGAAATCAGGAAAATATGGCTTACTGTTTGATTATTTACAGCTCATAGGGAAATCCCTACAGTCACATACAAATAGTACTTTTGGGAAACTTGCAATCTCTTTCTGATATAGACAAACGGATCTTATCCAAAGTCTTGTTAAATAACCGACCACTTACGTGTAAAAAGGCTTTGCTTGCAATTTCTCCTCAAGTCTCTATGGTAGAGATCTTGGTCATTCAAAAAAACAAAAACAAAAACAAAACCCAGCCATTCATTGCCTGTATACCCTCAGCAACTTTCTGTGAATCACTTTTTGTTTGTTTCCTTATGACACAGTCTTACTATGCAGCCATGGCTGTCCTGGAACTAGCTAACTAAAGTTAATGAAACTTCAAATCCCTATCAGTAATTTAAGGAAAATATTGTAATGTTAAACAGTCTTTGAAATAGTAATAACAAAGAGAAAAATGTTTTTCCCTAGTAAAACTTGAAAATGGAGTATAATCCCATATAAGAAATAAACTACAAAAATAATGTTATTTTTCTCTTTCATTTCCCAGTATCTTAATTCTCTTCCATTAAACCTCTCAGAATACTTTTATTTATGTGTGTGGTTATATGTGGTTTTATGAACCTGACAAATATTTCTCCCAAAAGTTATTGAGTATATATTTAGTACTAGATCATAAAATTCCCTTTGAAACTTTTTATTAGAGTATTTGCCTGCTTGATTAAAGATGAAATAGAGCAACATTAAAATAAATTTGCATAGACTGAATACAAAACAGGAAAGAGATCGTTGAATATACATGCCTGGCCAAAAGGAGATGAGCCACAAGTAGAAACACTGCCTGGGTAACCTAGAAGGCAAATAGTCGTATGAATAAAAGGTGATGAGCTGAAATTGTATCAGTTGATAAAACATCTACAAATCCATATTCTTGATGTAATTCTAAAATCAGGAAAATATGGCTTACTGTTTGATTATTTACAGCTCATAGGGAAATCCCTACAGTCACATACAAATAGTACTTTTGGGAAACTTGCAATCTCTTTCTGATATAGACAAAAGGATCTTATCAAAGTCTTGTTAAAGAACTGACCACTTACATGTAAAAAAGCTTTGCTTGCAATTTGTCCTCAAGTCTCTATGGTAGATATCTTGGTCATTCAAAACAAAAACAAAAACAAAAACAAAACCCAGCCATTCATTGCCTGTATACCCTCAGGCAACTTTCTGTGAATCACTTTTTGTTTGTTTGTTTGCTTGCTTATGACACAGTCTTACTATGCAGCCATGGCTCTCCTGGAACTAGCTAACTAGACCAGACTGGCCTCAGTGTTATAGAGTCCACCTGCATCTGCCTCCCTATTAAAGGCATGTACTACCATACCTGATGGGTCAGTCAGTCAGTCTGTCTATCTGTCTCTCTCTCTTTCTTTTGTCTCTCCTCTTCTCTCTTTTGACACTCAGTTAATTTTAAAACAGCCACTAATAGATTATTGAAGAGTCCCAGTTAGATCCTTTATCTCAGGAATTTAAGAATTTCTTAAAGTTTAGACAGAGAAGCTTGTGGTTCAGGCTCTGTGCACTTTCCCTGGGTATTGAACCCAGGGCCATGTGCATGCTAGGCAAGCACTCTATCATTGTGTTTTATCACCAGCCCAAGACATGGTATTAAAATCTTGAGATGGTAGAATAAAAGTATATTAGAAAACATTGCAGAAAAGTTGCCATATTTCATCAACTTTTAGGTGCAAACTTTTTCCTTTTAATGATTTATTTTTAACTATGTGTATACATTTGTGGATATATTTATGTATTAGTGCAGGTGCCCACAGAGCCCAGAACGGGGCATCAGATCCCATGGAGTTGAAATTGCAGGCAGTTGTGAGCTGCCTGATACGGGTAATGGGAACCAAACTCATGTCCTCTGCAAGAACAGTATGTGCTCTTAATTGCTGAGCCATCTCTCCGGTCTCAGATGCAGATCTCTTCATTATTTTATCTGATGGTAGTATGCTTAAAGTCAATGCCATGTTATAGTTTGATGCCATTTTTAGTACAATAATAATAATAATAATATATCTTAAAAGTAATGACTTGTAGGGTTGGTGAAATCTGATAAGTGCTTTGTCACGTGCATTCACAGAAAAGTGTTGAGCATCTAGAAAAAGAAGTCAAAGGTGAGACATTGTCAGGAAGCCATATGACTTAGGTCACATTTATGGATCTGAGTTCCATTAAACTCTCTGGTGTCACATCCTGTGCTGTACCATCCCAGCTGCTTCTATTTTATTTCAGATTCTGCTTTCTCATTGGATTTTTTTCTTTTTTTTCTTCTCCATCTTTTAAAAAACTATTTTATTTGACAACTAAAGATGGTATATGTTTGTGGGGTAAAAGAAGAACCTTTAAATATGCATATATTATGAAATGGTTGAATCAAGCTAATTAACACACATCACCTCATATACCTATCATTTATTTATGGTGAGAACACTTAAAATATGCTCTAAGTCATTTTCAAGCATATATTATTATTAACTCTAGTCACCATTTGTCCAATTAGATGTCTTGAAAGAACAACTATTTCTTCATGCCTATCTTTGCTTTGTGGCCAGCAGGATGCCACCACCACATTGGAGAGGGCTCTGTCTCAGTAGCTATTGGGAGCTGAAGGGAAAAGGAGGCTCTAAAACTCTCTTCATTGGTGTCAAAGAAAACCAAAAATTACCGACCTTCAATTGTTCATCAAAATCACAAGGAGGATTGTCCAAACAGTCTGCTAGGTCCCAATTCTAGAGTTCCTGACTGAAAGGTCCAGGGCAAGATCACAGAATCTGCATATCCAGGAAGTCTGCATTATTTTTGTAATCTCCTAACCCCTCGTTCTTCTCTGACTCATCCTTTGAAATGCTTTAAGTCACTTTAGAAAATAGTTTTGATCTTATGACTGCTCTCTTAAAAAAATCTCTACGAATTGTCCATCGCCTCCTCTTTTTGGTCCTTCTGGTGATGTGAGCATTTTTGTTGTGGCAGAGTGTGAGTTGGAAGCATGCTCTGTCCTACTGCTGGATTTCCATGTACTGGAGGTCCCCACCTCTCTGAACTTCTTTTCCTGTTCTGTGATTATAGAGGTGATAATTCTTCATCTCAACAGGCCATGGGGTGTGTTGGTCTCCTTGTATAATGCTTTACACAATTAACATTTAATAATCATTATTATTTTTATCTTAGTATCCTTTACAGTACAATGGGTTTGGTAGTTTCTGCCTTGCTATTTTAGTGTATGATTACTCTTATGATGAATGGAAGTAAATTTTGTGAAAATAATTTTTGACTTTCAAACTTTGTCTCTGTAAACATTGTCAGCTCCTGGGTGGCAGGCTTTCCTGCTCCTCTTCTTCCTCCCCTTCCTCTTCCTCTTCCTGCCTCTCCCTCTTTTGAGGCCTTTCAGGAGCTATTTCTCAGGTTTCTTTCTTATTTAACTTACTTCATTAATTAAAAATTAATAATTACTTACATATGTTCTTTCTCAGCCACATACCTGCTTGCACATCTCAGAGTGTGCCAGCTGTTTGGTAATTTTTCCTCACATTTCACATTTATTTTGTAGGGACTTCAGTCTTCAGTCTTTTCTGCCAACAGTCATCTGTACCTGGCCTTAGTACCTTACTGTTTCTGATATAAATAGGAATGATTGCTTTTCCCTCTGTCTTTGCTCAGAATTTATGAATTTGGCCTTTTTCTTAACATTAATTTGGTACTGGTTTATATAGTGTTATTTCTCCAGTTTTCTTATTCAGTACATTGAAATCTACTTCAAAGTCAAGACGTGCCCAACCAAGCTCCTTTTCCACAGAATTCTGTAGCATGTGTGGGGTAGAACTAGGTATATGAAACTGAACAGAAAAGGACTTTTTGACCATGGGATTAATGATGGAAAACAATGAGATTCAGAATTGTTTAGAATCATGACTGCATTTGAGAGTGCATAAGTGAATTTATGTTTTGAGACAGGTTCTCACTCTGTAGCCCTGGCTGGCCTGGAACTCACTATATAGACTAAGCTGGCCTTGAATACACTGAGATCCACCTATGAAAAATAAAATTTGAAAGGTAGAGTGGCACCTAGCCAGGAGATCCCTGACAGTGAAAGCCAAAGAGGGTGCTCACAGCACTAGGACAGCTATTTCCAGTTTTTATTTAGCAACAGAATGTTCATAAGTGTTTATACCAAAACTCTAGTGTCTAAGGAAATTCCACATGGATTGATAGAGTGTACTTCCACCTGCCTGTCTGCTCCCTTTTACTTTACCACCATCTTAGTCCCTCAGCAGAACACTTGGAGCATCCTGAAGCAAGCTTTGAAAACTAGAGCACTGCAGAGTAGGGAGCTACTTTTTTGTAATGGAATATAATGTGCTCAGAGGTATGTCTCTGGGAAGCCTAATGGTGATCTGAAAGGCAGATTGGAGAGGAACTGATCATTATTGTGATATAGGGTACCTCCATATGTGACTCTCTTGCCTTAGTAGTACCCAGGCTACTGAGACCTGCCGCTGTTGCTTACAGTGTCCTTGTACCATGAATTGGCAGTTTGTAAAACTGAATAGTTTTTAGTCCTGCTATAACTTATGCTTTGTTCCTTTCTAGACAGATTCTTAAATAGGTTCTTGGGAAGGTGATTATTGATGTATTGTATTTGGAGCAATTGCTGTACTAATTAAAAAGGAGATGACTATCCAAGTGATAGAATAAAATAAGAGCAGCCCCAGGAGACAGTGCCTGCTGTGCAGGCATGGAGAACTGAGTTTAGATCCCTAGCACTCATGTAAAAGGCTGGGGGAGGTGGTGTATGCCTGTGACTTCAGTGCTGGGGAAGTGGAATCAAGCAGAGATCTCTGAGGCTGCTACCTTCTAGCTCAGCCAATTTTGTGAGTTCAAGGTTCAGTGAAAGACTTTGTCTCAAAATAGTAAGGTGGAGAGGGATTGAGGAGGATACCTGATGTCAACTTCTGACCGCCACACACATGTACATATGCACGCACACAGCCATTGCATATGTGCGTCTATACAGGAACACTTAAACATAAATCTCATATATACATACAAAAGAATAAAGTAAGTGCTACAGGTTAATATTCAGTACATTTAAAATCCATTTATCTTTTCTCAGAACATGGCTTCTAAGACTGAATTTCCTCATCTATATGTTGGTTTTAAATTTTAAATAGCATGCATACAAACCCAAAAGACATTTACTTTTGTTCTGATTAGTCAATATAGCCTTTTGGCTAGGACTCAAACATTAAAAGCTTAATTTGTTGGTTTTGCAGGCATCTTACATCTAAGGAATTAATTTGTTTTAAAATAATTTGGTGGTAAAGATTATGTATCACCCAATAAGTATCAATATAATTCTTTAAAATGTTTTCTCTTTTATATTTTTTCATTTGGTATATAAATAAGTAGTTAATATAATTTCTTTTGCTGAGACTTTAAAAAAATGAACTTCGATTAACCCTTTGGGGGGAATTGGTATTTTCTTTTGAGAATAAAAAGAACATTTAAAGAGAATACAGAAAATTCAATAATTTCCCCCATTTTACTATGAAATTAAATCATGAACAGTTATTTTTGATGGATAATATGAAGTATATGTATGTTTTTACAGAGGGATATTGTTTAATTAAGAGAACCAAATGTGGTGATGCTTCTGAAATCCTGAATTGTAGAGACTATCATTTCCTAGCATACTAAGAAGCTCTAAAAGTTAGTAGAGAAGGGTGTCAATACCTAGTGGACTCAAATCCTTGCCAACTGGAGAATTTACTTCCTAGCTTCTGCTAACTCCCTTCTCCAATGTAAAGCTATCGCTTAATGAGCCCTGACTTTGACCTGAATTTTGCCAAACATTGTACATACATTACATCATCACCGTCTTTCTGAAGCATAGCTTCAGTGCTGTTATAATCATTTGCCTTTTGCAGTGTATAACCACAGACTGAGAATAGAAGTAACTTGCCCAAGGTGTGACAAATGTTCATATTCAAGTTTCTCTGTGTGTGAAACAATCCACCCACTAGATGAATTTCTTATGCTAAGCTTTTGGTCATTACTATACAGTACATCTTCACATACTACATAAATTTTTTATGCTAAGCTTTTGGTGATTACTGTGCAGTATTTTTTGAGTACATGTAAGTGTTCAAAGCTATGCCTAGGTGATGGGCTAGTCAGACCCCATCCTTGCTGATCAGTTAGAGAATGTGACTCTGTGTATACCAGGTTGATGGCTTCGCAGCAGTGTGCACCTTACTTCCTCTTCTCTGGTTCTGTTAGTTTGAAGTTCCAGTTTTTGGTATCTGACACGGGCTTCTGGGATGCTCATAATCAGTGAGACAAATTCCCTATTTAGAATTGACATTCTTAAAAATATGTTTTAGTTGAATTAGAAGATTTTTACAGGTCTATAAACCTGGACCTAAACATTGATTTAAAAACTTATTTTGTAGAGACAAGCCACTTGACCAAGAAATTTAGTGAGTTTTCATTGATAGCTTAACATGGTCCAGACACATGCCATGTGTCAGAGGTTACATGGGATAGTAGACAGAGAAGTGGACTTGTAGGATAGATATTGTGCCAAGAAGATGTTGACAGAAACAGAAAGTACATTAAGAAGTATTTACAGCTGAAAGGAAGAACAAATATGTGATTGTAGTCTGTTTGAACTGGGGAAATTAGCTGATTTCTAATTTTTTTCATCTGAAGTGAAAAATAATAAAATCCAACTTAGGACTGTGTTAAAATGTGGCAGGATGCCCAGAACTGTCTAGCACAGTTCTAATTAACAGACAATTAATAACTTTTAATTGAACAGTAGCAAAACAACACATCCCTTTTCTCAAGCAGCACCAAAGTTTAAAAATGGACTTTTTAGACACTATGGAATTGGACTTTGATTGACTTATGCCCATATTTGCTTTGAAATTCTGTCTAAGGCTCACTAATAAGCTAACAACACACATACACAAGCAGTACTATACATGCCTCCATGTCTGCAGTCTAATTGTTTTCTTCTGTGAAAAAGAAAAGTATGTATAAAGTTGTTGATGAACACAGGGAGGGAGCATGTTTATCCCCAAATGCAAGCTGTGATCACAGGAGTCCTTGGGAAGTGATGGGAAGCCACAGAGCTGTATCGTTGGAGGAAAGTTTGCATACAGAAAGAAATCTATGCTGGAAACCCAATTGTTTGATTTCTTATGTTCCACTTCTACACCACGTGTAATGCTTTTTTGTTTTGGTGATGGTACTGAGGAGTGAACACAATCTTACGCATGCCAGCTGAGCATTCCATCATAAGCTACCTCTCCCCAGAGTGCGACTTTTAGAGATTTATTGTAACCTTTTTCTTCTAATCAAGGATCAACAGGAATGAGGCTGAGTAATGCCAGGAAGATGTTGTACATATGTGGCACAGACTGCTGTTTGTGCCATTTGTATAGAGTGCAGGGTGTTTAAAAGACCCTTTCCCTCTTCTAATAGGCAGAAAATAAGCTCTACGTCTCCTTCCAGATAATGATAAAATGATTAAAACTTGTTGTAGCCTCTGTTGCTAGTTTTTATGAAAATTTGCTAGTACTATTACAGACATGAAGCTATTTTCAATTGTCAAGATCAATTAATAATATAAGTTGTGTCTTACTGAGTGAGCTCAGGCTGGCCTCTAATTTCCTGTCTTCCTGCCTCAGCTTCCCCAGTGCTAGAATTCTAGGATGGGCCATCATGTCTAGCTAACAATGTGCTTAGAGTCTCCCCTGTCTTCATGTAATGATTTGATCTCTTTGCTGATCATTTTATATATAATTGTTTATATTCCATAGTTTATATCTGTGACCTTTCTATATTTATTGAATGCCATTCTTTGAAAATTATTATGTCCTTACTATAAGGAAATAAACCTATTTTCTGAATCTCAATTATCATTATACCCTAAAATTTAATGACTATAAGACATCATTGAAACACCAGCAAAAGTCATTAAATTTAAATTGCTTTTAGGTACATTTTCAACCTCTTTATATCCTCTTGAATTATAATCAAAATGTCAAATAGCATAAAATTCAATATATGTATCTGGTTCCATATTGAGATCACATAGTATTAAATATTAAACATTTAATTTATTTCATGCTGCTGGCAGGTAATAGTGAGTCAGTGTTTGGTGAAAAAAATTATTGTCTACCTGATGACTTTTATGTTTTGTAATAGAACTGTGTGTTTATTTACCATTGATTAACAGGGTTTCCTCTGGTAGCATATATTTAAATATTATTAACTGATGTATGAAAAGACCTAGTTTAGATATATTCTACATGTGAAATTGGGAACTGACAAAATTAAACAATTTCATTTCTTTGGAAATGAAAATGAAAATGTCTTTGTTTCTTTTATCAGTGTATATGAGTATTTGCCTGTACATATGTATTACCAAGTACATGCCTGGTACTCTTGGAGGCCAGAGGAGAGTATCAAATCCCATGGAACTAGAGTTATAGATAGTTGTGAGCCACCCTGTGGGTGCTGGAACTGAACCCAGGCCCTCTATAAGAGCAGTCTTAACTGCCGAACCATCTCTCTAGTCTGTCTTTTTTTTTTTAAGGAAATTATGTAATCATTATGCATAAGTGTGTTTTACCTGATAAGTTGAGGAAATATACTAAAATCTTGCTGTAAATATGAAAAGGAAACTTGTTATAAATAGATGGAATGAGTTTTTGAACAAAATTAGAAATCTTTAGCAATGAATAAATTTATTTCCTTATATTTTAGAGTCAGTGAAGTTACATATACATATATATCTTTATATCATTACTATCTGTATAAGCTAGACTGAATTATTAATCTCTGTGTACTTTTGGTTGTTTTAAAATTTTTTTGCTTTATTTTTATTTTATGTGTATGCGCGTATCACTGTAGATAGTGTTTACGGTCTGTCCTGTGGTTATGTTCAGAATAAGATGTTGAAACAGCCCAGTACTAAGTAGTGATGCAGGCTGGATGTTGTGCTAGATATGTGTTCCAATTAGAAAATAGCGTTTATGGAAGGAAGTTTTTATTTGCAGTTTACCTATAAATACCCAAGGAAAGACACTCTTGTTTGGAGTCTGCCCAGCTTCTACTCTGTGAAACATCTTCATTCTGTCCCAGCAACCCCAACCCAACAACAAACCTCCACCTCTAAATCAAATATACCTTCCTTCACCAAGTATATGTTTGTTCTAGCTATTGATCTCCTTTGTGTTAAGCACATCTGAAATAAATTTTCAGATTTATACATATGGTTTAATGAAGTAAATTGATTTTGAATCTCAAAGTACTGCTTGTATATTTTAATTTTAATTATTTAATTAATTAGAGACAGTCTCTCTGTAGTACAGGCTGGCTGGAGCTATGTACTTGATTTTCCTGCCTCAGAGTGCAGAGTGCTAGGGTTATAGGCATGAGTTACCGTGTGTATTTATTTTAAAATGCTTAAGTTCGTTGCCTTTAGGGTTTCTTTTTAACTTATTGGCCCACTAAAGCTACTACCATTGAAAAATGGCTGCCTTTCTATTGCTCGGTTTAGGAGAGTTGTAGTTACAGTTCAAAATGCCCTAGTCATGTTTAAAAAGTGTACATCAGACTAATTTTTCCCCTTGTTTTGTTCATGAGAACTCTAAATGTATCAAAGTGCCTTTAGCAGTAGAGCTTGAATTGTCATTAATTTCTGACTCAGCAGACACATGGTACTTGCTGCCATTTGGGCCACATTCGAGAGACCCAAACATAATGATGTCTTACTGCCTTTCTGTGAATTTGTTTAGTCTGGTGAAGATTTGTTTCTTTGAAATGAAGTTTTTCTTATGAAGTTCTAACATTACGTCTTTACACCTGGCTTATGTGAAAAGTTGTCTGCATTGTGTGCTGTGGTTTTATGTTCACTGCAAATTCTATTCCAAGCTCAGTTGTTTTCTTTACGTTGATATACTGTGACAACCAACTCTGTCAAGTGGAATTGAAGAGGTGAGTATTGGGCTATGAAAGTGAAGTTTCTAAGGATCCACAGTCATCACAGAGTGAGAATAGATTAGATTGTGTTCCAAATGTGTGGGGAGAGAGAGGGTTAGACTCTAGGGCCAGAGGAAAATATGAATACACAGAAGCGTAGTTTAGAATTTGATAAGTAAGAATCTTGAGACAATTTTGCTAGTATGTATAGAGAAGAGGAAAGAGCGATGCATTTGAATTCACTCTGCAAGTGCTTGCAGTTACTAATGGACTAAATAATCATGTTATGTCAGGTAACTATTTGGAAGTAAGCTAATGAATGTGACTTGGCTGCCTTGGGGAAATGCTCACTGCAGAAAAGAGACAAAATTTTATGTAAAAAGGACAAGGTCACTTGTCTGAAGGGAAAATAATTTGTGAATTCATAGAATGTTGTATCTCCTTAAGGAATAGTTACTGAAGCAGATAATGTTGTAAAAGATAAGGCAGTAGATGTGATATAACTTTATCTTTCTAACTGATAAGAAAAACAAATTTAGGAAATACATAAGTGTACACACACACACACACACACACACACACACACACACTCTTTATATCTTTTTGTTTCTAAAGGGCAAAGAGGAGCTCTATTTTGTATGTGGCTTTAAGTGACAGTTTTATCATGCTGTGGCCTGATTATGAAATACGAATTTAAATGAAGTTTTTTATGGATTCTATTTTTCAGAACCATTTCATTCCAGTGCATTTAGGAAACTAACGGCATAAAATAACCTAAACAGCAACCACCTATGTTGTATACAGGGCAAGTTTGTGGATTAAAACCTAGAACAATTAATAGTTTGCGGTTAATTTTACCTTTCCTGTGCTTTGTGTACAGGATTGCTCAATACTACTAGTATTAACTCTTATTGCACTTCACAGTTTTCATCTCTTTTTCTTGACTTCATTTGAATCTCAGAAAAACCCTGTGAAGCAGCAGAAGGCAGGCACATGGCTCACCCAGGGGTGTCAGACAAGTTCCAATGAGGCTTTTGGAGCCTGGCCACAAGCCTTGTCCTTATCAAAGTACAGGGCAGGAGCCCTGAGGAAGTACAGAGCAGATCATACTGACGACAGAACTGCTTATGTACTGAGCTTAGTGGATGCTGGACAGAATGATGCAGACTCAGTTTTGTCAGAATATCATGTAGAAAGGCATCTTTATGCAGCAGTAGGCACATACCGCTACACTGGATTGAAGCTCAGTTTCCAGATTGGTTATGTTAGTATATATATCTATATCTATATATCTATATATCTATATATCTATATCTATATCTATCTATCTATCTATCCATCCATCCATCCTAAATCACTTTGTTAAAAAGTATTTTCTCTGTTTGGAAGTGTTTCAAGCAGTTTTGAGATGAAGTAGATTTAAAATCTTGTGAAATCTTTTCACAAAATCCAAACATTTTATTAGAGACTCACTATTTGTTTTGTGACTAGAATTTTTCCATCTGCCCTACATTGTGTAAAGGGCTTGGTTTAATTATGTGGTCAGGACTGGTGTAGATAAAACTATTAAGTGGTCAATTTTCGTCTTTTGGCTAGCAATCCCATTTTGCTTGTTGTTTTAGTTATGTGAAGCAGCTTACCTCAACACTGCACCAGAGAACTCATCTCCTTCTCTTTGAATCCCATATCTACTCTCAAAACACAGACCCCTTTCTCCATTAGCTGGTTGAATTGAGACACAAGCCTTAAATCATCAGAATGAATGTCTTTCTGCAGCTTTCGGTTTGGCAGCTTGAAGGGAGGGCTCTTGGTAGGGACAGGTAAGGGTGTGTTCTTACCTTCCTGAAGTCACACCCTGAAGCTGTGTCTCCTCAACAGATGCTCTGGCCAGACAGTAACTCTCCAGGTTTGGCTGTAGCTGCCTGTCTTCCTTCAGATGAAAAGATGATCAAAAACTGTAAAACAAATACCAGGACTCATTGGAAGAATTTGTTTTGTGTGAGGTTAGTAGATAGCACATAGCTAAAAATAGAAGTGTTACTGCAATTTCTGTTTTCTTTAAGAAGCATTTTCCCAAACAAAAAGTCATGCATTTTATCAATGGAAATGGAGCCGGAGTTTTTGCCATTGTGCCTGTAATGAAGCTTGAGTTCTGGGGCTGAGATTTTCCTCCCAACTTGCACATGCACTTTGCAATGCCATTTCCTACTTGAGACCAGCATCGGGCAATTTGTTATACTGAGCAGGTAATTTTTCAGAGTGGTTCCTCTGGGCTTTGGTGCAGATTCATCTAACACAGCTGACTGCAGAGGTTACAGCTTGCATGAAGATCAGGAGCCTCCCTAGTTTAGAACTCTAATTTTCAGGCCTAATTCAGAAGTTGTTCACAAAGCATCATTTGGTCTGTTAATTGATTTAATAATGCAGTGTGTAATTTTTCTATTTTAATATTTATATGTAATCAAAAGATAGGCTATTACATTCTTTGAAAAAACATCCCAGATACCTGAATAAACAAATCTACATGTATTTGCTCCCATATGAGATACTATAATTACATTTAGTTGTGAAAGTGTTGAAACCAGGGAACTTAGGTTTGAATTTTCTCTAAAACCTTGTATGATTTGGGCATCTTTGTGCCTCAGTTTCATATCTTTAAAGTGGGGTTATTAAAACCCATAACTTTGTGGAGCTGATGTACACATTAAATACAATCATAGGTGTAGTATTAGTTATGTGATAACATACCCAATAGCTGGCATTCTTTTTGCATTTGAAGTCCTTCATTTAGGAATAGTAAGCTTCTTTGTAACAAATAAGTGTGTTTGATGCAGAATATGAACATTGTTCTTTGTATGGACTAAAGTCTTTTCTGCTGTGACAAGAGTTCTGATTACTCAACGGACACAACAAGATTGTCCATTAGATAATGTCTGTTCTTACCCCATGTAGATACTCACTTGAGTAGCTAGAGCAATGTCTAGTTCAATATAAAAACATTTCCATGCCTACAGTGTATACTAATGAGCTTTGCTCAGTACAAAGAATATGATTGAATAAGAACACCTGTAGCATACACTTAATATTCCCCATGTTCTTTTTCTTATTTAAGCTTTCACATGTGTATATAAGCCGTTGTAGCCCCAGCTGTCCTGGAACTCACTTATGTAGACCAGGCTGGCCTTGAACTCACAAATATCTGCCTGCTTCTGCCTCCCAAGTGCTGGGATTAAAGGTGTGCACCACCATGCCCCTGGCCCTTATATTATTAGTTTTTATACAAACAGGAATGTTTGTCACAATAATAAGAAACATTCCTGATATTATTAGTTTTGATACAAAAAGGAATGTTTGACATTATTGTAGGCTAAGTAGTTGTGAGTTGAAGAAATACATTTGGGGCTGGACCAGGTGTCATGGAGATCAGGGAATCTGATTCTTTTCGCTCAGCAGGGCCCTTTCAAGCCCCCGACTCCTAGCTAATCGCAGTCTTGCTTTTTGTCTCTTCTTTTCCTTTACTGCTGTCATGTTCATTTGGCTCACAGTACTCTGAGAGTCCTGCCATCTATGCACCAACAACAAGAGGATAATTTTATAAAAGTGAAATTAATAGTACCTATTTCCCCACTCTGGCATCCACCCATACTCAGCCTCTAGTGAACATCATACCCTGATTTGCCATCTTTTAAAAATGCATACTGTTTTAGTTATTGAGAAAATAAATCCTTTGTTTTCAAATCACGTTTCTCTCCTGGGTCAGAATAGCTTATCAATATTAATGCTCTGACTGGAATGTAAATGCTAAACTACTATGTAATTCATCCTGGGCACAGGTGGTGACATGTTCTTAAGAAGGTGACGGTCCTAAGTCCCTTAGGTTATTATGTGGACGCCCTCTCCTAATTATTTATCCATTTATTATCTGCATAGTAACAGGATTGCTCATCTATGTAGTCTAGTCCCTTAGATTTGATATGTTATCAAGTTATCCTGTCATTGATGAAGGTGGACCTTTGATTCTTTTTCATTTGGATGGTAAATTGGTAAGAGAAGTGTACTTCCTGTCACCTCCTACTCTTCAGTTTTGTTCTTTGTTGACATCTCATATTTTTAAAAAATCTCTTGGATTGCTTGTTCTTTTTTATAATGTCTGATCAGTGGTTGTATTAATGTGCCCTGCGTCTACCATATTCTATGCTACAGACTTCCTAAGGGCAAATCTTTGTCCTAAATTATGAATATTATTTATTTCATTTCATTTTTGTTTTGTTTTTTTTTTGTTTTTTTTTTGTTTTTTGAGACCAGGTCTTCATGTACCCGAGCTGGCCTGGAACTCGATATGTAGACCAGGCTCGCCTCAAACTCATAGAGACCTGCCTGCCTCTGCCTCTCAAGTGCTAGGATTAAAAGCCACCACACCCCGCTTCTTCTAAATTGTGACTCAAAAACCAAACATAATCTGAAGCAGAGCTGCCCATTCTTCTTTTTTTTTTTTTTTAACTGTCTCTGCCTTTCCCTATGTCACTTGTAGAATGGCCCTAGTAATGGGTTCACTAAACAGGCCTTTGGTGCATATGAATCTGCTACTGTATCATTTACAAAAATTCCTGACCTACAAAATAAACTATAGAACCTATTTTTGGCAACATAGGAGGATATATCATAGTTTATGTTGGCGCACACTTTTAATTCCAGCACTTGGGAGGCAGAGGCAGGCAGATCTCTGTGAGTTCAAGGCCAGCCTGGTCTACATACTGATTTCCAGGACAGCTGGGGCTACAAGGAGACCCTGTCTCAAAAAGACGAAAAAAAAAATTTTTTTTGAAGGTGTTTCAGTGAATATAAAAAAGGTGTTGAATATATTCAGTCCATAGTATGGTGTGTCTGGAATTATCCCAGAGGTTGACATGCATGATTTTTTATAGAAAAGAGAAATTATTTTCCTTTGGAATTGAAATACATACTTCAGACTCAGCAAAAGCTGTTGCATTCATGGATTCATCTTATATTTAAGTCATAAAACTGTAGCTACATTGTACCTCTGGGATTGTGTTGGCTCATGTAGGTACCAAGTGCAAGCTCTTCAGCCTTGACTGTCACGTGGCGGCAGTCGGTAGCACACGGCTTCACTTTGCACTGGAGTCACTGCCATCTTCTCATCGTGGTCTGCTAATTAAGAGACTTTGTGTTCACAGTTTTAGAAACCAATTCTGATTAGCTTCAATAAAAGGGAAGCCAGCTGGCTGAACTGAGAACATTTTAGAGGATCAAAGGAATTCCTTTGTAGCCAGTTCCTTCATGGACCATCTTACTCTCCAGAATGCTGCTTCGATGTGTCAAGTCTTCCAGTGTCCTTTCTCTGTGTGTCTCTGCACAATTCATATATTCTAGCATGTTCCAAAATATTTTTGTGTTCAGATTTTATTTTTAGTTTTAAAGTGTATTTTGTTAAATAAAACTAAAGGATGCTGGGCATGGTGGCACACGCCTTTAATCTCAGCACTTGGGAGGCAGAGGCAGGTGAATCTCTGTGAGTTCAAGGCCACCCTGGTCTACACAGTGAGGTGTAGGCCAGCTGGGGCTACAGGGAGACCCTATCTCAAGAAGACAATAAATAAATTAAAAACAAAACAAAACAAAACTAAACTAAAAGGGCAAAGAAAAGTAGAAACTGCCAAGTTCCTGAATTCAGGGCTTTACCAAATCCAGCTTCTTGGACTGTGTGACCATATTAGAATTTATGAAAATATAAAGCATTAATGATGCCTGAAAAGGCACTGGCTGTCCTTGTAGTGAAATTAAAGAAAATGGAAACTTCAGCATTTGAAGATCACTGTGGTGTTATTTTTGTATGTGTTCAGAATTTTTCAGGAGTAACAGTGAGAAGTCTGTATGAGCCCAGTTCATGTTAGGACTGAAACTTTTTTCCATACAGTGAACTGTAAAACTATGCAGCAGAAGAAGGTTTAAGTGTTTAGAGGAAGGAACAGAAAACACTGGAAAAAACAAAAAACAGTGAAAGCAGTACTAGGAAGGCTCTGCCTATGTGGTACTAGAGTATGCAAAGCCAAAGGAGTGGTTGTATCTGCAGAAGACCTGCTCGCATGGTGGATATTTTATGTTGACCACAACAGACCCACACTGCATCTTTCACTGTCAAATTGAATTAGTGTGGTACATGCCACGGGAAACTTGGAAACCATTTTGCCTTTACTAATAATGTGACATGGTGGATATTTTATGTTGACCACAACAGACAGACCCACACTGCATCTTTCACTGTCAAATTGAATTAGTCTGGTACATGCCACGGGAAACTTGGAAACCATTTTGCCTTTACTAATAATGTGTTTTAAGATGCTGTGTGATGCGATTATGGCATAGACCGCTCATCCTTTCAGTTTGCCATTTCGCGTGATCAGATCCTATTTGAAAGGTGGTATTATCCAAAACGAATGGGGAAGATGATCTGTAAGATGAGGGCTTTTTTTCACATTCACTAGTGGAAGTTTTATTTTCTCCAGTGATTTGAGCCAGCATTTCAGAATTCTAATGTGAAGAATAGCCTTGACATGGTACCATTCAACAAAGCAAAATGTGCAGTGGGCTTGCATGCAGTTTCCTGTGGATTCTTTTAGTTATAGATGAACAGGTGATTTATGAACTGTGACATCTTTTTATAGTAGATTTTTAGGGTCTAATAAAAACAGAGAAAAGTGCTTTGTGATTATGTTTCCCATGGGTAAGAGATGATAAAGAAATATATTTTTTAAACATTCAAACCAATTAACAGGAACTCTTAATGAAATAACTTTTCCTCCCTCCCTCCCTCCCTCTCTCCCTTCTTCCTCTTTTTTTCCCTCTGTAGCAACTCTTTTCCTAAACCACAGGGCTAGGCAACATTTTTCACAATCTGCTGATAAATATAGGGATGACATTGAGTTAATGTGACAATCTCAATGTGGTTTATATATGGTTTTTCTTACACATGAACTTAATGGCTTTTGCACACCTTTGACACATAGACCTTTATGACAGAGCCAAACTATAGCAAGGTCTCTCTGTGTCTCTAAAACTTGGGTGCTTTTCTTAGCCTTCTTCCATCGTACCTTCCCTTTTACTTTTTAGACTTTTTCTTTTTTTTCCCCTTAGTACTGGGTGTTGAACACATGGCTTCATTCATGTTTGGCAAGAGATCTACCACGGAGCCCGAGACCCAACCCTAAAGTTTAGTTGTACATCATTTACTGTAAATGCAGCTGTGGTCCTCGGCTGTATTTCTTTATTTGGAAATTAATACATTTTTAATGATGGTTAGAATTTTAAGACCTTGGTTCCAGTGTTGTACAGGTCTTGAGTATTCTGGGTCGCCTTCCCTTACAGTGGAAGATTTGACAGGCCACAAGAGTTTTCAGAAGCATACATAGGACTCATGTTTTCTGTCATGATGGAATATTTAATGTCTTACTTATATTCCATTATTATAGCAAAAATGTGTGGCTATTAAAAATAAGCTCATTCAATAAGGAATTTTAACCATTTGTCATACTAGCTATATTTAAAGATCCTGGTAGCCACTTTGGCCTGTGGTTCTTGTACTTAATGGTGCAGCTGTAGCATGAGCTCGGCACATTCGCAGATTTCTGAAGCCCATGAGTCATCCTAGCCCTCTTTTCCCAACATTCCTCTATTTAAGAAGTTGGCAATTTCTCCAAGAGAGAAATTCAGGTAGACATTTTGGAACAGAATGAGGAATATGGAACCCTGGAGAGAGAGAGAGAGAGAGAGAGAGAGAGAGAGAGAGAGAGAGATCCTAATAAGGAGAGAGAGAGAGAGAGAGAGAGAGAGAGAGAGAGAGAGAGAGAGAGAGAGAGAGAGAGAGAACTGATTGAAAGCGTGGCCATGAGTCTGATGTTGGTGTCTGTGTCTGTTTTCTTTCCCCAGGGCCTTGCTGCTGCCTGGCTGAGGAACACAACTGTATTTACAGTTATGCCTCTCTAAAGGAATTAGTAACTGATCACTGAGACTGCATTTTATAATTCTGCTTCCTTCACACTGTTAAGTACAGGAAGGACCTCATTACCTAGCTGGAAGGCAATGTGATAGTCACATTCTAGTAGAAATTGAGAATAATTCTTCAATTCTGCTGAACTAGAAGGGACAGATTACAGGATAACTAGGGCAGAAACGAGTACAGGACTTGTGACACTACAGTTACAGTGGGCAAAGCCATGTTTACCCATGTCTTCTTCTATGCCTCAACTTTATACTTCAGGGCAGGTCTGTGGTATGATGCAAAGAAAAATGCCTGTGTTTTAAGGTATGACTCAGTGACCTGCTTCACTTGACACCTCTGTCCACTCTGCTTTCTCTTGTTGGACTGAGGTGGCACCATTGGTGATACTGATTTCCCTGTGTAAGGGAAAAGTCACTGTTTATGTTGTTTGTTTCTGTTTAAATGAATATATTAAACATTCTCTAGCTTCAAAATATGTAGTTATGAAGACTTCTTATATAGATTTTAACTGATTTGTGCTATTCTATATTTTGCTAAATAATTTATGGCATGCCATAGTTTACTATGTTAGCTATTGAACATCTGTTATGCAGGTTAAATGCAATATTCTGTTAGTGAAATATTTTAAGGTGCTAGCATGTATAATACGTGGTGGCATGGACTGGCCAGCATCTGTCAGTGTGAACTGAAAGAATGCTTTCCCTCTGGATAGTGTATGTTCCTTAAAGGGAGCTGCCATTGCTTTCTGCCTCATTGTGATTCATGCTGCATCCAGTGCTACTGGAAAACTAATGAAAATGCTGGGGCTATGAGGCTTTATTTTACTGTTGAGAATTCTGGTTGCAGTGTTATGTACCACCTAATTCTCTTGGTGTTGCCTTCTTTTTTTCTTAAATAGTGATTTTTATTTTCAGTCCAGTAATCTGTTTCGCTCATTAACCCCCTAACCACTGAGTAAGCTTTATGTCACAAGGAACTTCCAGAGAAAGAAACATGCCTTGGATTCATTGTAAATATAGATGTTCTAATCATTCATGAATTTTGGTGGATATGTGTGTGTGCACATGTTCGTGCATATAAAATCATAGTCTCCTTGGCATTAGAAACTATGGCTTTTTTAAGTCAATCGCTGAGACAAAGTGCAAGAGCAAATGCTGTTTCTTCTGGAATATGATCTCAAGCGATAAAACTGTTGCCATAGCAAAATTAGATTAAATTTAATAAAACTGCTCAATACTCTCAAGGAAAAACTAAACTAGGGCATAAGGATTTTAATGTCAGTCTTTCCCCTTTTCATTTGATTTCCTCTCCTTAACACCAAGTAAACATTGGTCTTGCCCTTCCTTTTGAAAACATTGATTTGCTATGGCAGGGTATATTAGACCCCTTGTGTAATTTGTACAGATTTGTGTCCCAAACACTACTTATCATTTATGCTGTGCTTTATGTGGGAAGTGGTGTGTCTGATGAGCAACTGCAGCCCCAGATGACTAAGGCTGTGTTGATATGTGGTGATGGGATCTCTAGAATGCTATGAAATAGCTCATGGTTTAGATCCCCCACTCCCCGCAATTTAAAGAATTCAGTGATTTCTGTTTTCCATATATCAGTGCCAGTGTGTATGTACATTTTAGTAATAACCCAAAATTGATTTTTTTGATGTAGAGTTTATAGCTATTGTGTAGAAACTTGCCTGAGCATTGTGAAAATGGCACAGCTGCATTTGTTTGGTATGTTACATTTTTCCTAAAGTAGGAACGTGTTTACTTATCTTATGTCACATATTTATTACCGAGGCTAGTGCCAGCTGTCCTGTGACTGTATAAGTAGCTTTCTAGATAGCATCTTTATAACACTCTGCATATGTCCATAGCAGATTTAAGAAGGTAATATTAGGTAGGCATGGTGGCACATGCCTGTAATCTCAGTTACTCAGGGGCCGAGGCAGGAAGTTTGCAAATTTGAGACCAGCCTGGGCAACTTAGTAAGGTCCTGCTTCAGAATTTACAAAAGAAGAGGAGAATGATGCTTAAGAGGAGAGAGGGATCTAGCTTAACAGTGGACAGTTCCCAGCATATGATGGGTTCAGTCCCTAGTAAAACACACACACACACACAGACAGAGAGAGGAGAGAGACACACAGAGACAGAATTAAAATAAAAAATAAAAGCTATGAGGCTATAGAAAGATATCTTTCTGCTTACTAATTCTACTTTAAATTACCCAGGATTGCAAGATGTTGGGCATATAATAAATTTGTTGTGTACAATATGTGTCCTATTCAACATGTGACACAGAGACAGATACCACAGCCCAGGATGCAAGTGGAAACCCCAATGGGTTGTATATATAATCAACATAAAAAGATACAGCATCTAAGTAAATTTAACCATTCACTGATTATTATTTTCAGACACTTTATACTTACCTTATAATAGTCATTGGTGAAAATGTGTCCTAATTCTTATGTGGATTAAATAAATATATAGTACATGACCTCATGGTTAACTTGTTCTTATGCAAATGTAATAAAAGTCTCTAATTCATTCAAAGTGTGCTCAATGGGAAGAAGGCTCTCTGACAGGTTAATCAAAAGGCTGTGGGATTCATGGATTCATTTATAATTCATTTAGTTTAGTGTGAATATAAGTCAGCCAAAGAGGGGAGGGGCTTTCATAGGTCACTTTCTCCCTCTTCATTCTCTGTCAGGACAGTGACTAGACCACTTACGGTGATGGAAATATACACTTAGAGTTTTATTTAGTAGAGCCCATGTCTGGAAGTTTGTTTTTGGTGGGAGCAAATTTTCTAGACCAAATTAGGAAGTAGAATGTGAAAAAGAACAAGTAACTATGCTACAGAAACTTACTCTGTAAAATGACTGGATTATAGATAGTTTTGTTATTAGAAGTAGTTATGAAATCTTATTTATAATGAAAGTCCCTCAATTTCCTAGTAGATGAGAATCTTCAGTGCTTTTAAAAAGCTTTCTCCTATATCTCTTTCCTTATAGTTTTATATCATTTAGAAGATGCTGCTAAACTGCATATATTTATGAAAACAAGGAATATAGTTGACTCTAACTGCCATCAAAGCTCCTGACTGCATTTGAAAGAAAAATATTATAGACAGAGGTTGAGCCGAAGAGAGTTTAGCATTTCCTCTAATGTGTGATGTTCCCTAATCTTTATGCTGCCATCAGTGTCCTGAGTAGCAACATATGTTCCTCAATCCAGTGCTCTCCTCTCTGCTTTTCCTTCCTTCTTCCTTTCCTGTTCCTTTCATCTTTTCAGATACCAACCACAGTGATCTTTTGAAAATCTTATTATATTTTTATTTTTTATGTTTATGAATTGCCTGTATGTATGTAAGTGCACCCATGTTGTGCATTGCCCATGGAGATCAGAAGAGGGCATCAGATTCCCCTGGAATAGTTAGGGATGGTTGTTAGCTGCCATGTGGGTGCTGGGAACTGAGCCTGGGTCTTCTGCAAGAGCAGCCAATGCTGTTAACTGCTGAGCCATCTCTCCAACCCTCATGGTGCTATTTTGAAGTTTGGATTTGGTTGTGCCTGTGGTTTTCTAGACCTTCCACTGATCATCATTGCACTTATAATGAAGTATTAACTGTGTACCACTGTCTGCACTACCTGTGTCCACTGTCCCACCTTGCTGTATGTTACCTCTCCCAGCATCTCTGCTTCAGCCATTCTGGACTTCTCTTTGGCCCTCTGATATACCATATTCATGTTCAGAACAGGGCCCTTTGATATCACTAGTTCCTGTGTGTGGGGTCTCAGAAAGCCCTTAAGCCTACAGTCTGAAAGAGTTCCCTGTTGCTTCTCCATTATATTCTCTTTGAAGAGTTTGGTATTTTATATTAAAAATGTTGCTCATGTGTTTGTCAACCTATTTATTGTGTCTCAGTAGCATGAGAAGAAAGTGTGAAGTCTCAGTCTTGTGTATTCCAATAGCAGTGTACAAAAACTTCCTGTTATTAATTAAAAGTCCTTGAAAGAATGATTTGAAAATAAAATGTTTAAAAGTGTCTCACAGATGAGAATTTTTTAAAACCAAAATAAAATGTCAATTTACAATTAAGAGCCAGGTGGTGGCACACACCTTTAATCCCTATGCTCAGGAGGCAGAGGCAGGTGAATTTCTGAGTTCAAGGCCAGCCTGGTCTCCATAGCAAGTTCCAGGCCAGCTGGGGCTAAGGGAGACCCTTTCTGAAGGGGGGCGAGGGGGACACCAATTTACAATCAAAGCTATTTTTTTTGAAAACTGCTCAATATGAACGTTACGTGATTAAATTTATTCAAATGAAATTATAGAATTTAGCAATTCCAGTATATTACAATTATGGAACTTTTCCAAACCCTAAAGGACAATTCAGAGCACATTCTTCCTCTCAGCTCTGTATGTCTCCTCAGAGGAAACAATGCAGAAGTGACCCTAGAAGGCACACTCTCACTAAGGTGGCACTAGGGTCAGATTCTATCTTTAGGTGCCATCAATACAGCACAGTGCAGGTCCGTTAGGGAAGCAAGGGCCCTGCAGTATTCTTTTTGACTGTGACTCCATTTTCGTGCACACCCCAAATGACAGTGTGAACAAATATTTTGTGATGTGTCCCTTCATGGAGGAGATGCAGGGTCAAGAAACTAAAACCATGGAGATTGGAAGGGGTCTTAACTTCTTCAGGAGGCTGGGTCTGTATAGTTGATCTGAGAACACTCCTACCTTTATAGTCTACAACATGCCTGGTATCCTTCCTGCTGTGCTCGTAGCCGCTTGGCTGCAAGAGACTTTTTCTTGAATTGATCCCTGCTTTCTTCCTCTGCCAGGAACCAGAGATGGTAGACAGAGGCCTGAAAGCTCTGCACTGTCCTTGCTGGAAACTCCAGGGAAGAATCTACAGAGTACCAATAGAAAAGGGAAGCCAGGAAGTAGATGACATGGAGCCTACTATTCAACTGGGGAGAAAAGATACATATGTAATAGATAGCAGATTAGGTATTAAAGCATGTATGATTCATCATTAGAGCTACCATGATCATTACCTTACGAGAACCACCCCTTCTGAACTGAGTAACCAGCCACAGATTAGATTGTTTTTTCAGGATACCTACAGGAAGTCACTCAAGTGTGATTATACACTGCTTAGAGTTTGTTGCAGCCTGTAGCTTTTATTTATCTTTTGGGTATAATTTTTTTTGTAAATTTGAGTCATCCTTGACTCTTTTTGAAGGGAGTAATGGAAATTTTGATTTGTTGTTGTCAACTGGGACTTGATTAATTAAGCAATGCCATAGTCATTAAAATGTAAGCAAAGCCCTAGATAGGCTGACTAGATTCACCAGATGGACAAGTAGTGGGGAATGTCTGGGGGTGCCAACAACACAGCAGACAATAGCAGGTATATCAGAGTATAAGTGCTCTAGTGCAGGGAGGGAGGTTATGGGAGGGTACCATCTGGGAAGTGAGTGTATAGTTGAATAAGATGGTTTGGGATGTTCTGTTTGATATACACACAAAAAGAAAATCAACAAATTTAGAAAAATGTATTATATTTGAGGAGGAAGCGTGGAAATTTACATCATGCTAATTAGTAGAGTCCAAGTACAAATGATTATGACTAGTAATAATCAAATACATACAGATTAGAGATGCATGCGCCAGCATCTCAGTGTTAGTAGCAAAACCAATGAGTCTTTCTGCAAGGAACAATAGCACAAACACGTCACTGTTAGTAGCAAAAATGAGTTTTTCTGCAAAGAACAATATATTCTAAAATGAAATGGAGATCTTTTTTAAAGGTTAAAAACTCATTCAATTTTATGTCTTACAGGGC
>NW_008352270.1:678426-679269 GCF_000622305.1 Nannospalax galili
TTCTAAGTATTTGGTTATTAAAAAAAAAAAAGTAATGATTAAAAATGTAAGCAAAGCCAAAGTCACCTACTTTTTGACAGGTATTATTTTTTGTGGAACTTTTTGGATATTTTATATAATTCTCAAAGGGACTTTGTGAATTAGGTTTATTGAATCTGCTTGCAAATGAGATAGAAACTCTGAGATCCAGTTACTTGCTCAAGAATGTGCTAAGGACGCAAGCCCATTTTGCATTCTGAGTTTGGTCCATTTCCTATTACCTGGAGGTATTTTATTCCTCTCTTTTCTATGGTAGACTTGATTGTAACACCAATAATTTGCATTTTCAGAAGCAGAGAATCAGATGAATAGGCACAACACCTGTCCACCTTCCAGTCTGCATCATGATGGCTGATACTATCCATAACATTAACAACAGGCCACTTTAGGTGACTTATATTATACCTGGATTTCTGAAAATGTGCTATGATGCTGTGAAGATTTCCCTCTGCAACAGTGGATGTTTTAATCATTTGTAATCTCCTTGTGGTTGTGTTTGGGTTTCTTTGAGATTTACTTTTACACCCTTCCAATTGTTGGCAAATATTCATGCTGTAGAAGAATTGCCCGTCTGTGCTGCTAGCCAGAACATCACAAACTGTCAAAACAGCAGATTCAGCCACTCATGAATGGTGATGAGACAGTGTGACAGAGTGAAAGCTGGATCCTAGATAACAGATGTGGAAGGAGTTGCAGGTTGGGCTTTTCAAATCCAAAATTCTCTGACGTTCAAAACTTTGTGAATACTCAAAGAGAGTCAGAGATTCAGATATTGGAGCAAACTGTTTATCTATCTATCTATCT
>NW_008352270.1:679499-697325 GCF_000622305.1 Nannospalax galili
CATAAACAAGGGAAGCAAAGCCAGAAACTGAAGCAAAGACCACAGAGGAATGCTGCTTACTGACTTGCTCCTCTGGCCATTGTTCAGCCTGCTTTCTTATGCAGCTCAGAACCACCTGCCCAGGGGTGGCAACACACACAGTGGGCTGGGCCCTCCCACATCACTCAGCAATCAAGAAAATTCCCCCACAGATGGCCATAGGCCCATCCAATGGAGACAATTCCCCAATTGAGGCTCCCTCAACCCAGGTGTGTCAAGTTGACACTAAAGCTATCCAGAACAACTGACCCCTTGTCAACTTGACACACAAACACATCGCTATTAAACCACAGACTTTCCATTTCTTGTCCCCAAGATATGATGTTAATATTAATATCACAACATAAGACAGTACAACCTTAAAAACCCCACAGTCCTTAAAAAATCCAAACACTTAAAAGTCCATAGTCTCTTTTAAAAATCCCTTAACTGTGGGCTTCTGTAAAATCCAAAACAAGTACTGTCTTATTTCAAAGGGAAAAATCAGGCACACCTAAGCAAAATCAAAGTCCAGCAAAGCAGCTCAAGGCTTGACAGATGGGATTCACTCACAATCTTCTGGGCTCCAAAGGGTTTTGACAGCTCCACTTCTCTGACTCTGCCATCCACAGCACACACAGCTCACCTCACAGACCCAGGCCAGTCCATTCCACACCTACTTCTGTCCTTGGTGGTTGTCCCACGGTCCTGGCATTTACAAAAAGCTGGGGTCTCTACTGAAACTGAGGCTACACCTTCACCAATGGCCTCTTCTTGCCTCTTGGGGTGCAAAGCCTTAGATTCTCTCCATGACCCCTTCAGTCCTGGGGTCTTCACTGCAACTGTAATCTGCACTTTCATCTATAGCCTTTCTTGTCCTCTCAGAGTGCCAAGCCTCAGCTCCTGTGACCCCTTCGCACTTTCAATATCAGAACCATTCAGGAGACTATTACACATTACCAAGTCCTCCTTCCAGCTAGAGATGGAGGCTTGAGTTCCCTTTCGACCATAGCTTCTATGTGCGGACCTTGAGGAAATACTTCCCAGGGGATTTCACCACCGTGATGCTGGTCTCTTTCTAGCTGATTTTTCAGCCCCAGCTAACCAGCATCTGTAGTTCCAGTAAAGCAAAGGTTTTACTTCAGGTTCTGGTCTCTTCTTAATCACAGCTGATTCTTCAGCCCCACGACCAGAACACACAGATTCTCAATTCAAAATATCACACAAACAGCCCTGATAGTCTGTGCTTCCCTCAGAAGCTTCACAAGCCAGGCCTCCATCGTCGACAACTCTTTCAGCAGAACTGTTCCAAGCTCCACAGCAACAAACTTGTGAGCACTCAATGGCTTTTTCAGCCCAAAGTTCCAAACGCTTCTACAATCTTCCTAAAAACACCAAGGTCAGGTCCGTCACAGCAATGCCTCACTCTCTGGTACCTATTTCTCTCCTAGTTTGTTTCTCCATTGCTGTGACAAAACACTCCAACCACTACCAACTTGGGGAGGAAAGGATTTATCTTACATCTCCTGGGTGACAGTTCATCAGGGAGCCCAAGGTAGGAAACTCAGGGCAGGAACCTGGAGGCAGGAGCTGGAGCACTCCAAAATTTTTTTTTTCAAATGCACAGTAGAGCAACTTCTGCTTTTGGTATGATTAAAGAAGTAAAAGTTAATGGAAATTTCAAAATTGTTTAATTTTATATTCCTAGCAAAATAAAAATACCATTTTGTCATCTTTGGTTAATGTGTGGCATTTTGATTTAGTATTCATGAAAATTAATGTAAATGCTTTTAAAAATATTGGCATGTTCACTGATTTTGGACCTTCTTGGCTTGCTTTATAGACTGTATTAATCCATTGGGTAGTATGATGTCCTCCGTGGTATTTTTAGCAGTTAGTTAGGAGCTAAATAGGACACTCAGAATGCACTATTGCCAGAAGTCAGAAGTGGTTATTCTGAAGCTGCCTAAGTGTCTCTGTCTCTGTCTCTCTCTGTCTCTGTCTCTGTCTCTCTCTCACTCTGCTATTCATCCATCCTTCCTATCTATCAATCTATCTATCTATCTATCTATCTATCTATCTATCTATCTATCTATCTATCTATCTATCATCTATCTATCTATCATCTATCTATCTATCTATCTATCTATCTATCTATCTATCTATCATCAATCATCTATCATCTATCTAATCTGACATCTATCTACCAATCATCTATCTATCTGTCTATATTTATTTATAGACAGGGATTTTCTGTGTGACCCAGGAAAACTCGTGGCAATCCCTTTGCCTTGCCTCCTGAGCCATGGCATTACAAGTGTGTCCCACCATGTCTGGCCTCATATTTCAAGTTTTTGGATTAATCATGTACAACCAGAAAAGTCTATGTAAAAATTTCCAAATTTGAAAAAGCCTAAAATGTGAAAGACTTCTAGCCTCAAGCAGTTCAGATAAGGGATACTCAGCATCAATATCAGCTTGGGAAAAATGAGTTCATATAAGGTGAAGGCTGAGTTAGAGGACATACATGCCAAAAATTGTGTTTACAGATCTCATTGAAATTGGAATTTAATAAATGGAAATGGTAAAAGAAAAAAAGAAAACAGATTATTTAGCTGAAGCCCAGATTACAGTAGAGATAAGTTTGACGGCTTAGATATACAGGAATGTCTGTTGATGCTCCCTGGGATCCAGAGCTTCTTGAGATGACCATTTACTTCCCACTGTGTCCTGTATTTTCTGAAACTCTTGGATGTTTTGCTATGATATTCCTGGAAATGAATAGTTTTCTCTTTCTAATGCACATTCAGTGCTTGTAAGTGCTAGTATAAATTTATGTTTTTGACCAGGATGCCCATGATTTTTATGTCTGTTTTTTTCTTAAAACTAATTATTATTATTATTATTATTTAGCTCCAGCTGGCCTAGAACTCGCTATGTAGACCAGGCTGGCCTCAAACTCACAGAGATCCGCCTGCCTCTGCCTCCCAAGTGCTGGGATTAAGGTGTCTGCCACCACTCCCGAACAAGAGCTGTTTTTGATATGTTACAAATAACAGCAAACAAAAACTTCTTGGACAATTCACCTGTCTACCCAAGATGACACTGCCTCTGGCTTTTGCCTCCCTCTCTATTCTGTGAGTTAACTACTGCTGTCCTGAGTCTCATTCATTGAGTATCTTTGCAGTTTTTCATGTATGTACTGGCATCAGTATTTGGTTTAGTTTGACATGTTTTTAAATTTTATCAAAATGGTGGTAGCTTGTGCTTTTTTTTTCTGATTTATTGGTTTGTGACTCAACATTGTGAGCATCATCCATAATGAGGTATCTAGATGAGCTCATTCTGTGTGATTACTGTGGTTTTCAAATGATCCAGAGTGAGCTTTCTTTTCTTCCATTTTTTTGGGGGCGGGGGTAGGGGGTAGCTAACTTGGGAATGAACAGTCCCGAATCCCTTTAAGCTTAATTTCTGTGCTGAGGTTTCTTTGACTGCAAAGGTGTTGTGGATTTAAGCTACAAGACTGGTTAGATGCCAACTTAAAATAATAATTTAGAGAATGAGTTTGTGGGGAGTGTCTTTTTTGAGACTGGATCTCTCTGTAGCCCCAGCTGTGTAGACCTGACTGGCCTCAATCTCACTTCCCAGTCTGAGCAAGGCTCTGTGCAAACCCCCCATGCTTTGTGCCAGGCGTTGTTAAAACTGAAGTTCAAGGTCCTCAGGTTAGTTAAATGTCTCTATTAAGAAAATTGACCTGAGTTAGTTTACTGACCTCTTACATTCCTGCTTTCACCTCAATGTAATCATCTAAGGCTATTCTTTTTATCTTCTTAAAGAACGAATTTATTTTTTCTGATTCCTTCTTTTGAATACAGTTACCTTTTCTTTCAAAAAGTGTTCAGTCATGCAAGAAAAATACATTCGTAAATATAGTATCTAGGTCAATTAATGGTTAGTGTGTGTGTGTTTTCCTGAACCATTAAAATATTGATTGTGGGGGTTGGAGAGATGACTCATCAGTTAAGAGGACTGACTGCTCTTGCGAAGGACCTGAGTTTGATTCCCAGCACTCACATGGTGGCTAATAACCATCTGTAGCTCCAGTTCCAAGGGATTTGATGCCTTCTTCTAACCTCAACATGGGAGCACTTACGTACATGTAGGCAATCCACTCATACAATTAAAAAAATGAAAATAATAAAATATTTTTAAAAATTGGTTGTAGCTATTATGACACTTTCTTGGATGCTGTATTAGCTGGGCTTGTCTTGAAGAGCAGAACTGATAAAATATACATTAAAGGTAATTTACTAGATTGACTTACACAATATAGTCTGGCTAGTCTGACAATGACTGTCTTCATATTGGAAAGATGGAGATCCTAGTATCTGCTGAGTCTACAAGGCTGGGTGCCTGAGCATTCTAAATCCATGTTGGGGCCTGGAGGATTCTTGGAGAGCCACTGCTCTTCTATCTGTGTTGAAGGCCTAGGAAGCTGGGTGCTGATGTCAGTGGAGGACAGCAACAGCAGCAGCAGTGGCAGCAACAAGGTATATGAACCGGTAAACAAGATGTGAAAGCAAGCAGGCCAAAAGTAAAGTTCTTCCCTCAGACCACCTTAGATCTTGGCCACTGCTGGAAGGTGCAGGCCACATTTATTGTGGGTCTTCCCACTTGAATTAATCTAGTCAAGTAAGTCTCTCACAAGCAGAGACTACCTTAATCTAGCCAATCTCCCACAGATGTGCCCTTACATCATGCATAATTCTAGATCTTGTCAGGGTGATGGTCAGTATTACCCATCACAGAGTTTTTTGTGCATCATATAAAGATAAGGAGATGCCCTCCTTTATGACAATTCAATATCACACCTTAGGGAATTAGTTGGAATTTTCTAATTTTTATCTAATATCTACTGCATATTCAAATTTCCCCAGTTGTCCCTCAATATGTTCCATATGTCTATATTTTTCCCTCATATGGAGATATGATTTTGTTTGTTTTCTTTGTCCTGTGAATAAAATCCAGGGCCTAAAGTCATAAAGATAAGTGCTCTACTTCTAACTCTCACCCTGACAAGTGATACAAGTGATGAATTGTAAATGATACTTATTTGTCAACATGACTGTTTGAATCATTTGGCTCATCATTTTGCCAAATACAGAAATACATTTTGTTCTTTTCTGGCATCTGCTTTGTGCTTTCAAAACAATTTTAATTTAGCTGTACGTGTATGAAGAAAGGCTTGTCTGTATGTGCATTCCCATGCATGCAGTGCCCAAGAAGGCCAGAAGAGGGCACTGGATCCCTAGAGCTGGAGTTACAGACAGCTGTGAACCACTCGCTGGGAGTCCTGGGAATAGACCCTAGGTCCTCTGTAAGAGCAAGTGCTCTTAACCCTTGAGCCATCTCTGCAGCCCTGCTTTGGGCTTTCTTAGGTGTTCAAAGAGAATTTTATTTTCTATCTACTGGTCTCGTGAATTGCTGGTCATTGGGATATGTTGTGGAAAAATACATTTTTTTTTTTTGGGTCCTGTTCAAGGACTTATTCTTCTTAAGTAGACGACATCAACGTGGCTAGCTCATTGGCTTTTATCCAAATACTTACAGTTTTTTGGTTTTTTTAATCATGTAAATGTACTGCCCTCACATTCTACTCCAAAGCCATTGACTTTATAGAAAAGAGTCAGTTTATCTTAGGACTTTTTTTCAGCAGCTAAATTCTAGTGACCCTTTATGGTGTCTTGTTTGACCCTGAGGCACAAGTCTAAATGATGATGACTGTGATCCCAGTAACTTGTGGGTGAAAACAAAAGGATGAAGAATTAAGCTAACCGAATGTTTCCACCCACCACTGATAACTTTCTTAAGCGCTTAAGACTTGATGAATTTACTGTTGCCTGACATTTGTTAAGATGTTACACAATTATGAAAGAGATGCTGCTGTGGAATGAGTGCCAAGTAAAAGATACGGGTTTGCTGCTGCTTTTTGATAATCTCAAGGTAATTTACGTCTTTAAATATGTGCCTGAAACCCCAGCATTTATATTTTTCTTTGGCATTGACTTCACAGTGGCTCAGTCAGATTTTAAATATTTATATTTTTTATTTTCCTGCACCTGCCCCATGACAATATACATAGCCCAGGCAAACAAAGATGTATTTAGTGAAGAGCTTGGAAACCATTTTATTACTGTCCTGATCTCCATCGGAAATGAAGCTGCTTTTTCAAATACTGTTTAGGCATGCTATCTAGCAGTCAGTAATTGTACAGATTATAATCATGAGCTTCTCTTCAACATGTGCATGGCTTTTGTGGTAATAACTGTAAATCATTGCATTTTAATTTGAATGAAGAAAAATACGACTCAGCAGAAACATTTTAAGAGAGGTGAAAATATTTTTAAATGGAAAGAAATAAAGCATATCTGTGAATTTTAAGTGAACACAAAGTGGAAAAAATCACTGATAACTGAATGTATATACACTTTAAAATTTTTTTATCATTTAAAAAAATTTTTAATAACTACATGATTAGAAGAAGCATTTAATTACAGCTTTAACATATTCAGTAACACACTCCAGAGCTAGAGTACATCTCTTTCACAGTGGCTATAAGTTTCCAGGTTCACAGTTGAATTAATACAGTTATACAATATTGAACTCAGTATAAGCTCTGTACGATATAAAATTGAATGAGGTTTTAACCTTTAAAAAAGATCTCCATTTTGTTTTAGAATATATTGTTCCTTGCAGAAAGACTCATTGTTTTTGCTACCAACACTGAGATGTTGGCGCATGCATCTCTAATCTGTATCTATTACTAGTCATAATCGGTTGCACTTGTATCCTTGGTGCCTGTGTATGTCTATAAAGTCATTGGGTAGCTAATGTATATGTGGCAGACGATTTTTGTGTTTCAGTTAGCTTAGCTGCAAAATGGGTTTCCTTCATTCTTCTTTGTTTATAAAGTTGTTATTCCTTAACACTGAGAAGGTTCTGTTTCTTGATCCTTACACTTGGCTCTAAATATCAAAGTAGCCATGCTTTAAAATATTTTAAAATACTATCAGTGATTATTATAGAAAATGTTGGATAGGACAGAACTGTATTTCCTCATGGCAGGGTCATTGATCTAAAGTATCTCTGTCTTAGTTCCCTCCTCCTCCTCCCCCTCCCCCCTCCTTTTCTTCCTCTTCTTCCTCCTGTTCCTCCTCTTCTTTCTTCCTCCTCTTCTTCCTCCTCCTTTTCTTCCTCCTTCCTTTTCCTTCTCCCCTTCCTCCTCCCCCTCCCCCTTCCTCCTTCTCTTCTTCCTCTTCTTATCCCCCTCCCTGAGGATTAAAGTCAGGACTTTGTCCATGCTAGATAAGCACTCTATCATGGAGCTACATCCCAATTCCTATTTCTTGATATACTACATAACCCAGGCTCACCTCAAACTTGAACTCCTGTAGCTTCTACCTCTTGAGTGCTGGAGTTAAAAGTGTGCAGCACCACAGATAGCAAGCCTACTTCTCAGAGGCATGTTTATTATTATTCTTTACTTCACTATGTCAATTTTTAAATATCTTGAATTTTTTTCTTAAAGCACTTCATGTATTCTGTTCATCTTATAGTAAATGAGCTGATTATGAATTTTAAAGATTTTATTTATATGTATGTGTGAGTGTCTGTGTGTGTGTGTGTGTGTGTGTGTGTGTGTGTGTCACATGTGTGCAGGTGCCCAGAAAGGCTGGAAGAGAGTTTCGGATCACCTATGTTCAGATCTCTTAGAGCTGGAGTTATAGCTAGTTGTCAGCAGCCGACATGTGTACTAGTAACTGAACTCGGGTCCTCTGGGAGAACAGCAAGAGCTCTTAACTATTGAGCCATCTCTTTAGCCCCTGATTATGAACTTTAATATGTATGCTTCAAGCTTTGTATCTTTCCTCTGTTTTGGTTCCTATAAAATAATTGCCAGGTCTGGCCTTTTATTTTCAGTACTTTGCCATGCATGGTTTAGTGCACCTCATGGCTAGATTCCTACAATATTTCATTCTTATCTTTTTCCTCATTAGTTCCCCCATCCCTGCTTTTTTTTTTTAAAGACAAAGTTTTATTATACAACTTGGCTGGCTTCAAGTTCATTATGTAACCCAGGCCAGCCATAAACTTGGGGCCATCTTGCCTTGGCCTTTGCAGTGTCATGGGCATGTACCACACACCTAGCCTTCTCTTGTGTTCCTGCACCAAACACTCTCTTTAAAAGGACAGCGTTTCCTTCTGGTTTGTGACCTGGGATAAAGATACTACTTTTGCCCCCTTTGTTTGCATCACTTGGTGTGATGACCACCTTGTTTCAGAGTAACACCAGCACTTCTCAGACAGAGTAAGAGAAGTCTGAGGGATTTTGGAACAGTAACTAAAAAATTAAACCATGGTCTTCTTTTACTGCTGGAATCAGAATGGAGCTTTTAGTAATACAAGAGCCCCCTAAAGGCAGATTCTGGGAGCCAGGTTTATAGAGGCCATGATAGCAAGAGTTCATGATAGCTTGCCATAAACAGGAAACCAAGGTGCTCTAGAAATGTCCTCCTGAAGGAAGGGAAATTACTGTGTCCTACAAGAAAACAGCAGGACTGCATGCTGTTGTGCATATGGAGATGGTCCTAGGGATCATGGGAAGAGCAGTGGCTGTTGTGACATGGAGCCCCAAGGAGTGCTTCAAGGTGGGACAGATTGGACAGGCCTGCTTTCCTGGCCTGGACAGTGCAGGCTGTGGGCTCAAGCTAGGAGATAGATGGTTCTATTGCCCTTGTTCCCGCAGAAGTGGGAACATAGGACTTGAGAATAGTTGTTCATCTTTGCCTCCCTGTTCTACCCATGGTGCTCCCCTGAAATCTGTTTTGTTACAGTATCTTCAAAGTGGTTGATTCCATTTACAAACCTAAAGTGGTTTTTTTTTAAAGTTTAGGATGGTGTTTTGTATTCATATGTATTTGTGTATTTTTTATTTAATTTGCTAAACTAGATATAATATCCAGTGTTTCCTGCATGCTAGTAAGTGCTCTACCGTGGACCTACTACCTCAGCTACAGGGTTTTTTTAGTGTGTGTGTGTGTGCGTGTAGTGCATATATATAAATGCTCACAGGTGTGGTTATGTCTATGTGTGCATCTGTATGTGTGGAAGCCAGAGGTTATTATTGGTGTCTTCCTCAATCACTCTACATCTTATATATTGAGGTAGAGCCTCTTGCTGAGCCCAGAGCTCACTGACTTGGCAAATATAGCCAGTCAGCTTGGTGTATGGATCCCACAGTCCCTGCCTCCCTCATGCTGGGGTTATAGTCAGACTGCCACAGCCACCTGACATTTATGTGGGTGCTGGGGATTGGAATTCTGGTATTCATACATGCACAACAAGCACTTTATCCACCGAGACATCTCCCCAATCCTATTTACTTATTTTTAGTGGACATGTAGTCATATGGATATTTATGGGATGCAGTGTGATATCTCAGTTCAGGTATGCAATGTATAAGAATCAGATCAGGGGGATTGCTATGTTCACCACCTCAGACACCTGCCATTTCGTTGTGTTGGGAATATTTAAAATCCATTTGCTGTTTGAATTACACAGGTGAATGTTGTCCATTCTGGCTCCCTCGCTGTGCCCCTTATCTGTTAGTTAACCACTCCTGCCAGCCTCTGAGCAACCATCATTCTGCTACTTTTACAAAATTATCCTTTCCCCTTCTTTTTTCTCCTTCTTTAAGCTGCCACATGTAAGTATGAACCTGTGATATGTGCCTTTCAGTGTCTATTTTATTCTGTTTACCACAATTCCTCCAGTTTCTTCCAGGTTTCCACAAAAGACCCAATTTCATTTCCCCTTTTCTTGCTGAATAGTATTCTATTGATTTTATACATGTTTTTAAAAAATTTTTCTGTTGATGGATATTTTCATTGATTCTGTGTTTTTTAAAAAATATTTTATTATTTTTTATTATTTTTTTAATGTGTACGAGTGTGTTGCCTGCACATATGTAAGTGCACCTGTATCACGTAACATCCGAGGAGGTCAGAAGAGGGCGTTGGATCCCCTGGAACTGGAGTTACAGACAGTTGTTTGCCACCATGTGAGTCCTGGGAATTGAACCCAGGTCCTCTGCAAGAGTTGTTGGGGCTCTTAACCTCTGAGCCATCTCTCCAGTTCCTAAAAAAACAAATCTTTAGACAGAGAGGCATATAGGAAAAGGATAGTACACATCCCTGAGACATGTGTGCCAACGCGTCTTGAGAGGAACACCTGAGGTTTTCTAAGTTGCATCTTGCAAGTGTGTAAGTGCATCAGTGTTGTGCAATGCCCACAGAGGTCAGAAGAGGGTGTTGGACTCCCCTGGAACTGGAATTATGGACGGTTGTTAGCTGCCATGTGGGTGCTGGGAATCGAACCTGGGTCCTCTGCAAGAGCAGTCAGTGCTCTTAACTGCTGAGCCATCTCTCCAGCCCAAGCTCTATTTTTTAACTTTTGGGAACATGCTCTACTGTTTGTTTGTACTGATGTACGTTCCTGCTAATGTATCAGGATCTTTCCAGCACCTGTTACATTTGTCATTCTGATCATTGTTCTCACTAGCTGAGGTCGTACTCACTGTGGTTTTCATTTGTGCTTCACTGATGGCTAATAATGCTGAGTGTGATCTCTCCTACTTGTTGGCCCTTTATATATCTACTTTTGAGAAATATCTATTCAATCCATTAGTCCATGTTTAAGTTGGATTTTCTTTTTTGCTGTTGTGTTGAGTTCTTACGAATTCCAAACTGCTATTCTTTGCCAGATGAATGCTCTGCAAATATCTTCTCCTGTTCTGTATCCCATCCCTTCATCGTATTGACTGATTCCTTTATGCAGGAGCTTTTGAGGCTGATGCAATTCCTTTTGCTAGTTTTTGTTTTTGCTGCCTCTGTTCTTGGTGTTATGTTCAAGAAGCTTTTGCCAACACTGTGTCTTCAGTCTTTTCCTGTATGTGTTTTTGCTTTGTAGTTCTCTTTTCAGGTCTCTCACTCAAGTCGTTGATCCAACTGGGTTTTTTCTTTTTTTTTTTTAAAAATAGGAAACAGGAATTTAGCTTCATCTCTAAATATGGCATGTATTCATTTTTCCTAGCAGCATATATTGAAGCAACTGCCCTTTCTAGGCCTTCACACCTGTCTTGAACATCACTTAGGTACAAATGCATGGGTTAACTTCTGTGTATAGTTCTGTTGCATTGGCATGCCTGTTTGTTTTTGTATCAGCACCACCCTGTTTTGGTTAATGTATCTTTGTGGTGTGGAGCCAGAGTTGTGATGGTTTCTTTTTATTCTCTTCATGCCATAAGAAAATATCAGCTCTTTACTGGAGCATGTCAAAGGGTGATGGTTAGAGTTTCAACTTGATAGAATTCAGAACCAACTGGAGATGCGGCTCTTGGGATGCCTGTGGGGGATTATGTGTTGAGATGAAAAGACCTGCCCAGTGTGGGTGGTGTTTTTCCTGGGGCTGGGTCCTGGACTGTGTAAGTATGGAAAGGGTGCTGGGCAGCAGCGTGTGTACCTCGATCTCTGCTCTTTGATTGTGAATGTGACATGATCAGCTGCTTCAAGCTCGCGCCACCTTGGCTTTCGCGCCATGATGGGCTGCACCCTTGAGCCATGAGCCAGAATAAACTCTTTCTCCCTTAAGGTTCTTTCACCCACAGCAGCAGGGACAGAAGCTAATGTTTACACTGGAAAACTCTTGAGTCTTAAACATGTTGTTAAATGAAGAATTCAGTGGTAGAACGTACTGACATACTGTATTTAAAAGTTCTGATCATCTTCCCTCATTCAACTTCTCTTTCCTACTTTTCCTGAAGTGTTGGTATTCTATGTTTTCAACATAGACATTACGTTTTTAAAAATTTCATTTTTATTTTATGTGTTGAGTGTTTTGCCTTCATGTATGTAAGTTCACCTGTCCATGGATTGTCACAGAGACCAGAAGAAGATGTTGAATCCCTTGGAACTGGAGTTGCAGATGGTTGTTATCCACCAGGCAGGTGCTGGAAACTGAACCCAGGTCCTCTGTAAGAGCAGCCAGTGCTCTTAACCACTGAGCCATCTCTCCAGCCCCTCACCATATACATGAAATGATTTTTTAAATTGTTTCTTATACTGTGATATCACTGGAGCTATTGCATTATTCAGTAAATGTAATGTTGGCAATGGCAAGAACATGACCAGCACAGGAGCTTTCAGAAATATGAGATGGGTATTTAACCTGTTTCTGAAAATCATTTGCTTTTTGTGTTTTGTGGCAGCCCTCTCTAAATCTGCATTTACCATAATTTATGCTAACAGCTTTCCTCTCCCATGAGATAGTAGAAATCAATTCTAAAATGGCAGAATGAAAGGGTATAGCAAATAAACTCAATGAGCTGTCAAAGGATTTTTCTTCATCGATATTCCAAAGCACCCTGTGCTGGTGCTCACCTTTCCTCAACCTTCCTTTCTGGATTCTCAGTCCATTTTTTTTACCCCATTGGAGAAAAATTAACAAACATATTTGGTCAATCAAACAGAAGGTGTTTGAATATTATACCTTGGAGCGGCATCTCAATCTTCAGGAAAATGGTGAAGGGGAAATATAACATTGATTGCTGTTGCTAGGCAACATCTTTTGCAGCAGATGTGCCGGGGACAGTGGTGCTGTCTGCCAGCACAGCCATGCAGGATAAAAAGCGGTGCAGTGCTCTGATGTTTCTGAGAAACTAGAACCAGCATTTCCTCTTTCCTTTTGGTTTTCTTTGATCTGTATTTGAGAAGTTAATATCACATGGCCAAATATGTAGACAGTGAGAAACTCAGAGCCCTTTGGGCATTTTAAGTGCAGCCAGCATGAATGGATTTGTTGAGCTAATTCTTAGAGAATCAAATTTCTTATTTTATTCTCATGTAATATTAATTTTTCTGTTCATGTATTTGTCCATTCCTTTGGTCATGCATATTCCCACACCTTGATTTACTGGCGAGCTGAATCCAAATATTGAAAACACTGTGGTCTTAAGCATCTGGTACCTCTTGTGTTGCTGACTGTGTGGTATTGCATCATTTTGTGAGCTATGAGTGTGATGTGGAAACCGTTGTGTCAGGGCAGATGTGGTGTGATGAAGGCCTCTCGGGCTTCCTTGGAGAATCATGACTCTGAATCTTTTGGGGTACATGAGAATCTCCTGGGCAACTTGTAAAAAATTTCTCAGCCTCTTTCCTCATGATGCTGTTGCTCAGAGTCTACTAGGTAATTTAGGAATATGCATTTTAAATTCCTAAATATGCATTGTATATTTCTGACAAGTGTACACAGGCACGACTGAGTGCAAGTAAATCTAAGCATGTGGACTGTTCCGTTTTCCCTTACATGCCATTGATAACAGTTAAATATTCTGAATGGTTTAAGCAATTACTTTTCCTCCTAAGCACTCAAGGTCATTTATGCTTTCCTATTTGAAAGGTTCAGTAATAAGTCCTTGAATATTCATTGTTTGTTATGTCCTAAGTACAACCTTGGTGACTTTGTTACTGATGGCAGAAGGATTACTCTTGAGACATAGTGGGTTAGATGCGTTAGTGAAGATCTTATTGATATCACCTGTCACTGTCAACTCATTTCTGGAGAAACTAGTTGCTGCAGTTTTATGTGTTCACTTGGTGCCCCTCCTGAGTTCATTCTTCCATATCTGCATCTTAGAATTGCTTTTAATTCAATTGAATTAGATAGTTCATCCTCCTTCCAGAACCCACTCCCTAAGTATCTCTTGAGGATTTTGAAGAGCAGCCCAGCATCACTACTGGAGACTCAACCACCTCAAAAAAGAAAACTGCATAAAAGCCTACAAGCCTCGATCCAAGTTTGTATAAAACACACCCTGAAAACTGACATTCCAGCCTTCTTAACCTTGAATACCACCCAGCTATCTAATAGATAAATAAAGAAACAAGCAATTGAATTGGTTGGTCACCTTTTTTTTTTTTTAAAGGTCTCAAAGCTGATACATTGCAGTGGTCTCTGAACTGTGATTTTAGCCATTTCTTTAATAAAGCTTTGCATTCTTATAAAGTATTGACATAGATTAACAAGTAATTATTGCTCGTACAATCTCTAACAGATAATTCTGTTTTACTTTCTTCAGCTGTTTATGCTCTGAACCTCAGTTTTTGTTAGTGCATGCTATGTTGAGATCTTGGCCTTTTGCCATGTAGTGCAGATTAATATATGATTCTTAATAGTTTGTCTAGGTCGTTAGTCATTCATCTCTCAAGCTGAATGACTTTTGAATGACTTGTACCTTTAAGTCTGTGCAAAAGTTGTTAAGGTTTGCAATTTATCACCACAACCATTTCTGGTCTTGTTCTCGGTCCCTTACTAGAATGATGTTCATTGGATACATATCACAGAATCTGAAAAACATGTTGCACTAAAAGCTGTAGTGGTAAATGTCTATGTAGTGGGGAGGCACTCACATACATGCAAGCAATACACTCATACACATAAAATAAAAATAATAAATAAAAAAATTTAAAATGTTGCTGGTAATCAATATCAGAGCTTAAATTATATACTTTGTAGTGGAGACTTTTTCATTATTTATATTTTAAATTACTTCCATTTTAAAATTAGCTACCCTCATTTCAGTTTATGCTCAACAGGGAAATAATACATTTTCTGGATCTACATTATCATATATGGTTTGACCTTTAGTTGAATCCAGTAATAAAGATCAAAAATGAGTTATGCTTGAGTGGAAGGGGATTTTAATGTTGCTCTGTGCTTGATTTTCTCTCTTCCCACATGCTGTTTAATATTATTAATTTGGCTTGAATCATAATGAACCAAAACATAACTTTATTTGACTAATGCATTCTTGGATGTTATAAAAATGTTATAATACCTGAATGATTTTGCATAAGCAAAATCATACATTTGTATTTCATCTGCAAGAGGAACCACACACAATTGCCTGCGGGCAGCGGAGAACATTTCTTGATGCCTGCTCTTTCCTTGGTGTGTGTAGGTGACTCCCATTAATCCTAATACTGTCCCATTCTGGAAGTCAGTGTTTAGAAAGTAACAAACAATGAATATTTGAGCAGTTATTATTAAACCATTCAAATAAGTAGGAAAGCATAAATGACTTTAAGTGCTTAGGAAGTGTAGTAATTGCTTAAACCATTCAGAATATTTAACTGAATATTTATCAATAGCATGTCAGTGAGAATGGGACTGTCTACATCGTAGAATCACTTGGGCTCAATACTATCCCTGTACATTTGACAGCCCTATCAGTTCCCTGACTGTACACTGAACTATGGGAAGTCAGTACAACAGCCCCAGTTTTACTCACAAGGCCAGAACCTTTCAGACTGTGCATGTTTAAATTTACGGCATTCTAATGACTCATGCAGCAGTTCTATTACGAAAATAAAGTGCTTGCAGAGAGGAAGAGCATTGCTTTAGTGAGCCTATGAGGTAAAGACAAGTATCATTTTAAAATCATTTTATATCCTATAGAAATAAAGCATAACTTCACTTTATATAGTAGATGCATTTCTAAAGGTTTCTTATTATGAAAATTGGCTTCCCTTCATATTTTCTTTATAGTGCTAGAGAGACATTGACCTATATGGAAAAGTTATAGGTAGCGTTACATTCAAGAATGCTTTAACCGTATTGTGATTTTCACTATCACAGATATGTAGGGAAAGTAATTTTCCTCATAAAACATCCTGGAATATAGGAGTGAATAAGCTGGTTTGGAGAATCACCTGGGAAGTGTTGAGTGCAGAGCACTTTGTGAGAGTCGGTGTCAGTGGAGGAGTGTATGGGTTTAAATGAAGCTAGTGATTTGAGATTGACAGGGATGTAACAGGCTCCGCACATTGTGGATCATCCATATCAGAAAACTTGAAAGGTGCATGTTTCTTTGAAAGTTAAGTTCGAATTTCTGGTTTTAGTTTTGTATTTGCATGTTTTAGAAAAATACCCTAAACTTAAGTGGGCCAGGTTGTACAGACCTGTAATCCCAGCTACTTGAGAGACTGAGGCAGGAACATTGCAGGACCAGGACCTGCCTGGGTTATAGATGCATTCAAGGCCAGCCTGGGCAACTTAGTGAGATTCTATTGCAAAGCAAAAAGAGGATTGGGTGTACACAGTACACAAGGTCCTAGTTCAGTCCCCGCTATTGCCCTCCTAAACAAACAACATTAACACACACACACACACGCCTGAGTGTACAAAACCTCAGAATTTTCTTAAATATATACCTGCTAGTATTAAAAACCGTAAATGTGAACTTGAACAATGAGTTAATACAAAAGGTAAAATTAGCCATGCGTGGTGGCGCACGCCTTTAATCCCAGCACTCGGGAAGCAGAGGCAGGCGGATCTCTGTGAGTTCAAGGCCAGCCTGGTCTACATAGTGAGTTCCAGGACAGCTGGGGCTACAGGGAGACCCTGTCTTAAAAAGACCAAAAAAAAAAAAAGTAAAATTATATATTCTGGTACTAGACACACCCAGATTATCATGATTTCTTTAAAAAAAAAAAAAGCAACACATTCCCATTTTAGAGCTGGTTAAAAAATATAAAAAAGTATTTTTTAAAGTTACCTATATTCAGAACTGGAGAGATGGCTCTTATACAGGACCTGAGTTTGATTCTCAACACCAACTTGGCAGCTAACGACTGTCTGTAACTGTCCTCAGGTACAGGTGATTTGATACCCTCTTCTGACTTCTGTGGGCATTGCATGACATGAGTGCACTGACACACATGCAGGCAAAGCACTCATACACATAAAATGAAAAAAATATTTTAAAAAGTTACCTGTACTCTAACTTGTAGCAGAGATTGCAGTTGTTCATACATTCCTTCCCGTTTTGTATAGTTAGTGTCCAGCAGCTGCTTTTTCATTAAACTGAACACATTGGATGGAATTCATTATTCTTTCCATAAATATGGTTTTTAATCACTAAACATCTCTTTGAACAGATGCTAAAAACCTACATGGTTCTCTATTGGATTTTTCTCCATGACTCACTGTGCCCATTATCTTTTCCCATTATGTAGCTGTCTTGCTTTGTTCATTCTAAACACACTTTTTCTTTGAGGGCTAGCTTTGTGACTGTCTTATGCTTTTTTGGTTCAAGAAGCAAAACTGAAGTTACTAATACAGCTACTCACTTAACAAGAGAGAAACCAAATTTCTAGAACACTTCATTCTTGAAATTCATTTTCAATTCACTGAGTAGATTTTAAAACAAACTGCAAAATTTAAGAACCAAATTTATTTTTAAAATTCTCATTTGAAGATAGTATTTAATGCCCCTAGTTTGTATGTATGTATATATGTATGTATGTATGTATGTATGTATGTATGTATGTATGTATTCATTCATTCGGAGACTCGGGGTGTTGTAGCTTGTGGTAAAGCACCCTGAGCAAAAGAACTTAGGGGAGGAAAGGGGTTATTTGGCTTCCAATCCCAGGTCACAGTCCCTTCTATCAGGAGAGTCGAGAAAGGAACTGAAGAAGCTAGCCCCAGCACACAGGCAAGAGCAGAGAAACAAAGTGAAATGGGGCCTGGGAAGGGAAGAAGCGCTACCGTGAAGTTCTTCTGTGGACACAAGGCAGAGGGGCGGGAGAGGTGGGCATGAGCAGGCACATCCATGCAAACAAGGTATCGAGCATGCAAAAGTTGTCCCTAACCCTGTCTTGAAGAATTCACCAACCCCCTCCCTCCATC
>NW_008352270.1:697976-726732 GCF_000622305.1 Nannospalax galili
AATAAATGACTGTCTCTGTTATGCTGTGAGTTTACCGTTAAACTCTTGGAAGGGGAAAGAAAGGCTAAAGCCAACCTGAATTTTATTTGTTCCCAGGCAACTAGTACATCCCTCCCTACCCAGTGCTTGTGGGCTCATATTTTCTTTTTAACTTTAAAATTCAAACATTTAACCAGGGTTTGTCCTCGTATGTCGGTTTTTAGTTAAGCCTGTATAAAATAAATTCCCTTGATGTCCGATTTCAGTGTTTCTTTAGATTAGAAAAGATTCTTGAGCCTATTTGTTGTTCATTGCTTCCACTCCACTTGCTTTGCTTCTCTGCAAATGGCCATTGTTCTTATTGGCTGGATTTCCACAATATAAAGGCAAAGTCACTCATTGTCTCTCTCCAACCGCAGTCAAACCCAGGACAGATGGGGCCTGCTTTCCTGCCCTACTTACACATTCTCATGTCTTATGCCAGGAGCATGTTTCAGTTTCAGGCAGCTTCTCCCCCACCTCCCCCACTGTCTCCTACTGTGACCACTAGGAAGAGGCATATGCTTTCTTGTCACTCTTCACTTTTTAAGAAAAACATTCAGAATGTAAATTTACTTCTGCTCTGGCAATTTGCATGTTTTGGTTAGCTAGACCTGTCATGCCAACAGTAACTCTCCAAATATTCAGCTTCCCAAGCTCTTTATTGTCCAGTGTCTCTTTTACTAATGTGATTCATAGGAAAAATTGAGACTGAACAATTGATAGAACTAAAAAGTGCCAATTAAAAAAAAAAGGACATTTTCTTAAAACTCTCCCCTGTTGGGCACATGATTCATTTTCCTTTTTCCATTTAAAACTGAAAACAAAATGAAACATGGATCATAGCCCTACTTGGTATGCTTTCGCAGTCAGGATAGCGATAGCTGGTATAGTTATTCCCCACCCCCTCTCATTTTGGGGGGACTAGGTTTCCCACCCGGCCTGGAGCTCCTTATGTAGACCAGTCTAGACTTGATCTCACAGAGATCTGCCTGCCTCTGCCCCCTGAGTGCTGGGATTAAAGGTGTGTGCCACCACGCCTGACTTTAACTCTGCATTCTTTCTTTAGATGTTGTTTCATCTTTTAATCTTTATACCCATATCTTTGATACATGTGACCACAGATGGCTTTTCCTGGGGTCACAGTTCTGTGATGTGGTGTGTTTTCCACATTACATTTATTAAGTATCTCCCAGTCTACTGACCTTTGCTGTATTTTAGTTTGAAATAAGAAATCACATACTAAAGGGTTCCATCATAGAGCTGTGGTAGGTTTTAAGGTTATCAAAATAAGGTTAATATAAATAGCATGGCTTGGAGGCAAAGATGAAAACATGGAGGAAGTGGCAGTAAAATATTAGAAAGAGGGACTGGAGAGATGGCCCAGCAGTCAACATCATGCACTGCAGTGTCAGAGGACCTGAGTTTGGTTCCTAGAACCCACACAGAGCAGCTCACAGCTGCCTGTTATCCCAACTCCAGGGAATTCAACACCTCTGTCCCCCTTGGGCACCTGCATACACACATGTGCATACCTACACACAGGCATACATGTACACATAATTAAAAATAAAATAAATCTTATGCAATAAATATTGAATTGAAACACGCATCCAGATGATAAGTAGTGATGCTATATCTACCTGTATCCCTCAAATTAATCTTTACCACTGATGATAAGGACGATAGAACTGGATACAACTGTGACCTGTAACTCAGAAATTCAGATTTGGTGATGTTTCATATGTGGCACAGCCTGAGTGTAACAGATAACTTAAGTAACCTGTATTTCCCAAACGCAGTGTCGGTATAGAAGTGACCAGTCATGTTTATTTTAGGCAACATGAAGTTCTAAAACCCATATTAAATGTCATGGTTTAGGCTGGCATTCTGGAAACTCAGTTTTCTTCAGCCAGCTTCTGAGACTGCCAGTGCTTTTGGCAAGTCCATGTATATGAAGGGGAACTGGAGAATTAACATGGATTATATTACCATGAACTTGGGTTTTTATAGTTGTTCAATCAGTTGCAATGAAATGGTAAACAGTTACTAAAACTGTTAAAATTTAATATACTTACTCTAACATGGCCAGTGTTTCAAGGTTTTCCTAACCTTTCCTGTGTTTTATTAAAGCCTTAAATGTAAAGTACTCTCTATGCCACAGTTATGATTAGTTATGTGTTGGTCAGAATGACAAATTCACTTGTCTGAGAATATGCTGAGTTAGCTGTTCTCTTCAGGCTGTGTTGAAATTGCAATACCATGGATACAAATCCAGAAATAGAATTGGTTATTGATTTTGCTTATTTTGCATTTGTGGGAAGAGAAAAATAATACTTGTAATCGTTCTTTCAAGCATACAAATTCTGTGCAGTTTTTCTCTGTCATTTTTGTGTGACTTTGGCACTAGAACTTTTCATATGATCCCAGCTCTGTATGCTGCACATCTGTGATGATCAACTTGACTAAAATACCTATTTAATTTATTAGCAGTTTTATTTCCCCCAAGGAATTCATGTCTCTTTTCCTTAAGAGAGAACTCAAAATTTCTCTTACTATCTTGTGTCGATTTTTTTGTGGAATATTGATGTCAGTATAGGGCTTCCCTCATTTTTTGCTGTTTAGTTGTAGATAACACGGACCCATTTTGAAAAATTAATTTTAGCTTTGAATTATTTAGCTTTCATATATTTTGATTATCCTGTATTTTCTTTTTCTATACCTAACTGAATATTTCTTATGAATATTGAAAAAAAATCTTATCCTTATCACAATTGCCACCCGAAGGATTAGTGAGGACAAGTTTCTCAAGCTTGATAGAAAAATCTTAAAAAGTAAGGGTCTTGGCTTTCTGTTAGAAATTAAAGTCAAGATAACATTGTACTACTTAAGCCAAACTTTTTTTCAACCTTTGTAGATTTTAATTAATGTCATAATTCACATTTTATAGGAAAGAAAAGATTTACAAAAGGTAAGGAGTTTGGCTTATTGATCATAGTGCTATGATTTTAATTGAGTCCTGCCTGACCCCCATCATACAGGGAGTGACAGGAGCAGAGACATTTGAGGTGGCACACCACCTCTCATGCCCCTCTTCCTAGAGGAGGGGTGCTTTTTTTAGGCCTTGTTGCCTTGGTTTTGTCATGGGAGGGGATTCTAGAAGAAAGACCACCCCTTCCTTTTGTTGTTCTATATATTATAAGGAAAGAAAAGAGGGAGGATAGCCCTTGGTTAGAGTGGTAGAGAGTCCCTGGTGAAGATGAGAACCTTGGTAGAAAGCTTAGCACGTGAGTCTTCTGATCTAATTTATAATTGCTGAACCACCTGCTTGAGAGATCCACCTTGGATTTCTATCTTCACATATCTAACTCCCACGATTTTAGTCACTGCCACTTTGAAAGTCTAGAACCTCTTACTGTCATCTTCATAGAATCCATCCTTCTGGAATAATCTGACCACTTACAAACTGAGGGAGACGAGGAGAATGTCAGTCCAGTCTGTTCCAGTGAGAGCTCAGGCAACAAATACAGAACATATGGGTATGTCAAGAATTCCGTCTGGTCTTAGGTGAGCACATTAGAACGTGCTTTTGGACAGATGTTTTCCCTGCAAAGTAAGTTAGATTAAAATAATTTATAATTCAAAGTTAGTACATTCTTGAACGAAGGTGTGTGAAAGGATCACTTGTGTGTGAAATTAATGAATATTAGCCATCTATTTTGACAAGTAATAGATTTTCCCCCTAGCTCCAGATGTTTGAGTTATAAAATATTAAGTATGTAGATAAATAACCTATTAGGTGAATTAGTCTCAATTTCCTATGGAAGTGGAATTTTGCTAATTTTGCAGGAAAGGTAGGGGGTTTAAGCTATGAATATAAGCTTTGAATATGTGCATGACATCACCAAGGGCAATCATTGAAGAGTTGGTGAGCCTTTACACAGTTATTCAAGTTAAGATTCTAAGCTTTATATTTCTTCCACTGCATTTGTATCATTCCAAAGATAAAAGTCAATTTTTTCTTCCAGTAATTCTTTGAGACCACACTCTATTCTAGACACAACCCTAAACACTGGGTACATAGGGATACCATCCCCAGTATCTGTTTTTTCAGGAGGTCACATCTGAGGTGGGAAAGACGACAGGGAAGATGTAGGGACTTAGCAGTAGTTGTTTTAGTGGGATGTGTGAAAAAGAATTAGTGCAGAGAAGCCAGATTTCAGAAATGTGAGCTATGAGTGACAGGTGAGGAATGGGAAATGTGACTTTGGGAGATTATGGAGATTGGGGGTTAGGAATTGACATTGACAGATGGCAGGTCTATTTATTTGGCCCACCTATGGTTTTTGTAACTGTTTCTACAGCATATAAAGCTTTAAAAAGTTCATACAGCCATGTTTATTGCTTCTTTTGGAAATCAGAATAGGCTAGCCACCTTAGCTTTTGTTTTGGTACATGACTACGGTGGAACTGGTGTTTTCTGGTTCTCCACCAGGCCCATACTGATGGGCGTGGCACCTGCATTTGCTGCGGAGTCTCCATGGATCTTGCTAGTGAGGGAAGCAGATAGGTTGGAGTACAATCTGGGCCAGGAGCAGGTTCTTGGAACTTTTAAGTAGAAAAAGATCTGACAGTGCTACTGAATGAAGAAGATCCATCATCAAATGAGAGTCTTGGGAAAGGGGAGAGACTGCAATGAACTGAACTGGGTCCACCCCACATTCTTATGTCAAAAATCTTAGCCCCCACTACCTCAAACATGACTGTATTTGGAATAATATCTTTAAAGAGTTAGTAACACCCTGATCTGATATAATCGATATCCTCATAGCTAGAGGAAGAGACATCAGGAATGTGTGACCATATTGAGAGGCCAAAGGTGAGTCCAAGCCTGCAGCTGCCTTTGACTCAGACTTCCAGCCTCTGAACTGAGAGGAAATAATTTTCTGTGTAAGTCACCAGTTTGTGGTATTCTGTTAAGCCAGCCCTTGCAAATGAATCCAGGGGTTGTATGAGGGCAGGACGAGAAGATAATTAATGGAGCAGAGACTGGTAGATCTTGGATGGCAGAGACCATGTCTGATTTTGCTGGACAGATCTCTAATGTCTTGCACAAATCTGTCTAAATGCTCAATGAATGCTTATTGAATTAATTTTACTTGTTAGAGTGAAATACAATCCCAGAGTCCAAGGGATTTTACTGTGGGCACTGGAAGGAACGTTGAGGATCTTTTTGAAATTTTTGTCCCTTAATTTCTGTGTAAAGAGGTTGAGGGGTGATCAGACTAGATGCTGTAGTAGGCACTTAGAAGTTGCTTTCACTAAAAAGCATTGATTTTGGGCGCCTGGAGAGATGGCTCAGTGGTTAAGAACATTGACTGCTCTTGCAGAAGACCTGGGTTCAGTTCCCAGCACCCACATGGTGACTAACAACCATCTGTAACTCCAGTTCCGGGATCTGACTCCCTCCTCTGGCCTCTGGGGGTATTGAATGTACATGATGTGCATGCATATATGCAGGCAAAACACACACATGAAATTTTTTAAATTAAATAAAATCTTTAAAAATATTAAAACGCATTGATCTCTTATTTGACCCACAGGTAACTAAAAACAGAACCAAAGCCCTATATTTCTGCCTTTGTTTTGTGTTTGTACCCTTTACTTTGGGTTAGACACCTGATTAACTCATAGGTGTGATAATCACCAAGGAATGCCCATTTGAAAGCTGTACACCTCACCTGTTGCATCCTCCTTTAAGACTGAGGGCCAAAAGGTACCATTGTACACCTGCAGTCACCTTGGCTTCTAGAAACAGCAAGGCCTGACACACAGGACAGACTGTTCTTAAGAGGAAAACCGCTACTTTTAATGGAAAAGATCTTCTAGGAACCAGATTGGTTCCTTCTAGAAATGACAACTTATGTGAAGGACCACTTTGTAGGACTGGAGCTGAGGCTACAACATGACCAGGATGCATGCCTCTTGACCCTGTCCCTATTCTTCACTGTTTAAACATAACATTCATACCAACCCCAAAGACAAGCTTTCTCTCACATCTTTTTGAGACAGGGTTTCCCTGCAGCCCCAGCTGGTCTGGAACTCACTATATAGACCAGGCTGGCCTTGAACTCACAGAGATCTGCCTGCCTCTGCCTCCCAAGGGCTGGGACTAAAGGCGTGCGCCACCATGCCCAGCCTTCATTGTTTCTTTAATTGGCATATTGGGGTGGGTGGCCAAGGCTAGCTTGTTGGGGCTGCTAGAACCAGGGCTTGTATCCTAAAACTCCAGTTATACTGTTGCTATATTCACTCACTAACCACAGAGACTTGGGTTTTATATATGAGCACTACCATACATGCACTAAATGGAAAAACATTTGAAATGTAATAAGTAATTTGAAGCCAGGATCTTGATATTATAGCCCAGACTGGCCTGGAGTTTGTAATCCTCTTGCCTCACTCTCAAGTGCTGAGATTGTAGGTGTTCACTACCACACCTGCTTGTGCCTTTTTTTTTTTTTTTAAATTAATATAAAAGCAAGAATTTTTTGTCAGGAACTCTTGTTTTCAAGAAAGAATGGAGACTCTGCATGGATTTAATGCTTCATGTCTTGATTACTTGATTAAGAAGAGGTGTGGATCTAAAGAAAGTTTGGGAGGGGATTGTTTGGAAGAACATCTCGTGAAAAGGGAAGGAATTGAGTTGGTCCCAGTAGAACTCAGGTAGACAGAAAAGATCCAGTTGGGGATTTCTAGTACTGAATTCCTCTGCTGGGCTGGAAGAAACACTTGGCACTAGGACGTTGGCTATGAGGACATCGTGGGGGATCACTTAAGAATGAATAGTTGCTTATATCTCAACAAGAAAAGGTGGAGCTGTTTTACTTATAAGATAAATGGTTTTATTAAGCAGCATTTCAACAACTTAGGAATTATATTAAAATGACATGTATAAGTTCTTGGTTTTTACATTAAAAATACTTCAAATTGTACATTGTACATTATAGTAGTCATTAAGAAAAAAATTACATAAACCACCCATAATCTACCATCTAGAAATAACAACCACTGATATTTTATAGGATGTATTCCTAAATTTTTTCCTAAGCTTTTATCAGTATCAATCATTTATGAATGGCCTTAGATAAACCCAGGGCCTTGAAGGTGAATGAGGCGAGCTAGATGACTGTGTACTGGGCAACATTGTTTGGTTTACATTGTGTCAGATCTGGAGCAACTGGATATCCAGGATCCTTACTTTTCCTTGGCTATTATTATAATATATAATGTATATTATATATATTATTGACTTCATTCTTGAGTCTTATTGGAGTATTACTACCCTCATTTTCTGTTGTCTGTGCTTTTACTGAGGCCTACAGGCTGCAGCAGCCAATGCTGTTGGTCTGAGTGACATTCCACATCAAATATATATGCTACTTCATTTCAGATAGTAAATTGAATTGCATATGTCTGCTGGGTTTGTAGTGGCTTTAAAAAATGCATGTATTGCTGGGCATGGTAGTACATGCCCTTAATTCCAGCACTCAGGCAGCAGAGGCAGGCAAGATCGAGGCCAGCCTGGTCTGCATATTGAGTTCCAGGTCAGCTGGGGCCACAGGGAGACCTGTCCCAAACAAAACAAAACAACAAAATAAAACAAAACACAAAATGAAAAAAAAAATCCATTACTACCTCTTGCTACCTGGTCTCCCATATTACCACACATACATTTAGACTGATAGACTTGGAGAGGCATTCCTATTTTGTTGAGATCAGTAAACTTACTAATTTGTCTCTAATATTTGTTGCCTTGATATTGCTATGTTCTGCCACTAAACCTTAGGTTTATATATCATCAGACGATACTTTTGGTGACTATTTTGTAAAGAAACCTAGACACTACGCAGGAAGAACTTGCTGTCAGAATTCTTGTTTTCCAAGAGGACTTACATTTCTGAGGCTGTGTGTAAACTTAACATTTCATATGCTATAATATGAAACTCCGGTTTTCAGTTAAGAGATGGAAGGGAATGAGGTGTTAGATTTCTCATGTAGTATCACACTGTGGACTTCTGTTGCTGGTGTAAATAGAGGGACTGATAATACTTCACAAATTTATTTGGCGAATTGAGACAAACATATGATAAAGTAAAATGCCTAGTTAAGTTGTGGTGGATAAGCTGGTTGCTTATTTCTAACCCTCTCTTTACAGTGGACATCTCCAAGACCAGCATCCTTACTTTTCCTTGGATAACTTTACTTCCATTTGGGGGTATAATTATCAGTAAAGAGCCCCTGATGAGCATACAGCCAAAGCTAGCCAGTCAGATCTCTTGTGAGTTTGGTGCTGTGTAACATAATCCTGCAAATATATACCACATTACCCTGACTAATCTCATTAGTAGACCACCCAGTAGCTTCTACTATTTAGAGACCTGCAGATACCCTGGTCTCTCATAGTAAATACTTCCTCTTCCCACTGTATCCCCCATCTTTATGCTGGAGGTTGAACCAGTTCCTTGCATTCTTGGCAAGTGCTCTTCCACTGAGCAACACCCCCAAGTCACTTCCCCACTTTTTAAACTTAAGATGGTCAAGTCGATTCTATTTGCTGACATATCCAGAGTTCTCACTTGGCTCCAAATGATTTCTCAAACATTCCTTTGTGAAAGCCCAGAAATATTTGCTGGTTGCCTTTTTCTTTATACATCCGGAGCTATGGTTGGAGAACATTGTAAGGAGAGAGAACTCTGCTTCCTCCCATGGTACTCTGTCAGTGCAGCTACTTCGCAGAAGGTGTGCTGTCCTGACCTAACAGGTATATGAGCACAGCTGGAGGCACAGCCCCTAATTAAATTTGCTACTAAGTGTAGTGACAGTTAATCTAACTCTAAATTTAAATTAAAAAACCTTTAGTGCCCACTGGTTAATATAGACTCTAGAAAGAATAGCTAGTTACTGAGCATTTTCATTCATTCACTTGATTTCATCTTTTTATTCAGTCTAGTCAAGAAAAAATTCTTTGGTTTTATAATTAAAATAGTGGTTGATACTATAAATTCTGAGTTGTGATGAAAATTGTGACTTTTGCTATTCATATTGGTAATTTGTTTCTCTTCTTTGTTATGGATCCAGCATTCAAAGACACATACTAAGATCTAATAATTTAGGAGGGCCAGAGGCACTGCTGGCCTCTGATGACGAGCCTTTAATGACTGTCTTGGATGAGAAAAGCTATGGCAGTCGCTGCATGCATATTCATTTGAGAATCATTCTTGGTAGAAAACGTTGGAAATCCTCTTAGCATAATTTTTTAATGAATAAGACACTATATACCCTGGTCAACTTTTATTAAAAATGTCTTCATTTTGATGTCTTTTCTTACAATAAACTTTGCTTGTGAAATGAAAATAGTGTTTCTTTAGCTTCATCTGAATATTAGAAGTAAACAAATAGTGCTCTTATCTTACAAAATTACTGGCAGCTCCTGAAAATCAAGTCTGCACTTTGCTCAGAGGCATGGATCATGGGGCTGGTTACATCTGTCCTCCGGAAGGAGAACTTGCCTGGACTGTGAGGTCCCAGTGCTATCCAGGACAACCTGCTATCTGGTCATTACTGGGTATGACCACCCCATGTTGAGAAACTTATGACTGATGGGGCCTCCTTCTTATTTTTTATAAAAGCATATATACTGGATGTCACTGGAGCCATGATGCATCCATGCTAGCTATAAATTATGCAAGAGTAAGTATGGAACTTGCAAAAATCACCTGAGTGGCACTGGATGAAAACTCGAATGGTTGACTCCACTTTCTTCTTTTCACCACAATTACAATGTCACACAAACATTTTTAAAGCAAAACTAAATGTATGACTTGGTGTTAGACCTATGTCTAAAATTTATCAATTGACTTAATTTTAGAAAAGCTTAGATTTTGAGCACAATTTTTAAGACAGGGCTGAGTTCCTTTGTGTATTGTTACCCAGTTCTCTGTATTCACTTCTTACATTATTATTGCACATTATTATAATTCATATTTTACTATTCAGATTTCCTTAGATTTCATGCAACATCCTTTTCCTGTTCTAGGACTCCACACACAATTACATCACTCCTAGTCATCCTGGTTTCCTAGCCTTCAATTGGCTGTGAGTTTCTCGCTTTGTTTTTGATAGTTTGCTCATTTTCAAGTTAACTGGTCAAATATTATGTAGAATGCACCTTGTGGAAAAAAAAGGCTAGAGTTTTCCAAGTGGTGTGTGTGTGTGTGTCTTTTATGATTGATGGGGTTATATTCAGATTTGGGAAAGGAAGACTGGAGAGGAAAAGTGCTGTTTTCCCCAGCTCCTGGAAGGATGTGCTCTGTGACAGTGGTTTAACAGCTCCTGGAAGGATGTGCTCTGTGACAGTGGTTGAGTGCTTGGCTGAGGTAGTGCTTGTGCTTGTCCAGTTTCTTCACTGTGGCTATTTGAAGCGATGTTGCTGTGCTCAGACCACCCAGAAGGAGAAGATGTGGGGACTTAGCAGTAGTTGTTTTAGTGGGATGTGTGAAAAAGAATTGGTGCAGAGAAGCCAGATTTCAGAAATGTGAGCTATGAGTGACAGGTGAGGAAGAGTGCTTGGCTGAGGTAGTGCTTGTGCTTGTCCAGTTTCTTCACTGTGGCTATTTGAAGCGATGTTGCTGTGCTCAGACCACCCAGAAGGAGCTAGGTTTACACTCCACCTCTGTGAAAGAGTGCTATGACAGCTATGTATGCTACTAGCAGCTTTTCTGAATGGGATATTTATGTCTTCGTATATCAGGCGTTTGTACCGGTATGCACTTTTGGATATTGGTCTTACAATTTGAGTTATATTCAATTCTGCTTTAGGCTGTTGCTCAACATCTCCTAGCTTTGACCATCTCGAGCTCTTTGGTTTGCCCCTTTGACATGCGCCATCATTGTGGAACTTTTCATGAATTTTAAATGCATATCTTCCTCTTATGATGTTCCAGGGTCATCTTTAGATTTCATGCTTCAGTCCTGAAAGCAGCCATGTCTTCTGTGAGCCCTGGTTTCTGGTATCAAAGATAATGTTAGGAGCCAGGAGCTGCACTCTGGCTGTAGTCCTTTCTGACAGGCTGTCTTTGCTCCCAGATCAGCCAGAAGACTTTCAGTCCTAAGTTTTAAAAGCTGTTTGGGTTTCTATACTGAGCAGTACTGTTTCTGTTTAATGTTGGAAGCTAAAAGTCTTAATTAGTTTTAAATTTATATTTTATTAGAGAAAGAATGTTCTGTTGTAGGGATAAGCAAAATAAAGAAAACTGAACACAGAACTTACAGGATTTGCACTAACAGTGATGTAAAGAGTTTCACTTGGACTTGAGCACTCAGAGTCCTGGGGATGAACCCAGGGCCTCTATCCTAAGCAAGCACTACACAATTGAGCTCCGCTCCCCCACACTCCATGTTACTTCTTTTCGGTGAACTTTCTGTGTATTTAGCTGACACTAGAATTAGAAATTCAAATAGTCTAACAATTATATTTACCCTTTGGAAGTTTCCATTTTTTTGCTGGACATTTAATATCTTAATTATCTGCTGAAAAATATAAACTGCAGTATCTATGCCCAGGAGTGACTTTTGGAATAGTTTATATCTAGTTCTGAACAACCATTGAATAGTCAGGATAGGGCATGCAGAAATGACCAGGAAACTGTATTAACTGTATTCCTGGCAAACACTACCCTTTTCCAGGACTTCAGAACTTCCAGAGATCAGGCAAGTCTGACAAATGAAATGATTTAAAGTAGAAAGTCTTTTAAACATTGCATCTCATTGATACTTTTGCAAAAGGAGGTAGAGTTTTATTTTTAAATATCACTTCTATTAATTTTCTTCTTTGACAGTTTCATACATGTATGTGTTGCATGCGGATTACTCTCAGCTCTACCTTCTCCTGTCTCCCTCCCACGTCTGTTAATACCCCCCCCCATACACACTTTATAAGTTCGTTCTCACAGTTGTTCTTTTTGTTTTGGCTTATGACTGACTGAGTTCAACCAGGGCCATCTGTGCATGAACTAGCTGTTGGGGCCTGATGGACTCACCTGTGGGTACCCAAGTGAAGACAATTACTGCCTGTCCTTTAGAATTTAGTAGCTAATAGTTCAACAATGGTCAGTATGGTCCTGTGACTTCCTCACCAATCAGTGATTAACTGCTAATAGGTCCAGTCTTGTGCAGGCCCAGCATAGGACTGATAGTAAAGTTTAGTTTTCTTTCCCTTTTTAAGTTTATTTATTTATATTTATTATTTACTGTGTGTCTGCATGTCTCTGTGTATGTGTGCGGGCACATGCATGGTGTAGCATGCCAGTGGAAACCAGAGCAGAATTTTTCCACCATGTAGATTCCAGGCATTGGATTCAGGAAACCAGGCTTGTCAGTAAGGTTAAAGCCTTTCCCAAACCAAGATGCCAAACCATCTTGCCAGCAGTAAAGTTTATTTTCTCTAACTTTTAAGATAGAGTTGTCTTCTATATGATCAATGTCTTTTCTGTTGCTATGATAAAACACCATGACCAAGGTAACATCTAGAAGGAAGAGTTTATTTGGCTTTCGGTTCCAGAAGGGAAAGGCGCCATCATGGCAGGAAGACATTGCGGCAGAGCCAGCTGAACAGGCAGCTGAGGGCTCACATTTTCAAGCACATACAGGAAGCAGAGAGAGCAAGCCTGGAAGTGGGGCAAGGCTGTGAACTCTCAAAAACCTCCCCCAGTGATGGGCTTCCTCAGCAAAGGCCACACCCCCTGAAGATTCCATGACTCCTTTGAACAGTGCCAGCTACTGTGGATCCTATACCAAGTGTTCAGATGCTTGAGTCTATGGGGAACATTTCTCATTCAAATCAGCATAGTCAGTCATTACCCTGAGAAAGTCCTCTGCATCCTTTCAGATTAGAGACAGCCTGTGATCACAGGCAACTGACCATTGCACCAACTGCTGATGACCCAGTCTCACAATCTTTTTGGTTAATGATTCAACAAAAGTCAGGGTTTTCCTAGAAGCTACCTTCCCCACTTTTATTGAGCAGAAAGCCCCCTTCACCCAGTGTGATAAGCTAGGTAAATTTCCAGTGACCTATAGGGCATTAACTTAGTGTGAAGTATTCTGTGCCAGAATAGAAAAAGTCTAGCTGCAGAAGATAATGTTTATAGGAAAGGTGAACTGTTAGTGTTGCTCCAGTTGGTCTCTCTCTCTCTCTCTCTCTCTCTCTCTCTCTCTCTCTCTCTCTCTCTGACATATAAAGTCTGAAAATTCTTGGGCCCTTTTATGTTTGCAGGGTAGGACGTGACTGTGACCATGTAACTGACAGAATGATGTATTACCTTGTAGGTCACTGGAATAGAGTCCAGATGTGTGCACGTATTTATGAACATTTACTTTTTGCCACAGAGGCCTAGTGCCACAGTAGTGCTGTCAGAGTTTAAAGGAAACGTAGGTAGAAATGAGTGAATTCTATTGCAAGTGTAGCTTTTTGTGTCTGATAATAATCTTATTCTTACAAAAATTTTCTTTGCCCTAATTTTGAAAATCCATTAGGCTATTTGGTAACTTTACAGTCACATGAGTCATTTTTTTATCTTTTGACTTGAAGCAAAGCCTCAGTCTAAAATTAGTTTTTCAGTTGCTCTGGGAGTCAGATTTCATATGTCCAGTGAATTTTCAGGAAACTTCTTAAGTATATTGGTATGTAGATAACAATCTGGTATCTTTTTCAATCCAGGTAAGAAGTAAAAGTCTGGAGTTCTCGGTGTGCCCAGGGCAATGCAGGCAGTGCAGTGGTGAAGGCAGCTGCAAGGGAACCCAGGCAGAAGCCCATAGTGCTCACTTCAGCCTTAATGGAAGAGAATTAGGCTTCGCTGTTCCTGGGGGACTGAATGCAATTCTACAGACATGCTGTGGCAGTTCTTACAGAGGAGAACGGCATCAAGGCTGTGATTGTCCACAGAGTTTTCCTGATGATGGGCATGTCCTCTGTCTGTCACTGGGTTGTGGTTGTCCACAGAGTTTTCCCCATAATGGGCATGTCCTCTGTCTGTGCTGTGTAGCATGATAGTCACTGGCCATCTGGGTCTATTTAGCACTTGAAATGTGGTGAATATGACTGAGGACTTGAATTTTAAGTTGAATTCTAAATTTTGTTTCAAATTTAAATAACTGCGTGTGTCTAGTAACTGCTATTTGGATAGCATAGTCCCCAAATGTTTATTTTTTAAATTTAAGATTTGTGTAGACCCCCGTGATCTGTCCTTTAAATAATAACCCAGAGGTAAATAAGTCTTTTGATGTAACTTTTCCTCTGTACCACTGTTGCATGTATACTTCTTAAATCTTGTGAACTAGGCACTTTAAGAACTGCGGTTGTAGAGCAGTGCACCACCCTTGAGGAGGTTCACTCCGAATGCAAAAGCAAACAGATGGCAAGTGTGTCTCTGTTTTGTTCCCCAGCTCAGTACTGGGTCAGTGTGATAGAGGATGCTTTGCTACTTTTGCCATTTGTTATATGTCTTTACTCCTTGAACAAAAGGGAAAGATTGAAAGAGGACCCACAGCCAGCAAAGAATGAAAAAAAGGCCAAGAATTTTAAAAGGAAAGAAGGAAAGTGAAGTATCTGGAAAGTGATGAGTGTCGCACTGCCTGCTTGCAGCCAGGTTGTGGTTTGACAGATGTGTTGGTGAGCGATTCCTTCCTCTGACTGTGAGAAAGCAAGAGGAGGCCAGGAGACTGTGCTAGTATCACTGTAGGGTCCTGTGCCCTTCTTTCTGACTGAGTCTAGTAGTTGACTTGAACCTGGTTTATACTGTGGGGAAGAAGCCTGGGGAAGGATGTGGCAGGGGAGGGGAGTGTCTGCTTGGGTGAGTGCTGCCTTTGTACAGCAGCTAAGATGGGAAGGCCACTGCTGAGCTGTTTTCCTCCTGGTGCAAACTCCAGATTAGGGCACTGCATAGTCCTGAGCTTTGTTTGGGACCATTAAAAATATCTTAGAGGAACTGGGGAGATACTCGTCAGCAATGTGCTTGATGCATAACCATGAGGACCTGAGTTTGATTCCCAGCATTCATGTACAAAGATGGGCATGGTGGTACATGCCTGTGATTCTAGTCCTGGGGAGGCAGACAAGTGGATATCTAGGGCTTGCTGGCCAGCCAGCTTGGCCTACTTGGAAAGTGCCAGAAAAATAAGAGATGCTATCATTTAGCTGACATGGCTCCTGGGGAACTTTACCCAAGGTTGACCACAGACCTCCACATGCACACGCATACATATGTGTGTGTGTACACACAGAGAATATCTTACAAATAAATGTGTTCTGAAGATAGGTGTGTATATGAGAGACAGAAACAGATTGATTTCCAATTTTGAACTCCTGTTAGTTGCTCATTTAGTTTTCATTGAACTGTTCTGAGTCCTATATGATCTTATTTCTCTGATTCCTCAAATCACTTTTTTTTTTCCCCTCCAGATTTTTTCTGTTGTGTCTCTTCCAGTCAATACAACCCTTAGGTTGTCTAATTTGCAGCAGGCTGTAGGTTGTATTTTCTTAATTGGATATACTGAATGAGGTGTGAAAATACATATGGGTTAATGAGGTTCCAAATGAGAAATATTTTTATTTATTTTAATGTTTTGGGGGATTTAGTGAGAATGTAGAATGAGTAAGATTCTTACTGTCTCAATTTGCCTCTGCACATAGCACATTTTGTTTTTAATTTGACTCTACTTATTAGAGCTCCTCAAAAACGTCCTGAAATTACTACACTAAAGTCTGCATCACTAGCTGAAATGCATCCTTTATAACCATATTCTTTTTATTTTGATTTCATATTTTGCTGTTTTGAAAGAAATGGTTGTTCACCAAGACATGGTAGCATATACTTGTGATCCCAACACTTAAGAGGCTGAGACAATTGAATTACAAGTTCTAGCCCATCCCGGGCAACAAAGTAAGATCTTGTATTTAAAACAAACAAAAAAACAAAAAAACATTGCTTTTGCAAAAATATGTGGGGATTCTAGCAAGGCTTATTCCTTTCCTTTTTCTTCAAAGAGACATAACCTCAGATTTACTCCTTATTAATAGCTAAATTTAAATTTTATTCTAATAATTAGACTTTAAAGAATAATGATTATTAATTTGATTTCTTTTCTCCTAACCCCTTTTAAAATTATAATGAAATAATAGTGCAGTTTTTAACATTGATAAGTATTGTAGTTTTAGATTTCATTTTATTTTTTTGGCAATATTTACTAAAAATTCTAATTAGCTGTGATTTTAGGATTTAAAGAAAAACTGCTCAAAGCCCCATCTGTGTCTATATGTGTGTACATTTAAGTCCTTATAATTTTGAAGTAATTATAAGGTCCTTAAATTTCTCATAATGAGAAAACTTTCAGAGACTTTCAGATTGCTTTTGTACCGTTTTTCTCTTTTGTTTCTTCCCTCCACCCCACTCCCCAGGGCGTCCAAACTCTTGGACCTGCAGGTTTCTGACTTAGTGGATCTGAGGAAGGCTGAAGTTTCTTTTGTTGAGGTTCCAGTCTAGGGCCCACTCCTCAAGAATGACTGTGCTGTCATGTTTGATCATGAGAGCCCACTGATATGTTAGGCAGATGCAGGTGAGAAGACTGAGGCTAAACGAAAGTCATTTCTCCAGTAGCGTACGGTACATGGGGTGAACGGAAACCACATCCCATGAAGACCTTTTGGTTTGTCCGTTTCACATCACTAATTTAATACACCCCCCCATACCTATGTGAATTCAAACATGTTTGATTTTCTCATCTCATTCTTTTGAGGTATTTATGTATTTAGATACAATCCCTCTAGCATTCTTAATATATATTTGAGGGTTTTTTCCTCTTTCAAAAATATAACTAGTTTTCTGCTTATAAAATTTTATCAAGTAGTCAGTGAGATGACTCAGCAGGTAAAGATGCTTACCTGGCAAATATGGAGACCTGAGTTTGACACAGAACCCACGTAAAGGTGGAGGGAAAGCACTGACTCCCCAAAGTGGCCTCTGACCTCCATACACATGTAACACACACACACACACACACACACACACACACACACACAATCCACTCAATAATTCCCTTTTTGGAAACTGAAAGCTCTCAGTACTTGCTCAGGCCACCCATGTTAATCAAGAGAAAAGCAGAAGTCTAGAGCTGTGGCATTTTTTTTTCACTCTAAATTGTGATGGATCTGCACAGAACCATTATTTGTGGGTCCAGCAAATGAGGGTGGATGATGAATGATCCAGGACAAGGATCTGAAAACCACACTGCCAGGAGAACCCTATTAAAGATTGCAAGGATGTTCGCATCTTTTGCTGCTCCTATGGGGAATTAACGTGTGTGTGTGTGTGTGTGTGTGTGTGTGTGTGTGTGTCTGTTAAGTCGGCATCAACCAAACTTTAGTATATGAAAGAGGAACTAGATGAAGTTACCTGGTGTGATTTCTGCATCTTCTCTCTATTTGAAGTAGCTCAGGGTGTTGAAGATGTAGAGTGTGTAGAATGAGATTTTAAGACCATTGTCAGCCAGCATTCAGCATTTACCTAAAGTGGGGCTGGAGACATGGCTCAGCAGTTAAGAGTACTGACTGCTCTTGCAGAGGACCCGGGTTCGATTCCCAGTACCCACATGGAGGCTACAAACCATCCTTAACTCCAGTTCCAGGGGAATCCGAAGCCCTCTTCTGACCTCCGCGGCATTGTAAATAAAATATTTTAAATAAAAAATTGAATCTTACTGAGTATTAATTTAAAGCAGTTTGTATCAGCCCTCCCTTCCTCCCTCTCTCCCTCCTCCCCTCCCTCCCTCTATCTTGTGCTTTTTAAAGTTTATATTGAGCTTTTGGTATACTCTAAGATCTGTGTGTGATCCTTTACTTAATCTTAGCCTTTAAAGGAATTACTGTCAGGAAACTGTTTTAGAGGGGCTATGTAATTTGACCAAGGTCTTATACCTACAGTAATCAATCAAACTAGAACTTACACACTCTACTTTTGATTGACATATTTAAGTCTGGCCTCCTACTGTGTCTTCATTGACACCATTATTCAGATGGGAGTTGTGTTTAATAATTTACATTTCTTGAAACAAGTTATTCTTCATCAAAATAAAATTGTGGCTTTAAACTGTAGCTGTTTCTCCTTGTCTCTAATACTGCTAGTTCTTGAAAAAAAAGTCATGAAAAGAGAGGCAGTTGCATTGTTTTTAGAGATCTGTGCCTTGCCTGAGCACGTATAGCAGATGGTACCTTGCCTTTGCTATACCTAGGAGATTTTAGTCTAGCCATTTGGGTGTTAAGAGTGGAGTATGATGAAGCTTCAATTTGTCTTAAAACTGCAGAGAGCTTCTGTGATATGTGCACCAATAACTGCAGTGTTTTTTCCCCCTTCATTTCCACTGTGTCTGACAGCTCTCAGCAAAAAGGCAGCACTCGTAAGTGCCTGAGATAACCCACCTGATGGGGCTGCTTGGGTGAAGCTCCCAGGGATATCCAGTTAAGGTCACACCCTTAGCTCCTGGAGTTGTCAAGCATTTTCCCCCCATCTTTACTATATGTTTTGTTGTTTGAGTATACATTTTAGTAAAAAAAAATCATAATTTTATTCAGCTATGCAATCATGGATTAGTGGATATAATTGATAACTATATACTCAAGCAAACATAATAATTCAAGCAGTCAAATCATTGCTCCAATATAGGGTGACTGTTATTGACTCTTATATTTTTTTCTCTCCATTGCTGTGTAGCCTTAAGAAAAACTCTTTAAATATTAGCTTTCTTTTCTAGTCAAAGCTGATGCCACTGGGTCTCTCTAATTTGTAAGAGCGAGAGGAGACAGTGCAAATCATAGGAGCAAATTTTGTGTAGTTCAGTGGCGTGGGGGGGCGGTATAAAGAGAAAGACCAGAGTGTTTTGGATGACAGAAAAGCTTTCAAATTGTTTTGGCACTTGCTTATTTTGAATTTAATGCCACTGAATTGAACCACTTGAAGCTGCTTTGTTAAATCCTGGGGTATGGCTCTGTGGTAAAAAATAAATACAAAACTAATAAAATACTTAGTTTAAAAGTGGTTTAAATGAGAATTTATTATGTTATGTAAAAGTGAAGAAAGATCAATGAAGTGAATATTGACGGTGTGCTCCGGGCATCTCTTCACGGCCACTGGGAGCTGGATGTGCAGCTCAGTTTGTGACCAGGAGATCAGAGTCAAATCCAGACATAAACCCCACATATAGAGACACCCAGCCTCTCATGTTCCCACTTGTGTGTAGTGCCAAGCTAGAACATGTTGAATGAATGAATGCCCTGGTGTCACTCAGTAGCTTATTATGCAGTCACTGCCTTGCCTCTGATGCCAGACAAATCAGCATTTGGATGAAGGTTTGGCTTCATCTGTGGGGAGAGAACATGCTGGTCCCAGAATGGCTGTCTCATCTTTTCACTCACTAGCCTTTCCATCATAAGTTAACAGGTTGATGTTCATTATGCATTCCTAAAAACCCTAAAAGTAGTTGAAAGTTTACATCTTTATTCCTCCCTAGCTATGTGTGGAGAATTGCAAACTACAGCTACCATGCTACAGTTTTTCTTTTGCTCTTACAATGCAAAAAACACAATGCAAAAAACTGTGTGTGTGTATGTGTGTGTGTGTATAACACACATGCATGTGCATATACATGTGTTTATATATATGAGTGTATGAACGTGCATGTCCCTTGGATGTCTTTCAGACCAGCTTATGTTTTCGACAGGGCCTCTCTGGTTGAACTGGAGTTCTCTAATTAGTTAGGCCACTGAGCACCAGAGATCCATCTGTCTCAGCCTCCCCAGTGGCACCCTATACCCTGCTTTTTCCTTGAGTTCTGGGATCAGAATTAGGAGGTCCTTATGCTTGTACAATAAGTATTCAGCTCCCCACCCTGTAAAAAGCTCTTTTGAGGGGTCCTACTGGACATATTTCTATCAGTAGATGCATGAATTTAATGTTTGATTGAATTATTTTCTCTTTGTTTTCCCATTGTCTTTCAGGAATGAATCCCAGTACCTTGGGGTTAGTTGTTGCTTGTTGGCTTGCTTTGTTTTATCCATAGTTTTCTATTCAAACAGTGAGTATAAACATGTTTGTTTTCAGAAAGATGAATGAAAATTTAGTGGTCCCTTTAGGAGTACAGCATCGCTTCAAGATGAATTGAATCTAGAAACATTTTAATTAAGACATTTAAAAGTTTCAGAGGGGGCTGGAGAGATGTTAGTGGTTATGAGCATTGGTTGCTTTTCCAGAGGACCTGAGTTTGAATCCCAGCATCCACGTGGGGGCTAACAGCCATCTGTAAATCTGATTCCAGGGGATCTGACACCCTCTTCTGTCCTCTGTGGGCATTGCATGACATGGGTGCACCTACATACATGCAGGCAAAACACTCATACACATAAAATAAAAATAAATAAATGAGTAAACAAAAGTTAAAAAATAAATATGATGTGGATGTATATGGTGGTTTTTTTTTTTTTTTTTGGTGCATGTATGCAAGTGTACCACATTGCAAACCCTTGGAGCTCAGAAGAGGGCACTGGATCACCTGGAACTGGAGTTAAGGACAGTTGTTAGCTGCTATGTTGGTGCTAGGAACTGAACCTGGGTCCTCTGCAAGAGCAGCCAGTGCTCTTAACTGCTGAGCTGTCTCTCCAGCCTCAAATCCTTTCTACCGATTACTTACTTTTTTATTTATTTTTATTTTATGTGTATGTGTGTATTGCCTGCACATGTAGGTTAGTGCACCTGTGTTGTGCATTGCCTGTGGAGGACAGAAGAGGCTGTTGGATTCCCCAGAGCTGGAGCCATGGACAGTTGTTAGCTGCCATGTGGGTGCTGGGATTCGAACCCTGGGTCTTCTGCAAGAACAGCCGGTGTTCTTAACCGATTACTTATTTTTAAAAATATTTTATTTATTATTTTTATTTTATGTGTATGTGTGTATTGCCTGCATGTATAACTGCACCTGTGTTGTGAAGTGCCTGTGGAGACAGAAGAGGCCTTTGGATCCCCTGAACTGGAGTTGCAGACAGTTGTTAGCTGCCAGATTGTCTGTTATTACAATGAATGACTTGTCTACTCTCAAACCAATCATCTTTATGTTCAGAAAAGTATTTCTGAACCACCGAGCCTCAGAGTATTTTATTGAGAAATGTAAGAAACAAATTGGAGCTCTCATTCCTGCTGTTTGGGTGGTCACTTTTAAACACTGATAGAGCAGATGCACCTCACATCAGTCAGCAAAGTCTATTGTAACCAAACAACACAGACTAGATGGTTTTAAAGACAGGGAAGTTTTCCCCCATAACTATGGAACTGGAGGCCCAAGATTAGTGTACTGGCGCATTCTCTGGTGAGAGTTTGCTTCCTTATTTGCAGATGGTACCTTCTTGCAAAGGCCCCCACATGGTCTTTCCTCATGAATGCACACAAAAAGGAAGGGAGTATATTTCTTTCATGTGTCATTAATCCTGTGGGATCAGGCTGCCACCATGATCAGCTCATTTAGCTGTAATTTTTTCTGAAGAGGTCTTATCTCCAAGTGCCAATAGTGACTTCGAGGGTAAGGCTTTGACACAGAATTTTTGAGGTGGATTCAAACATCGAGTTTATAATAAGCTGCGATATGTTTAGAAGCAGAAATTGCATGCTTAAGGTGCAGGTTAGAGATGGCAAGAAGTGCTGCCCCTAGAGGAGGCCAGGTAAGAGTTAGGGACCTCAGCCACACCTTCACCAGCTTGATGCCAGTGTGGATTCTGATTTGGAAGAGAGCAATTATACCGACCCATTGTAAATTGTCAAATATGATCTTTAAAGTTTTCCCCCAGTAGCTAAAAGGAACAATAAATTTTAATAAAATATTGCTTTGTTTGTTTATTTGTTTACTTAAAGTTGGAAGCTCTTTGGGTCAGTATATGTCTTTCAGCATGTATACCCTAGAAAAGACAAATGTTTTGGATTTTCCTAATTTTTGATTTTCCCACCTTCCTTTACCGTTTTGAAGCTGATGGTAATACTGGCATTTAGGAAATAATAAAACATGGTCTTTCTTGGCTCTTGGAGTGACTGCCTTGGTTACAACACTCTAATGTGTGCATGACTGTGTTAATCTCAAATCCACTACCTTGTTTCCAGGCCTGCTGCCTCGTCTCATTGTTTAAGACTGCCGCTTGGAGTCTGACATGCTTCCTGCTGTCACTTTATAAATCCTTCTAGAAATAATTTACGTTACTAAGGTGTAAACACTTGTTTCCACCCCATTTGCTTCTCCGTCTGTATTGTTTTTACAGGACTCTAACCCACTTATGTTCCAGGTTATTAACTTAAAACAGCCAGCCAAATAGTAGCAGATCCCTCATCACCTGTGATGAGCTGACACATTTCAGTCTGTTTTCTTTTCAAACTTGGTTTTGAAAGCTCAATTTTCTTGATTTTTATCAGCTAATATTTCAGGTTTTTAGAGAAGTTTTCATATATCCTAGGCTTCCCTCAAACTCACTATGTAGCTGATGATGGCCTTGAACTCTGATCTTCCTGATTCCACCTCCTGAGTCTTGCCATGTGCCACCATGTCTGCCTTGTCAGGATTTTTGATTATCATTTTTTTTACCTTGTGGGAATTGAATTTGCATTTCTTAGCCTAGGCTTGTCATAATCTAAGGTATGTGGATTGGACACTTCCGATGGTGTTCATTCTCTGAGGCCAGTCTTCTCATAGTTAACTATGGTTACAGCTGTTAAACAGCATCTAATGAACTACATTTTAATTTGTGCTTGAAAATGTTTTCTTCAGTACTGGGGATTGAATCCAGGACTTTGTACTTAGGAGGCCAGTGTTCTCTGAGTTACATCCCTGCCTTGAAAATGCTTTGAAGACCCTTTCAGTGTTTTCCTAGCTATTCATCAGGTTTACAAGCTAGTCTATTTGAAACATGCTGTCTTCTCCACTTCCTCTTGTGTACAGTATCATTGATCACCCTGAACTTAGATAGGTTTTCTACTACTTCTGTTGATGGCTTTTCTCTTAAATTGACACTTTATATACATACAATTGACACTAACTTACTAGACATAAGAATACCATGGGCAGCTGGACCTGATGGTGCAGGCCTGTAATCCTAGCAACTTGGGTGGCTGAGATAGGAAGATTGGAAGTTCAAGGCTTGCCTGGGCTACAGGTCAAGTTCGAGGCCAGCTTGGTGATTTAGTAAGACCCTGTCTTAAATGAAAAATAAAAAGAAGGCTGGGATATTGCTTAGTGGTAGAATGCTTGCTTAGTATATGAGAGGCTTTAGGTTTAATCCTTACAACATGCAAACATGCATGTACACATGATTGCACACACAAAGAGCTACATGGACAGTATGAAGGAGCTGTAGACAAATCCTAGAAATATAATTAAAAGGTTCAAGTTAAAGGATATTACATTAACTGCTAAATGTAATGTTTTGGTCTCTGGGGAAATTTAGTAAGGTGATGTTCTAAAGGACTGACTATTGTAAGTTGATTTTGCTATTTGTACTTTTAGGGGATTGCTTAGTTCCTTCTCAGCTAGAGTTAGAAAATTTGGTGGTGTCACGTGTTTCTACATCACTGAGAGTGAAGAACAGTTCTCACATTGGGAGGACTTGGGGTTGACTGCTGGAAGGTGTTCCTCCAGTGGTCCTGCACATCGAAGTGAGTGTTATTGGGCAGTGGTTTCTTAGTTCCTGCTCCTTGGATGATATGGATTAAAGATGAGGCAAGTTGAACTTTGGAAGTTTCTTCAGGGTACCAGATTCTGCTCTGATGTGGTAGTTACTTTTGTCTGATTTTTCAAATTGTGACTCAAAATCCTTTAGTGAGAGAATAATAGACCGCCTCTGCTGCTTTCTTCAATTTATTTCTTGCATAAACTGGTGGTGTAGTGGAGTGAGCACTGTTCTAGGAGTCCTGTGTCTAGGTGAAAAACAAGTTTTGCAAATAACTGATAAGCTGGGGCCGTTGTTATTTCATCGTTTCAGGCCTGTGTTTTCCACTTCTATTCTGCAGGGGCTGGGTTACGGGAATTTTTGGAGCCTTCTCGGATCAGTGCAGGCAGGGAGGGTGGTGACAGGGGGAAAGACCAAGAGGAGACAGACAGGATAGAGAGGCATTCAGAAATGAGAGGGTGAAGCTGGTTGATGCTGCAGTGATGAGAGGAAGAAGAAAGAAGATGATGAAGACGAAGATTTTTTTTTTATTCGGGAATAAAGATCATTTCATGGTCACTAATATGAAGCATTTCATAGTCTTAGACGATGTGCTGTCTTTTTTTGTTTATGCCTTGGTGAGAAAATAACCTTAAATGAGTAAAAGTTTATTTTGACTCATGGTTTCAGTCAGTTGGTTCTGTCGGTGATCAGTTTGCTCCATTTTGGGGCCTGTGGCAGCATAGCCATATCACTGGTACAAGTACGTTAGGGAGGAGATGTGCATACCTTATAATGAACAGGAAACAGAGTGAGGAGAGAGGGGATCCCAGTGTTCCCTGCAGTGGCATACCCTTGGTGATTCAACTTCCCCCCACTAGACCCCACTTTCCAATAACGTCATAGGCTAGTAACCAAGCTTCTAATACTTGGGCATAGTTGGACATGAAGGCTTCAAACTGTAACAGAAATACCCCCTCCCTTTTGAGACAGGGTCTCCCTGTAACCCCAACTGGCCTGGAACATGCTATGTAGACCAGGCTGGCCTTGCTCTCATAGTGATCTACCCACTTCTGTCTCTTGGGTGCTGGGATTAAAGATGTGCGCCACCACGCCTGGCCAGAAATTAATCTTTTGTTAAAAAATAAAAGATGGGGGCTGGACAGATGGTTCAGTTGTTAAGAGTACTGGCTGCTCTTTTCAGAAGACCCAGGTTCAGTTCCCAGCACCCACATGGCAGCTAACAACTGCTGGGCATTGCAAGCACATTGTGTACTTACATGCAGGTAAAACAGTCATATGCTTAAAGTAAAAATAAATAAATAAATTTTTTAAAAAGATAAACTGAAGGAGATTTAAGACAGTTAGCTCATTTATATTTTCATCCCAATGCACTTAAAATCTTAAAATTTTTTAAAGATTTTAAAGGATTCTTTATACAATTAAAATAAAACACTGTAAAATTAAGGACAATAATTGTCTCTGCTTCATAAATGGAGTTTCTTCAGAAAATCAGAATGCTAACATTAGGATCCAGAGTTTATCCCTTACCTTGTGACTTCTTGGCTTTGAATTGTGTGGTTCCAGAAGACATGTTACTTAGCATTCCAGGCTGCAAAAATGGTACTATATCTCAGAGGTAGATGCCATTCAGCCTCTTGAACTCATCTTAGGGAATGGCCCCCAAACTTGATCCTTAGTCTGTGTGCTTGTTTCGTTATTCAGTGGCTTGGATTTTTTTTTTCTTTAGTCAGGATCACGCAGACTAATTATTTAGCTAAGGATGACCTTGAATTCTTGCCTCCACCTCCAGTATGCTGAGATTATAGGTGAGCACATGGCTTTTATGGTAGTGGGGATGGCACCTTGGGACTTTGTGCATATTAGGCAACCACTGTTCCAATTGAGAAACACTCCCACTCCCTTTGAATTCATTTATGAATAAAATAATAAAATTTGCATACCTCTGGGAAACACATTCTGAGGTTACCTGTCTGTGTGTGCAAGGACATTCTGATTACTCATAGTGTGATTCACAAAACTACACCATTGATAATATTTTCTTTGAATTTCCTGAGCCATATATGTGGCAGATAGGATGTGACCTGTATGCTTGTTAAGGAGCTGGGTCAGTTTGGGGGTGATGGGGAATTTACCAGTTGATTTCCTCAAATACTCTGCATTAATTTTGTAAGTAGACAGAGTCTTATATCATAGCTGAATGTAAATTCAACGACACCCTCTTTTCCCCTGAAGTGTGGAGCAGAGCGTGTTTGAAGGGACAGTGTAGCACAGGCATCCCCTCGTCACAGTTGATTGGCTGTCATCTTTTAGTTGCTTTCTGTGTGATGTTGTTTTGCTGCACTGTCTTGAGACACTGCATTGCACAGTCATTTCTTCACTTAGTGGAAAGTTTCCTCTAGGCACTAACTGTCCTCTGCTCACAAGAACATGTTTGTACCACACAGGTTCGGCCATTTCTCAGGGGGAGTGCATGAGGCAAGATGTGTGAGAGGAATTTTCATAGCTTAGGCAATTACTTTGTCTCTGGGAAACAAATATAATCCAAATGATGCATATGCACTTGAGAAGAATATATTCCTGGCCTGAGATTCTGTTGTGTTTATGGCCCATCACATTTCTTTATGTTTCTCTTTAGCTCCTGCTGCTTTTGTGGGTTCTGGGGGTGTTTGTAGAAGGAAGCTGGCCTTCCTGGGAACTTCTTTTCATGATTACTACCTGTTCCCTTCTGTCTTCCTGTAATATCTTTATCCACTCCACAAAACAACACAACACAATGCAACAAAACAAAACCTGCATGACTTTGAGTGCAAGGTATAAGATACAAGTAATATTCCTACCGATACACACATTTTTGGGTTTTTGAAAACTTTCTTACTTGGGAATGTTCCAATTAAGGAAAAAGATCTGCTCACTGAAGAGGCTCTCAGGAGAGACACAAAATGACTCTAATCTGCATTTCCTCTTCATTTATACAACCCTGGAGCATGCTTAGACTCCAGATTTTGATTTCTAAGAAATACGTGGGGAATTTTTTCAAAGCTGAAAATAAAACCCTCAGTACTTACTTTTCGGGGATAATATTAGGGAATGAACTTGTTATTTTGATGACTGTCAACAGAAAGGAATCAAATATTTGTCTTTTCTTCACAAATTCTACCTGAGATTTTACAACATAATTGATGAGAAAGACTTTCTTCAAATCAGCCATAAAGAAGACACGGTTCATAAAGTTGGAACTATTGTTTTGGCCCCCACCCCATGACCTCACAGGTCAGTATGGTGAACATGAATGTCTGTGTGTACCATAGAGAGATGATGGAGATTGCATAGCCTCACCTGCTGAAGTGCCCAGCTTGTGACGTGTTCTCACTAACACGGAACCTTCAAAGAATTGACCACCAATTAAATGTAAGCAGGGAGGACAAGAAAACGGAGTGTCTCTTAGACAGCATGGAGATAAAAATCTTAAAACATACCTAGCCTCGGGCTGGGGAGATTGCTCAGTGGCTAAGAGTACTGAATGCTTTTGCAGAGGACCCGTGTTCAGTTCCCAGCACCCACATGGCAGCTATGAACTGTTCTTAACTCCAGTTCCAGGGGAACCCGAAGCCCTCTTCTAACCTCTGCATGACACGGGTGTACTCACATACATGCAGGCAATATAGTCATACACATAAAAAAATAATAATAATAAAACATACCTAAATAGCTCTCCAGAGCAGGTAACTTGGCTTTATCAATAAAGAAAAAAAAGTGTTAATTAGGAAAAAAGCAATGCAGCAGTAACTGTATATTAAAGGAATTTAAGACATCTATCAGCTATTATCATCTGGATCTATTTTTGCTCCTCAGTTTACACAAATAAACTATAAGATTCTAATACAGGAAAAGGTAGACTGCTCAAATATTTGAAGATACTAAGAAATTACTGTTCATGCATTTAAGAAATTAAAATGTTGAGATTTAAAAACAAGCTCTATAGGTGCTGGAGAGGTAGCTCAGGTTAAGAACACAGGGTACTCTTGCAGGGGACTTGAATTTGTTTTCCAGCATCCATATGATGGCTAACAACCATCTGGAACTCCTGTTCCCGGAGATCTGATGCCCTCTTCTGACTTCTGCAGGCATTGCATGCATGGGTGACTTACATGCAGAGAAAATACTCATACGCATAAAATAGAAAATAAAATAAAATGTGAAAAACAAGCCATATAAATGTAAATATTGGGAGACAAAATGACAACTGGGATGCATTTATTTACATAAAGGATGAACAATACAGATGGTAAATGGAGAAAGCGCGACTTTTCCTGTTGAAGCTAGAAGGGAAATGCAGAGTATTCTTTTTACATGTTACTAGGCAGGCCTGAAATAGTCTGTCAGAATATTTATTAAAAGGAAATTATAGAGGAAGGCCTACAATGATGCTTTGGTCTCAATGGAAAAGACAGTAAGAACAGAGGGAAAAGCAGGAAGCAGAGTCCCTTCTGTGTTGAATATTTTGGCCACTTGTTGGCTACTGTTATGCTAAATTCATACATGCACCTATGCACCTATCCATTTCTGTGTCCATTTTCTGTATGATGAGTCACAACATGGGTGACTTCTGTAGAGTCCATGCATGCTGGCTTGTACTCTAGAGTCCCCGAACTGTTCGTGGCTCCCAGACTAGGAATGTTAATAAAACATCATGTATCATTCCTCGACACTCCCTTTCAGTGTTTACTATTCTTTTTCAGGGTGGCTCTTACCCACTTGCCTGGGCTTTGCTTTCCTCTTAAACCAGACAATTTGTGAAGGTCATGGGAGCCACCTACTTGGTTCTAGAAGGATCACCTCTGATTTTTGACTCGGTTCATTCGAGTGGCTGCCAATTAAGCACCCACCTCTAGGTTATGGTTGAGATCCTATGGCAGATTCCCCCCCCCCCCC
>NW_008352270.1:726878-760513 GCF_000622305.1 Nannospalax galili
TAGAAAGCAGGAAGCTGGAGTATCTTCCTCAAGTCTGATGTAAGTAAGGATTTAGGGAGAGTTCTAGGCTGAGAATCTAGGAAATCTGCATGTGTGAGGCTCATGCCATGGGAGAGAATTTAATTGCCCTATTTTATTTAAATCCTTTGAAAAAGTGACTTTTTCTGTTTACTTATCACGGGCTACTTTCAGAGGTCCTGCATGCTTTTCTTACCTGTTTTCTCCTATATTTCTTTAGAACTGCAAGCTGGTTTGATCATGGGACATTTCGTGATCAGGCTTCCCTTGGAAAGCAGTTCAGCAGTCTTTTCGGGTCCTGTCTTTCAGTGGTTCCATGCCCATGCCAATTCAATGCATCCTTCTCCTTTTCTGACAAGAAAATGTCCATGATGTGCTCTCCTGATGTTAGGTTTGTGCTTTTAAGGTGCATTATAGAGTCGACATACATTTTCTTACTCAGTAACTTTATTTGCTAGACTTCCATCATCCCATAAAATATTTGGTGATTTTTAATAACAGTATTGAGTTGGTAAACTGAAGGGCTACTGGAGGAATGCCTTTTAAATGATAAAAGCAATACAAAACAAACAGTAAACAGATTCCAGCTGCCCTTATCCTTATTTGGTGTGTGGTTTGGGGACAGGAGAGGTGGCTCAGCGGTTAAGAACACTGGTTGTTCTTGCAGAAGACCCGGGTTTGAATCCCAGCACCCACATGGCAGCTAACATCTGTCCTTAACTCCAGTCCTAGGGGATCTGACAGCCTCTTCTGACTTCCGCTGGCATTGCATGACATAGGTGTACTTGCCTACATGCAGGCAATACATGCATATATGTAAAATTAAAAAAAGAAAAGAAAAAAAAAACTCAGTGAGGTTTGAGAGGACCCTTTGAGTTAGCCATAGGTGGTTGGGAATGTGAATTGCATTTATTTATTCAGTACTGTATACCTCACCTAGAGTTTATTTAGACAATTGACTAACTCTGGATACAGCTCTGGCTTTCATTATAATAAATGCTTATGGTTTCTGTTCTTGTTCTTTTAAATTTACACATACTTAAATGGTATTTAGGATGTGAATGATAGGACCTGAGTTAAGAAGATAGAAGTTGTAACTTGCTCATCATTGAGATGTCTCTCAGATGTACTTAAACTTTTTTTCTGAAGAAAATAGCACATTAAGAGTGTTTGAGGTTTAAATGAATTTGCTCTGTAAATGGCTCAAGTGTTTTGTAGAGATTTAACCCAGATGTAAGCACAGATCCTTACATCTCAGACCAAACAGGAGCTGTAATATTTCCTGTCATACATAGCAGGCCTCATGTTTTCCTTTTTCTTTCTTTTCGTCCATTTTGGTTATTACCAACTATGTTTGTATCCTGTGCCTGTGTCCCTTAGCTCAGGGGTACTCATCCTCGCCGTCTAGGGAACAGGCCTGTGTTTGCCAGCATCCCTGACAAAGGGCCAACATCAGGGTTACTTTCATTGCTTTGAAAATGTTTTTTTCTGATGGTTAGAAATAGAAGTCATTTCTAATGTTTTGAAGAAAAAGTTACTTTTTGTTTTAATATTAATTCAACTCAAAATGATGAATCCTCCCTCATACTTTTTCTGCTAAGGGCTCTGAAGAGCGAACTGTGCCCCCCCCCAAATTTGGTCCTTTCTTGAGCTGGTCAGCAGTGGAGAAAGTAGGCATACCCTTACACCCTAGTATCTATTATTGTAGTTGAATGAAGATATTTTGTCAGCTGACCTCCAGTTTGGGGATTTGACACTTTCTGAGACTAGGTATCATGCCAAAAAAGTAGGAATTATTTTGTAGTTACTGGTGAGAGGGTTGGCTTGGAGCCTGGGCAAGTCAGTCAGAAGGCAAGGAGGAGGGAGGATGAAATTAAAAGGATTATTCTTGGTGCTCTGTATAATTTTAGCTTAGGCTGGAAAATGTAGTTCCATTACCTCGTTGCTTTTGTATGAATAAATGTTCTAGAACGATGTGGAAGGTATAATAACTTCTTGGGTCAGTACAAATTGCTTTTTGTGGAACATGTGTTGAAGGTAGGAGACTCCTTTGAATACACTGTATATTTTGAGAAATGTTTTTATTCTGTGTAAAATACAGTATAATACATTTGGAATTCTCAGTAATTTACCCACACCTCATTTACAATGTATTTTAAAGCCTTGCTCAATGACTAGCTGGTAATTAGGCTATTGACATGTGCTCCCACTCGGCAATCACCAATGCCAGTAAATTGCCCTGTGTTTTCCAGGTGCACCTCCAATAACTGCTTCAAACTTTGTCTGGTAAATGTTTTTCATTAAAACTGTGAGAGGTTAGAGGAGACTATGTATTCACACGTTTTATAACTGGGTGCCCTGAAAATGCAATCTTCCTTCCCAGGAAGTACTTTCAGCTCATGGAAGTAGTTCAGACTCAAGCAGCCAGGTAGGAATATTTAAAGTGTTTTAATCCTTAGACCATGTGGGGATGTTCAGTTTTAGGGCATTTCTATTTTATGCAGGTACTTATAGTAGTACTTAGTTTTGTGCTCAGTAAGTGAAGGAGCCTTCGCTCATTTGCAACCTAGCACTTACTCCACCTGAGCAGTAAACTTTTCTTGGGAATGCTTTTTATTTTATCTCAGATATCAGTAGAAAAACAAGTTTATGCCATAGCTTATGTTATACTATCATAGGATTTGCATAATTACATAATATTACGTAGTTTTTCATAATATATTTTGTAAAATAATAAAATATAACTTAAATAAATTTAATGTTTATATCATCAATACCTTTTCTACATATGAAATAATACTTAGTATTTCCACTCAATAACTTTTCTGGGTTTTTTGTTTGTTTGTTTGTTTTGTTTTGTTTTGTTTTTTTGAGACAGGGTCTCCCTGTAGCCCCAACTGGCCTGAAACTCACTATGTAGACTAGGCTGATCTTGATCTCATAGAGATCCATCTGCCTCTGCCTCCAGAGTGCTGGGATTAAAGGAATGTGCCACCACACCTGGCTTTTTCAATACTTTTTAAACAATTGACATATTCTTTAGAAACAGTAAGATATATAGATTTAAGTATATGATATAGAGATTTGAATATACATATGCATATATTCATGCAACCCACAACCCCATCAACAGATAACAGGCAATTTAGCCATTCCTAAATCTAAAAGTAGCAGATCTCTACCAACTCATGAGAACAGAAATTATTTCATTTTGTCAAGTGTTTACTGGATGAAAGTATGATGGAGAAAGACAGATATAATTAGCAACTAATAATTGTTCAGAGCCTACCTTTGCCACATGCTTCTAAGCATTAGAATAGGTCTACTTTTTTTAAAAATTTTTAATTAAATATTTTGTATTTCATACAGAAAATCATCTTATACCCCCTACCCCTTTGGCACTCTCCCATAGCCCCCCTCCCCACTGGAGTTCATCCATTCTGTCATTTGTGTTAAGGCCTAGAATAGGTATACTGTTAATGAACAACAACACGAAGCCTGCCTCATTTACAGATATCTGCTCCCTCATCCTTACAAAGAAGAGACAATCCAAAATGTTGCAATTTAAGGAAAAGGTTAAGCAGAGTATCAGGTCAGTTAAAACTGAAGAAAGGAAGGATTACATTATCCCTATCAGATATATAGAATTCAAAATACAAAATTAAATGAAATAAGCTTTTATCTTTTCTAAGAACACTCTTTTTTTCTTTAAAAATGTTATATGTATGAATGTTTTGCCTGCATGTATGTAAGTAGAATCATGTCATGCAGTGCCCACAGAGGTCAGAAAAGAGCATTAGATTCCCCTGGAACTCGAATTAAGGATAATTGTTAGCTGCCATATGGGTGCTGGGAACTGAACCCAGGTCCACTGGAAGAACACATGCTGAGCTATCTCTATAGCCCTTGAACACTTTTTCATTTATCTCTGAAACATTTACCCAAACTAAGACTTGGTTGGACATAGAGCACTGTGGCTTACCACACTTGTTGTTTAGGAGCTCAGAAATTAACTATTGGACTGAAATAGAAATTAAAATTTAAAAACATTTTTTGGACTTATTTATTTTTATTTTATATGTATGAATATTTTGCTTCAGATTCTGTGGAACTGGAGATAGGGATGGTTAACCTCCATGTAGGTTCTGGGACCTGAACACAAGTTAACTGCTGAGCCATTTCTCCAGCCCCTAGAATTGTTTTTAAACTTGTAGAAAGAAAACAGAATTGTACTCAGAGGATGTGATTTTCCTGTTTTGAAACCATAGGAAAGTATTTTCCTTGTTTCAAGAAAAAGATTGGGTAGTTATTTGAAAAAAAAAACATGAATTTTGCATATTAAAAACTCTGAGGTTTGAAATAAATAGAACCTACAGATACCAAAGAAAATACAAAGAAATCTATACACCTTCATAAATATTGAAGATTAATTGGGGAGGCATACTGAGCATGTGGCTAGGCCAACTATTATATGATGCCAGTATTTCCAAAGTATATTTTGGGGTGGCATTTTCCCCCAGATAAGTGTTTACTGTTTATTTGGAAAGATGAATCTGCAAGGTAGTGTACACAGAAAATCACCTTTAAATATATGACGGAAAGTTTAATCTCACTAATAGTCAAAGAAAGGCAATAGTGAGATATCATTTGGCTAAAACCAAGAAGAAATGTTAATGCTCAAAAATTAGCAAGAGCTGAAAAGGTTGCACTCTCATTGATTTTTGTGTAAAATGGTTTATATTTGGGGCAGAGAATATTTGAAAATATTTATTAAGAGTTAAAAATGACTAAACTCAAAATGATCTTTGTTTGGTATATTTATAGTTTTTTAACAGCCAAAAAAATTCTGCAAAGTGGAAGTGGTTAAATATTGTAAGTAGACAGAAGTAAGTTATAAAGCAATAGAAATAGACATTACATTTTCTGGGGAAATAACCAGATAGTGGTTGAATATTATTTAAATAACAATAGTTGATTTATATATGTTACATGTAAAACATGTCAAAACGTATTAAGGAGACATTTTGGGGAGGGAATAGAACAAAATCAGTACCTTAAATTCTTTATTTTAGGATACTGCAAAATATATTGTTTAATTCTGGTTTTTCATAATCAGTAAATATACAAAATATTTTAAAGTTGTATATAAAATTCTGTTTATTTCATGTTATATGGTTTCTTTATTTTGTATAATGTTTGGAAAACAAAAGCATTGCAGTACTTGGGGTCAAAGTGAAACAAATTCTAGTTATCATATAAACTTAAAAACCAAAATTCTTTTCCCATCTCTGAAAAATAAGCTTAATGGCCCATTTTTAAGAAAGATTTAAAATTTTGTTTTTCTTCACGTGTATTTTTGTGTGCCTGTGTGAGTGTATGTGCACCATGTACATGCAGGAGCATGTGGAGGCTAGAAGAGGGCAATGAATCTCCCAGGTACTCTAGTTACGGGTGGTTTTGAGCCATCTTATGTGGGTGCTGGGGACTGAACCCAGGTCCTCTGCAAGAACAGAAAGTGCTTTTAGGCCATCCCCAAGCCATCTCTCTACCCCTTAATGGCCCAGTTTTGTTTAAAATCCAAAATTTCTTTGTGGCGACCTTAGATCTGAAGCTCGTGCCCAGAATACCCTCTGCTGTGCATTGCCATTCTGTCTCTTAAATATTCTTCTTTAACTGTGATCTAGGGAAGCAAAACACTTTACTGATAAATCTAGGACTTATATTTATTTGTTGTTCTAGGAATAGTATTTTGTGTTTTAGAATCAGGTTACAATTAAGATTGCCCATTTCACATGTTATTAGAAGGTTTTCAGAAACTGTCTTTTGCTCTATAAGTGAGTTTCACTAATTTCTGTTCTCTCTGCTTGGTAAATTAACTGTCACTTTTCCTTTTTGACTTGCTAATTTCTTGCCACCTCTTCATCTTTTCTATTCGTTCCAGTATTTAAAAAGCATGAATTTAGCCATGATTCCAGTTCCTTGGCATCTCTCCTTTGCAGAATTCATATATTGCTGTCCAATTTAATTAGTATGTCAAGGTTTAAATTTGGTGTTGGAGGGGGATTGGGCAAGGACAAGCTTTTTGAAATCCCATGTTCCCTGAGGAGTTGAAGGGAAGAGAGAACTTCATTACTTAATAAAGTATTGCAGAATGACACAAAAATTAAAGGTATGAAATTGACTTTTGCAAATTGAAATTTTAATTGGACCAGAATATCAAAAGGCACTATTGAACCTTTATTCCGGAAGACTATTTGCCTATGAAATACAGGGCACATAGGCGCTTGGGGGCCTGAGACATTGACATTGGATAGGTGTCACATATTTTACTGGCCACTCCTTTCCAAAGACTACTCTGACCATAATGGCAGCAACATGTACTCGTAAAATGATACACATCACTTTTAGTCCTGAGCAGGTGAACTGCTTGGGACATTCCCAGTGGTTGTGTTGTTGTTTTATCCTGTGTGTAGAAGGAAGTGAGCCTTGATACTTTCCAGGTTGTGCTATATTTTGACTCAGTATAATGAGAAATTGGCTTTCAAAAGAAATCACATGATATTAGTATAATGTTACTCATATTCATCCTATTTTATTGTATTTGACATATTCTTTATTGCTATAATAAACATTGTAATTTGATGGCTGGACAACCAAAAAAAAAAAGAAATCACATGATAAAGCACAGAAGTCTAAACTTTTCCATTTTTCATTGTCCACAAAGTATTATGGAAAAAGGTTTATCTCTGTATATAACCTTCTGCATAAATATGGTTCCACCTTCTTTATAAAGTATAGGGATACTTTGTCATTCATGTTGAAAAGATAGGTAATAATGGCATTTTACATAATTCTTCTCATTATTTTGAGAATATTTTGGTCTTAACATGGAAGCAAAATCCTGTGACTTCCTCCCTGAAGTTATTCTCACGTGTCAGAGCATGATGGAAGTTTGTGCATTTCTCCCATCTGTATGGGAATACACACACACACACACACACACACACACACACACATATTACATGAGGCTACTCATTGTATTTTCTTTACTGATTTTTAAAAACATTTTATAGCTTTTACTGTTTGTCAGATATTGTAATTAAGTTGCACCGATTAAATTAATGTTCACCATTCAGCCATAAGATTTACTGGTAATACTTCATTACAGGTGTAAGGTCTCATAGTGACTTACAGAATGAGCCCAAGCAGTCAGGGAATCATAACACAACCTCTCAGCCTCTACAGGATCATTTTATATTGTTAAAGGAGGATGTTTAACAGGGAGCATTGCAGGGCCTTGCTTAGTAACGACTGCCAAACAGCCCAGTGAAACAAAGGCAAGACACTCGAGTAGGCATTTCTCCAAACATACACAACCGGGTAACAGGCACAGCAAAAGGTGCTCCACAGCATCTTTCATTAATATGTTCATTAGATTAGACACTGAGGAAATGCAAGTCAGTGATACAGTGAGGTCCACTGCACGTCCAGGATGGCTGTGCACAGAAAAATGGAAAATCAATGTTGGCAAGGATGGGAGAAGTTCAAATACATTGTTGATAACAATGATCAATGGTGCAGCTGTGGTGGAAACAGTGCCTCAAAGACTAAGTCCTGGAATTAACATACAGTCCAGAAATTCTGTCTCATGTATGTATGTATGTATGTATGTATATATGTATGTATGTGTGTCTGTGTCTGTATGTGTATTTGTACCTTGCATACATGTATGCATATGTTCCTAGCAAAATCTTTGTAATAGTCAGTAATCCTGCTGTTTTATGTCCATGCAATGGAGTATTTTTCAGTTACGAAAAAGAATGAATTACTGATGCATGCTGCAACATAGATGAAGCTTGAATGCATAATACTAAATAAAAGAAGCCATGCAGAAAACATGTTTTATGATTCCACTTATAAGAAATATTAAAATAGGTCAGTCCATAAAGATAATAGATGAGATTCCAGGGTTGTGGGGCTGCAGAATGGAGAGCAAGGGGTACAGGGTTCTCTTCTGGGGTAAGGAAAATATTTTAGATAGCATGGTGGTCTCACAACATTGTGAATGTACCAGTTGCTGCTCAGTCATTAATTTTAAAGATTAATTTTATGTTATGTAAATTTCACCTCAGTAAAATCAAAATAGATAACTATATTTTCCCATGTCAAGTACCCCAACTTTTTGAAGAGTCTATTTATTCACAGGTGATAGGACAAGCAGCAAGTAAGCAAACACAATCATTAACAAATTATTTTGCATACTTAATGTGTTCAGAGAGCCATGATTGACGGGGTCTTCAGACCCTGGGAACACTCCACCTCTAAGACTTAGCAAGGTACAGAGAGTATGGAAGCTCTACAGATGGAACAGACACTCAGTAAATAGAGGGCTTACATTTGGGTAAACCCAGGGATTAAGTGCCTTTTCACCCAGTGAGTAATCAGAAGGGAGTTACCAGACTTACATGCATATTCAGGCAGCATTACATTATCCTTTTCCCAGTTAGGGAACATCTCAGTCATGCATACCTGCATGGATGGTTTGTGTGAGATACATGCTTCTAAAAGCCCCTATGCAAATATGTACCTTTCTTCTTCACGGATGAGCATGGAACATACCAGCCTGTGGCCTGTGTGGCCTATGCCCAGTGGATTCTCCAGGTTAGTACAAACCTTTGATGTTCTCAGGTTATTTTCCCAGTTTCCCAGAAAGGAGCTTTTAGATGTGTATTTTACTCATCTCTTCAGCATCTTTGAGGAGCTTCAAGAAAACAGTCTTGGGGCTGGAGAGATGGCTCAGTGGCTAAGAGCACTGACTGCTCTTGCAGAGGACCTGGGTTCGAGTCCCAGCACCTACATGGCAGCTAACAACCATCTGTGACTCCAGTTCCAGGGGATCCCATGCCCTCTTCTGACTTCTGCAGACATTGCATGACACAGGTGCACTTACATACATGCAGGCAATACACGAATACACATAAAATAAAAATTCTAAATAGGGGCTGGAGAGACGGCTCAGCAGTTAAGAGCACTGACTGCTCCTGCAGAGGACCCGGGTTTGATTCCGGGTACCCACAAGGCAGTTACAAACTATCCTTAACTCCAGTTCCAGGGGAATCCGAAGCTCTCTTCTGACCTCCACGGCATTGCATGACACAGGTGCACTCACATGCAGGTAATACATATACACTTGTACACATAAAATAAAAATAATAAAAATATTTTAAAAGTATTTTTTTATTTTTTCTTTTTCCTTCCAAAAAGGAAAACTCGAGACAGAGAGGCGAAACAGTTTACCTGGAATTAGGGCACTGGGGGGTGAGTCAAAGGGGATGGCCCTTGCTCCCTGCGTTTTTTCCTTCAGCTGGTCAGATGTACACATGTGGGTCATGTTTACTTACAGAGTCCTCTCATGTAATTGAAGTTGTTGATTCAGCAGTGTTGGTATTTCTGAGTCTTCCCTCCCAGCCTTGGAGTGGAAAATAAAGCAGTTGCCTAAAATGTGTGTGAATTGTTGTGTTACTCAAGGTTTTTTTCTTACTTGGGGGGAGGGGCAGTACTGCGGCTGGAACCTGGAGCCTTGTGCATGCTAAGTATGTGCTGGTACTATTGAACTACACCCCCATCCCTCCAGGTATTTCTTTACTGCTCAGTTGTACAAATTGTATGTTATTTTGTAACTAAATCTAATAATCAAACACAAGCCCCCTTCTCCCCTACTTAACATCTACTCACTTTTACAAATGTGACCTAACCTAAACTAACCTTGCTTGCAAAGCCTGTCTGTGATCATGCTGTAGAGGCCTGTCAATTGGTTTTTTTTGGGGCTTGAGGGCATCCAGTAAGTTCTTTTAGATCATAATCCCTGAAATTATCAGCACCTTCCTCATCTCCTCATCTTGTCCCACAGTTCGAGGGTACAGTCCATCATGACAGGGAAGGCATGGCAACAGGACATGAGGCAGCTGTTTGAATTGCATCTGCAGCAGGAAGCAGAGAGAGATGCATGTTTGTGCTCTTCTTGATTTCTGCTTCTTTCCTTTAATCTGAGACCCCAGCCCATGTGATGGTGTTGTTCACATTTAGGGTTTGTCTTCCCTCCTCAATTAACCCAATCTAGAAACTCCCTCACAGACATGCCCAGAGGTTGGTGTTCCAGGAGATTCTAGATTGTGTCAAGTGGACAAACAATATTAACCATCACAGGGCTCTTCTATGGGGTCGTGGGGATCTCGGAGCGCCAGCTGCTGGGTGTGGCGACGGTCTCCTGTGGGCCGCTGGGGTGCGGCAGGTCCAGCACCGCCCCGCCGCGTTGCTGAGGCTCTCCTCGACTACTGGAATACTGGCGACTCTACTGATCGCTTCGCTTCCAGGCAGGTTCCGTCCCAATCTACCGTGCACTCCCTCTGGGTTCGAGATCCGTCAGCTGCCGGGTCACGAGGGGAGGTGCAGGACGGCGAAAGCAGGGTCTCGGTGAGTCGTGGTGGATGAAGAGACAGCCCTCTCCGGAGAGACTGGATCGTAGGCAGTAAGACACAGAACTCAAGCTCAGTCAGACTCAGTGGTACCACTTCTTTATTCAGTGACTCAGCTCGGCTCCAGGTCTTAGTGATTCAGCTCCGATTAATTAGGGGAAACCAGGATATTTATACTGTGGGGGCAGTGGCAAAAGCCTTAGTGGATAGGTGCTTTCAGGATGCCCCATTTACATGTGGTAGTGGGCTTCTGCCAGGCTGCCAGACATTGCCTGATTATCACACAGGAAAACCTGGCAGTTTCAGAGCCAGAGGCCATGTTTCTGTGACGGCTACTTCAAAGATGAGTCAGGAAGAGAGTAGGAAGGCACCCTGCTGATAAAAGGAGTCTCTGCATAGAACGCCGAGCCCCGTGGGCTATCCAGACATGGAGAGACTGCTACTTTACACAACAGGGGTCCCCAACACTCTTGCATATGGTTAAATCTCTTCTGTCTTTTGAAAAAAGAAAGGAGGGTAGGGGAAAGTATTCCTCTGCCCTATCTTCTGTCTTTGAATCCTAGTCATAGCTGGGATTGTCTACATGTGTTCTAGGTTCCTTTTTTTGCTGTGATAATAGTTTGACCAAAAACAACTTAGAGGAGGAAAGGGTTTATCTGGCTTGAACTTCAGGTCACAATTCATCATTGAGGGAAATCAAGAACTGAAGCAGATACCATGAAGGAGTGCCACTTGCTGTCTCTCTCACAGGCTCACATTTAGCTAGCTTTCTTACATAACCCAGGACCACCTTCCCAGGGAATGGTGCTGCCTGCAGTGGACTGGGCCTTCCTACATCTATTAACAATCAAGACAATCATCTGATCAGACAATCAGTCTGATCTTGGCAATCCTGCAAAGGACACTCCTTTCCTGGGTGACTCTAGACAAGTTGACAGCTAAAGCTTACTTCCTGACCTTTCATCACCTGTCCTTAGCAGTTTGGTCTTCAGGTCCATACTTCGCCTCACTGACATCACCATTAGTCTCCATGATGCTAAATGTAGTGTGTATGCTACACTTAAAAAAATCTGACTTTAGCCAGGCGTGGTGGCGCACGCCTTTAATCCTAGCACTTGGGAGGCAGAGGCAGGCAGATCTGTGTGAGTTTGAGGCCAGCCTGGTCTACATAGTGAATCCAGGACAGCTGGGGCTACAGGGAGACCCTGTCTCAAAAAGACCAAAAAAAAAAAAAAAAAAAAAATCTGACTTCATAACAGCTTGTGTCCTATGGGCAGATTGTTCCTAAAAGCGTTGGTGCAGGACCATGGTGTCATCAAGCCCTGCTACTTTTCTCTTGGTCTTTTACCTGGTTTGTTCATTAAACAGTATCTTTGGGTTACCTCATAAATTCCTATAGCTTATTTTATAGTCTTATGTGTCTGAACCCCAAATTTAACCTGTACCTTAATTACTATTGTACAGTCTCAGCAGTTCACAGAATCTTTATTTAAATGAATGAATGATTATAGATGCATGGTCTTCTAGCGGGGTTGGTTATTTCTCTCCAGTTTTTATTATTTGTCACCCTTCATGAGAATACTAAGCCTATGAGGAGAGGCTTTGTTGGTCTGTTTCAGGGATGCTGTGCCTGGTGCTGGGTGGGCATACGTGTGGCATGAGCACATGAATGAGTGGAACACAGGGAACAGGCCTGACTTCCTAAGTTTACCAGCTCGTCCCTCTCCTGTTGTGCAATACATAACAAAGGCCCAGACATAACGGAGGCTACAACCATTGAAATGCTTCCTTACCCCACTTCTTCCTGTGTGGCTCCTGCCTAAGTTAAGTAGATAATTCTGGGAATCTTCCTTCCCACTTGACTTTTCTCCCTTTCCTCTACTTCCTACCTCTTCCTCTCCCCATTTTGTCATAGCAAGAGAAAGAATAAAGGATTTTGCTGGCTGGGGCTGGTCCTGGTAGTGTGGAAATGCTAGGGTCTCTAGAGAAATCTCTCTGCCCCTGACAAAAGCTTCATTTTTGCGCATCTCCTTCCCTTTCACCTGGGATCACAGTTTTGCCCTTTTCAAAGTGGTGTAGTAGGAAAAACAAGCTCAATACTTGGTGCAATTTTAAATATTATTTTTATTTTATGTATAAGAGTTTATTGCCTGCATGTGTATAAGTGTACCTGTGTTATGCAATGCCTTCGGAGGTCAGAAGAAGGTGTTGAATCCTCTGAAACTGGAGTTATGGATGGTTGTTAGCTGCTATGTGGGTGCTGTGAATTGAACCTGGGTCCTCTGCAAAAGCAGCCAGTGCTCTTTACCACTGAGCCATTTCTCCAGCCTCACTTTGTGCAATTTTAAATTTAGTAAGATTAAGTTGACTCTGCCGAGAAGGGGTAGAGGGGACCCAGTAGAAAACTTGAACTATGAATAATGTCATTTCTCCAGAGTATTCCTTTAATAGGAAGGGCTCTTCTTCCCAGCTCTAGTACCTGGACTTAGATTTTTTTGATATTCTGATTTTTTTCAGACCGTCTGTCAGTTTCCTGTGCCCTAAGACCTTAAGGGTATATTGTGCCTCCTTTGCTCTCCTGAAGTTGTACACACTCAGTTGTGCACAGGGAGCTGACGGCATCCAGGGCTCACATTTTCCTTCCACGTCATTGTTTGTCTGCTTCTCTTTTCATTGCACTTGTTCTTTTTATGAAGTGACAGCATCTAAGTTTGCTGATCAAGGTGCTTACATGTGAAAGAGCATCTAAATTAGTGAACATGGTGCATACAAACATGGAGCATAATCTGAATTTGTGTTTTTATTGAAAGCACTCTAATTAAACAGGCTTAAAAAATAATCAAGCAGACCCTTATGCCTCTTGCAACATCTGATCTGTTTCCCATTCTAGTAGGCCAGGTCCTGACTGCTTTCATTTCCAAGTTCAGGGGCATCCAGGAATTTACAATGGCCTTGGAGTAAATATGCATAAGCCTATAAAATACATGTATAAATTGGTTAAAGAGCAATAAAATCTCTTTCTATTTCATGAATGCTTAGCAGTGTTATTGAGATGTGAACATATTGTCATATTGCAGTAAGCTGCGGGCTTACTATTTGATATGCTTAATTATTTTCAAGGTCATTTCTTTTTACAGACATCAAGGCAAGCTGGAAAATGTCAAGCAGCCTGCAAGTCTAGAATGAAGACCTGTTCTCATTGTCAGTTTGTCAGTTGTGTATAGTTGTAGTTTCAAGTTTATTAGTTACAACCAGTCATTGAACATGAAAGTCACAATAATTAACAGTATTAGGAACATGACATCCATTATCTTTCCAACCATTAATATTTCAAGAATATTTTCAAATGAAATAATTGCCAAAAATAATCGATATTTTAGGCACACTAACATTGAGCTTTAAATAATTTTTCTATACACAAAGCAATTATCTAGTAATGTAAAATAGTCTGAGCTGTTTATTATGCATGCTGTGGTATCACACATATCTCTTTATAGAAGTCTGGCATACCAATAATCTTTTATACCTGGACAGTCCCTGAATTTTGTTATGCTTGAAGGTTTTTAGATGATTTTTAGTTATGTATCAAAAAGAGATCTGGTCTTGTCTGGTGCCTCGGTCTCATAATTGCAATACTCAGGAGGCTGAGTCAGGAGGATTGTTGCAAGTTTGAGGCTAGCCTGGACTATAGAGTAAGACCCGGTCTCAACAAATAAACAAAACTAAACTTCCTAAAAGTTCTGACCTCATGTGTCAGAATTTTGCTGCCAGCAGCTATTTAGGAAGTACTGGTTATTTGGTAATAGTACCCAAAATCCATGAGCTTTCTTCATTGTGAAATTTGGATTTAGAGGTAAGGCAAGCAAAAACTCTAGATGCTTAGGTCTTAGGGGGTAAAACTTTAGAATGCCCCAACAGCACGTGCACACTTGTTCTGCTGGTTTCAGAAGAGTTGATGTGCTTTGAGTGGCAGTGGAGAGTTCAGATCAGTTTGCTGCAGTGCTCATAGATCCTTCCGTGTGGCTCCAGCATAGGCTTCCCCTGAGGCAGATTCCGTTTGTCATTCTTCCCTGACTGTGGAACTTATCTTCTCAGAACTGCACTCCAACCTTGTGTCTAGTCTGGTTAGCCTGACCTAGTTCTGAACGTTCCTTGATTTTACTTAGAATAGGGCCCGTGCTTAGCCAGTACAGAGGTAGATGCTGGGCAGCTGAAGAAGCAAACCCTGTGAGTCATTCATCTGTACCCCGCCATCATGGTAGGCTGTTTGTACCACAGTTTTAGAATGAATAGGACTCAGTACGTATGGAAGAGTGCATAGGGTTCGGTGGGGGGGATAGGGGAAGGCATGGATGAGGGAGGAAGTCTGGGTGTGAGTGGAAAATATTGTTTGAAATTTTAAAAGCTCGATAAAACAAAACAGTTTTCTCCCCTAAAAGTTATTTCTCTGAGGCCCCATGGCTTTCAGTGTGAACTGTGAATTCATTCAGTTGAGTATTAAAGTGTCACCTTGTGCCACCCTCCCAAGTCATGCAAGTACCGTTAAAACTGAGGGTCTTGCAGCCTTTCTAACTGCAATGGAAACAGCTGTAATGGTGATGAGGTGCAGCTGGATTCCCCAGGTTTGCGTCTTCAGTGGCTTTTATATTTGACTCAGCTTTGAGGCACAGGATGTGAGCGGTGGTGCTCAGTGGTGAGGGGAGTTAAGGAGGTCTACCACGAGCAATTGCTACAATACCAGGCTTGACCCATGTACTGTCTGTCCTGTGACCCCAGCATGCACAGCAGACATGTTCAGTGAGAAGAGTAAGCAGACCCTCCCCACAGCTCTGGATATACCACGAGAGCTCACCGAGGGCCCAAGGACTTCTTCCTGCTCATCTTCCTTTAATTTCCTCAGATCTTAAGTAATGGCTTGTCCTGAGTATAGTCTGAGAACATTTCCTCTATACCTGCCCGTGTGTCACTCACACTCTGCTCCCGCTTTCCCCCGGCGTGAGAGCTCATGGCAAGTTCTAGTGTTCTTAACTGCCATCTCTCCAGCCCAAGCATTAATTTTTAATGGTTGGCTCTTATGGTGGTTTGAATGAGAAATAACCCCCATAGGCTCCTGGACGAGCCTTGAACACTTGGTGGTGCTGTTTGGGGAGGTTATGGAACCTTTAGGAGGTAAAGCCTCGCTGGAGGAAGTATGTCACTGGTGGAGGCTTTGAGAGTTCTAGCCTCCACCCACTTCAGTTCCTGCTCTCTTTCTCTGCTTCCTGTGTGTGATCTCAGCTTCCTGCCTTCCCCACCATTAAGGACTTCTAGCCTTCTTGAACCATTAGCCAAAATTAAGTCTTCCTTGACTTGCTTTTGGGTCATAGTAGTGTATCAGCAACAGAAGAGTAACAGAAAAGTAAAAGCTCTGTTGCTTCTTCTCATCATTCAGAACTGACTCGAACTTTCTTCTCAGAGAGGGCTCCTGTGGCTACTCCATCCTCCCTAGCTCTTCCTTCCATGACCTGTGATCTCTCTGTTGTATTGTGACTACCTCACTAATACGTCTGAGCTGATCTTCCTTGTTTTTTAAAAATATTTTGTTATTTTTATTTTATGTTTATGAGTGTATTGCCTGCATGTGTGTAAGTGTACCCGTGTCATGCAGTGCCCACAGAGGGTGTTGGATCCCCTGGAACTGGAGTTGCAGATGGTTGTTAGCCACCATGTAGGTGCTGGGAATTGAACCCAGGTTTTCTGTAAGAGCAGTCAGAGCTTTTAACCACTGAACCACCTCTCCAGACCCAATTTTTCTTGTTTTATTTGCTTCTTGGTGCTGCATGTATCACTCTGTAGAAATAAGTTTCACTAGAATAAGGAATCCATGTATCTTGCTCACTGTCCCACACTATGAACTGTATCTGATATAAGTAGGTGCTCAATAAACTTTTCTTTTTACTTTTTTTTCCTGCTTGTGGAGACAGGGTCTCCTTGTAGCCCCAGCCGTCCTGGAACTCTTTATGTAGATCAGGCTGGCCTTACTCTCACAGAGAGCCCCTTGCCTCTGCCTCCTGATTGCTGGCATTAAAGGTGTGTACCACCATACCCAGCTCTATAAATATTTCCTAAGTCAATATAAAACCTATTGTCTAGAATAAAGTTGAAAATTACAGGTTAGTCAGGGTTTTGCTGGAGAGAGGAAAAATAAGTGGCATTTATGATATTGCACCAATCAGGTACCTATGTATGAGCTGTGCTTCCATATGTTTTTTCTTATAAAATATTCAATGTGTCAAGAAGTCTCTACACCTTTTAATCCATACTTTTTAATAAATAGTTTGTATTTAAAAAGCCAGATGTATGGACTGGTGTGTAGTTTTTTGGTAGACCACATGCTTAATGTGCATAAGACTCTGAGGTTAACACCCACCATTGGAAAAACAAAAAATAAATCCCTATACCCCATTCCCTTTTTACTGCATAGTTCTAACAAAGAAAAAATAAAGGCAGCTTCCTTTGTAACCAGTGTATGTGTGTTTTATCATTTGTGGGTTTTTTTTGGGGCGGGGAGGGGGGTTCTCGTGTAGTCCCAACTGGACTTAAACTTGCTAGGTAGCTGAGGATGACTTTGACTTCCTGATTCCCCTGCCTTCATCTCCCAAGTATTGGGATTATAGTCATGAAGAACCTGCCTGGCGCTGTTTTGTTTGCCTTAAGGTATTGTTGAAAGTGAAACTTGAAAGGTGTGGTAAACTTTCAGATGGAGCTGCATCTCATCCCAGTAGAGGTGCTCTGTCATACTTCACAATGGCTTCCTGTCAAAATGTGGAATTTTACATGTCAAGATGGTCTTCTTCCTATGCTGGGCATTTCAAAGGGTGGCGGTTCCTAGATGAAATTTTAGCTCCAGACATATCAGTTACAAACCAGCAGAGCTGTTTCATTTTCACCAGTGATGGAAACAAAGAGTTGGGTAGTGGGGAGTAACAAGTCTATTTTTACCTAAAAGCAGCAGCAAAATGCTGCTGGGGCTGGAGAGATGGCTTAGTGGTTAAGAACACTGACTATTCTTGCAGAAGACCTGAGTTCGAATCCAGCACCCACATGGCAGCTAACAACTGTCCATAACTCCAGTTCCAGGGGATCCGACAGCCTCTTCTGTCCTTCGTGGGCTGCACGCCATGGGTGCACTTACCTTCATGCAGGCAATACATGTATACACATAAAATAAAAATAAATAAAGTATTTTTTTAAAAAAAGCAGCATTTGGCATAAGAGCCTTCATTTAGAAGTCAGCTGTTCCCCCTCACTATAGACCATTGCTGACTTTAGTAATTCATTCTGAAGCCTGGGCTTTTGTGGGCAGTGCTTCTGACTCTTTACTTATTTAGAGGTCTATTTCCCTCTTGGTTTGCACCTGCAACTGCCCTCTTCAGTTTGCTGTACATATCCAGTGGGGAATAACCCATTAACTCTAATAACTTAAACCCCTCCACTTCCTGCAATCTTCAGTCTGTTGGGATCTTGCTGGCAGCATATTTCTTTATAAAGCTCATCTTTCATCTAAACGACGGGTCCAGATCTATAAATGCAGGAATCAGAAGCTTGTGGTTCTGTGATGCTTGAGAATTTTAGAACCCTATACTATATTGCCTGGTTTGCAGATTTTCAACTCTGCTAAGAGGTAGAGTTATACAATTCCCCTGTGTAATAAACCGGAACAATGGAATACCTAAAAGGACAAGTGGGCTTGTGAAAAGGTGACAGAGCTGCCTGTTGTGGCAAAGGGAGGAAGGACTCCTTTCCTTTAGGGCTGCCCAGTGGCCCTGTCATGGATATAGAGGTCTCCTCATGTTAAAAAGAGGTCTCTGGCATGGAACAGAGAACATAATAAAAGGAACAACTTGAGGAAGAATGTGTATTGGCATCTGTGTTTTTGATCTACACGTGATGTCTAACTGAATGAAAGTCTGTCTTTGAAAAGCATGACTTTATAAAAAAAAATAATTGCTGCAGTGTGTGTGTGTGTGTGTGTGTGTGTGTGTGTGTGTGTGTGTGTTTGTTTTGAGACAGGGTTATACACTATAGCCCAGACTGGCCTCAAACTCACAACATTTCTCCTGCCTTGGCCTCCCAAATGCTGGGATAACTAGTGTGAGACACTGTGCCCTGTTAAAGACTTAAACATTTCATTTCTGCTTACTTTTTACTTTTTTTAAAAAATAAAAATTTTAAGCTGGGTGTGGTGGCGCATGGCTCTAATCCCAGCACTTGGGAGGGAGAGGCAGGTGGATCTCTGTGAGTTCAAGGCCAGCCTGGTCTACATAGTGAGTTCCAGGACAGCTAGGGCTACAGGAGACCCTGCTTCAAAAAGACAATAAATAAATAAAATAAATAAATAAATAAAATTTTTATTTTATGTGTATGAGAATTATGCCTGCATGTGTCCTACAGTGCCTGCAGAGGACAGAAGAGGGTGATAAATCCCCTGGAACTGGAGTTACAAACAGTTGTCAACACCATGTGGGTGCTGGGATTCAAACTTGGGTCTTCTCTAAGAACAGCCAGTGCTCTTAACCACCATCTCCCTAGCCCCATCTCTGCTTTATTAATCTCTTAGAAATGCTGCTTCCAATACATACCTTCTATAAGTGGTGTCCACATTGACTTAGTGGCTCAGTTACCCAAGTCAGATACCTGAGTCTTTTCTTTATTTTGCCTTTATCATGCAGTCAGCAACTAAATATAATTTTTTCCAAACCTTTCCCTTACTACAGAGTTGATTATCCTTTATCCAGTATGCTTGGAACCAGAAATATTTTGGAAGTTTTGCATAGGTTTGACTGATTGAGTAGCTCTAGTTTTGAATTGTCTAAAATCCAAGAACAGGGGCAGGGTCAGTAGCGCAGTTGTTAGCGTGCTCACCTAACACAAAATTCTGGGTTCTGTCCCCAGCACTGCACCCCTGTAATCCCAGCACTCAGGAGGTGGAGGCAGAGGAAAGGAAGTTTGAGGTTATCCTCAGCAACACAATAATTTTGAAGCCGTTTTGGATATGTGAAACCCTACTTCAAAAAGTTAAAATGAAAAAAAAAATCTCGGAACATTTCAGATTTTGGTTTTTTGGATTAGAACATTTAATCTATACCACCTTTTTCGTGAAGAAAATTCCTACTTGATCTTTAACTTTAGGGACTTCCCTGGCAGAAAGCATTCTATAACTTACTTTCACAGTTTGATTCATTTCCCCAAATAGCTTTTATAAATTGTAGGATGTTAATACCGTGTCCCTACATTAGTTTCTGCAACTAGACTCCAAGCTCTTGTGCTTATGTTTGAATTTGTATCTCTAATACTTAGACACACCTCACAAAGAAAAGGAACTTAATGTTTTATTAGGAAACCAAAACTTTTTAGCGTTAACCTTGGATCATGATATAACTTCCATGATTTAGCTTCCAAATAACATAAATTATAGCTTTTGGGTATTGTAGCAGGTAGCACCCTAAAACTTTCTTTAGAACCTAAACTCTTGAAGGTTCTTGTGGTGCAGAATTGCTTGTCTCTGCTCTCCTCAGCAACACCCCAGTGACAAGATTTCAAAAGTCTCTTGGTCGTGTTGTTGTATTCTTTTACTTTTTTGTTGTACATTTCTGAGACTTCTTGTAGCTTTTGACTGCAAGAATATTCGCTTGAACTAAAGAGAAGGTCCAAGAAATGTAACCACAGTAGGTATGGGTTGTTAAAACCAATAGTCTAGCCTTTCACATTAAATAGTAATACTTCTGTCTTGAGAAGACCCATAGTTCAAGATAAACATGATTCTTATTGTGGTTTTTCATGGTGATTTCAAGCCACATTGGAAATAAACTGTTACTGGAGTTAGGGCAGAGCTTGGGCCCTGAGGCAGCCCTAAGAAGCTTGGATGGGTTAGCTGTCCAGCAGGCTGATTACACATATGAAGAATGGAAGCAGAGAAGAGGAATTCATTCAATGTGGTCACACTGGGAAGAGGAGTAAACAGAGCCATCTAGTGAACCTTCAAGTCCGTCCCTGAGGTTCTGATATGAAGCTTAGGCTTACATAGAGAGCAAGAGATAGGCCTAGTCCTAGTCATCGTTGTCCTGTGGTGCGGGCTTTCACTGACCCATCATTATCTTGGCTCTGGTCTGTCCTTCAAGGGGTCTGAGAAGTTGTCAGAACTGTGAGAAATCTCCTCTGGCTGGCACCAGTCTTCAGCCTTTTTCTTTTCCCAGCATGAGTTTCCTGGGGAAATTCCAATATCTTGAGGACTATTGTTTCAGTGGTCTAAGAGTTAAAAAGAGGGGTACTAGTATCTCCCCCTAGAATACCTTCCTTCCTGCCAGGACAGTTATAGTGGTTGCTAGCATTTAGCACTGTAAATGTTTGATGAAAGTTATAATAGCGAATGATTATACTTTTCATCTGTATTTGATGGTCAAACTATTTGTTTTGATTAATTTTTTTTATTATGAAGGTCATCTTTATTATTGTAGAGCAGAATCCCAAGCTGGGTAGACTTAGAATTTTATATTTGTCTTTAACTAAAATGTGTAGAATAGTAAGAGGATTTTTCCCATTTGATATTTTGAAACAAAATTATGGAACTAAGGCATGAAAATTGTTGGCTTTTTATTGGTCAACTATTTGTTTTGATTAATTTTTTTTATTATGAAGGTCATCTTTATTATTGTAGAGCAGAATCCCAAGCTGGGTAGACTTAGAATTTTATATTTGTCTTTAACTAAAATGTGTAGAATAGTAAGAGGATTTTTCCCATTTGATATTTTGAAACAAAATTATGGAACTAAGGCATGAAAATTGTTGGCTTTTTATTGGTCTTGTTGTGAAAGAATTGGAATTCACTTTGGAGCTAAAGACCAAGGAACTCTTCATGAAATTATGACAGAATAAATCACTACTGTTGTGATTATTGTTCTATCTTGTCATCAGGAGGGAAAGTGTAAAAATGGTTCATTGAGGATAAAGTAGAAAGGGCAATGGGAAGAAGGTGACGTCACTTCATTTTGTGAGTTTAGCACCCTTTTTATTTTGACAGGGATTTCATTTATTTATTAAATTGTAATAAATTTAGTGTGGGAACACAGAACAAAGGCAGTTTCTTTGTTCTGGTCCTTGTTGCTGAATATATGATTTTTTTCTTTTGCAATTTGAGAGCTCTTCCTATATGATGTCTTTGAAAATTACAAATCACTACTTCCCTGTTTTTAGAAGACAGAAGAAAATATCGGGGTCTGTGTATTTAAAGAAACTAGAAGTGGCTCTTGGGTTCAATTTCTACCTCATTCTACCACCACCAAAGAAGCTGTATGACAATCTGTAGTGTGGCATCTTATTGTGCTTTGAGCAGAGGCCAAACTCTGAAGACTCAAGTCCTGATACTGTATCAGCATAAAGACATTTTTCTCAGGAGCCACTTACTCATCTGGAAATGCACAAGGTGCCAGCAATTAAGTCTGGTCCTTTTCTATTGCACTTGCCAAGGAAGTCATTCCCATAATGAGAGGAATTGAACTTTTTGAATGTTGATAGTGATAGAGTCAGTGAAGGTCCTGGGGCCATCAAGCCTCTGGCTCTTTCTGTTGATCCTCTTATTGGGCACATGCTGGAGACCTTGCCATGCCTGGCTGTGAAGATACAGAACCAGGTCTTTTTTTTTTTTCTCTTTTGGCCTTTTGTGAACTCTGCAGTATAGCAGAGCTTTAGAAGTATAGAGGACAGAGTGATTCATGTGCTGGGCATAAGTAAAAAGGATTGACGCTTAAAGTATACTTTGTCTCTAAGAGGTCTTTAGAAATCACAGCAGCATAGATTTACTGCTCAATGGTGTCTTAATATGTGTTATAAATAGCTGGAAATTTGAGAAATAGAGATGATAGCAGGTATATTTCTCATGCAGTCTAGTGCACAGTGGACTGAGGAGTTGATTAAAACTTTTTGGTCTTTAAGGCCCCCAGGTGAAGCTCATTGGCAGGCTGACTTGTCCAGTCAGCAGTTATGCCAAGGGTAGGTCACCTGGGACAACAGAACAGTGACTTAAAATGTGTTGTGAAGATGTATCAGTAGTGAATGATATTGGCCAGATTTTTTAATTGGCTGTGAAAGGACTTGGCAGCTGTCAGGGACAGACTCTACCCCTTAGCAGCTGAGGAAGCAGGAGAAAGCTTTAAACTTGGTTTCACTAGTAATCTCACCGAGTCAAGAAAACACTACACCATTAAAGCAAAGGTAGATAACCGTGGATAAAGAGCACGTAGGAGTTTGCAGTCATGAAACTCAACAAAAAATTAATCGTGTATTAAGAAAACTTCAATAAGGACATCACAAAAATCCCAGAAGTTGACAGCAAAAAGCTACTGACTTATTATCTTTAAAAATCTTTTCTATATAATCCAGAAAGAAATATAAATTGGTTAGGAAGAACAAAAGAAGGCATGCGTGTTCTTTGATTTTTCTAGAATCCTATGTTTTGATCTTGCCAGGGATAGTCAGCATGGCACAAGGTTTAGCCATGCCATTTTTGAGTGTCCTGTGGTCAGAACTGGAAAGCAGGTGAACTCTGATATGTACTAATGATCCTTATGTGCTTAGTCCTTGGGAACCTTTATACCTTTTAATATTTTGAATGCCCCAAGGATACATTATTTATGGTGGTTATATCTATCAGTATTTTAAAAATATTTTATTTATTTTTATTTATTGTGTATGGGTGTATTGCTTGCATGTAGGTAGGTGCACCTGTGTCATGCAATGTCCAAGGAGGTCAGAAGAGGGTATCGGAGCCCCTGGAATTAGAGTTACAGATGGTTGTTAGCTGCCATGTGGGTGCTGGGAATCGAACTCCTCTGCAAGAGCAGCCAGTGCTCTTAACTGATGAGCCATCTCTCAGGCCCCTTCACTCCATTTCTTTAGTGTTTGAATGAGAGTTTTGTAGTACCAGATCTTCTCAAAGGGTCTTTGAGTACTCTAGGGGTATATACAAAGAAATGATCTTTTCCAAATGAATCTGAAAATGCTTGATGTGTATTTTAGGTCATTTTATCTCTGTAGTGATATTCTCAAGTATAGTCTGATCAGCACAATGAAACCTATTTTCATTCTAAAGCTTTTATTGAGGAAATATATCTAATAAAATAAAATTATGAGCCCTTATCCCCTCCATGTTTTGTGACACTGGAGGCGATTAGGCCCTTTTCAAGTATTATGTTACATTTTTCTTTCTTTCTCTAGTCTTGTAAGTAGCTTTACTATCCTTTTTTTTTTTTTTTTAACAGATGGGAAAACTGAAGTTTGGAGAAATTAAAGTGCTTGAATTATCACACTAATTAGCAGAGCTGGGATTTTATATGGCTTGTTCTCAACCCCACTATTTTTTCTGTTAAGTCTGAGAAAAGTGAATTCACTACACTATTCAACAGGAATTCTGTTCATTATACATGTAGAATGACATGGTGACATGGAAAGAGAGAAAGCTTATGGTGGACTATGGTATTCCCACTTCAAAGAGTATTTTATGGGAACTCACTTGTGTATTGTACCATTCGAAGGGGAAGTGACTAAGCCATTGCAATGTAAATGTAGTAGCATGAAAGGTGTTTGCTTCTTTCTCCCTCTTTGTGACTCTTTTCCCATCTGTGCCTCTCTTGATTTTCCAGGTTGGACAGCCTTAGTCTGTCCCCTCTATGGCCACAGAGGAGAATCCTTGGTTTGGGTATCAGTTTGTCCATATGGGTTATTCGTATATCTTATTTAGATGGATACGTTAGTGTGTCTAGTACAGTAATAGTCATTTTAACTACTGGGTATAAAGTGTACACCATCCTATTCTTTTGTGAGACCTAGTTACAAAAAGGGGTGAGCTATTCTTTTTCCAGTGGTATCTCAGAGCAATGGCAGTCACCCACTGTGGATAGTCAGTGATGATGAAAGGACAGGGTATGAAAATGTGGGTAATGGACCCCCAATGACAAGAGGCTTAATTAACAAGTCGTTCACACATGTGATTATATTCATGCTGTACTCTTTTACTTGGGTATAGGATATTTTGTCAGATTCATGTTTGCTATTTGAGAGTAGATTTTTCACTGAAGATTCAGGGGTTGTTGAACATGGTATAGTCATTTTATGAAAGCTGGGACAAGATTTTGAAATGATTTAGAATAAGTGGCTTTGATCATAAACCTGTAGAAAGATCATTTGAAGATCAATTGAACTCTTTCCCCCAGGTTTAATTATAACTATTTGTTGTGCTCTTGCTGAAATTAAAGCTGGACCTATGATTGTTGACGTATAGGTGTTTTGTTGTTGTTGTCATTCAATAATTTGTTGTGATTGAACTATAGTTTTTTTTTTTAATGCAAAATGACGGAAATGCAATTAACTTGTTTTTATCAAACTAATTTTTGCCCCTAGTTACCTGAGAACTCATATCTAAGCATAATGTATTAAGATCGGGGCAGAATGGTGGCAGGTTAATGGCCAGGAAATGTGATGTTTTGAGAAAGGATAGAATAGCATTATGTTGTCCTTTTCTGGGTGATGTTTTTCTTTGAGTGTTTAGATTTTCTGGGAAAGAAAACACTGATGTTTTCTTTTAAGATGTAGATTTGTGGTTATGCCACATGTTTCTGTGCTCCTCACTGGATTAGACACAGTAAAGTGAGTCGAACTGGAATTCTTCATAACACTAAATGCAGAAGAAATGGCTGGAAGGAACTTCATTGTGGATATCAGAGTAAATGACAATTCATAATCTTAGGATATGGAATAAATGGCACCAGAATCTTTGTGTGAAATTGTACATAGAGGGACTGTCTTTGCATGTATCCAAACTTCATGTAGATTCAAGTTAGAATATTGAGCTCCATTTGAAGGCATTTCAGATTTGGAGTCAGTTTTAATACTCTCAGTACTTGGCATACTTAGAATTTTTGTCTGATGCAGCAGAAAAATTCCTTAACAGTAATTTTTAAAAGTATGATTACATTGGATTAAGACAGCAGGCATATTGCTCATCTTAATAATGCTTCCAGCTTTTGAATTCATTAAAATAATAAAAGCTTTTCTTTTTCTGCCTCATTATTTTTAACACAATTCTCTTATAGAGCAGACTTAATCCCCTTGTTAGTGAAGATAGTTAAAATTTCCCTTCTGAAAGGAAAAAAAAAATTACTTGTGTGGATGTGATATCTTCTTTCTTGAAGCATCTTGGGGAAGACCAAACAAAACTAAAAATGAGTCTCAGGCTGCATGGAGTGAGAGGAGTCATAGCCTGATGATGGTGGGTGGAGACAGGCCTGGGTGATGAAAGGACTGGTTGTTCCTGCAGAAGACCTAGGTTCGAATTCCAAACCCCACATGGTGGCTAACAACCATCTGTAACTCCAGTTCCAGGGGATCTGATGTTTGCTTCTGTCCACTGCAGGCATTGCACAACATGGGTGCACTTACCACATATAGGCAATACTCATACATAAAATAAATACAGTTTTTAAAAAATTAAAAAATAAATAAATAAAAAGAAATAGCAGGTAATATTTTTAAAGTCATAATTTGCTTACATTTTGTAACTCTGCTGATCCACACTTACCTCTAGCACCTGCCCAATGTCCCCACTTCTTTTATAGAAACACTTCCCAAAGGTAGTGTTCGTACTCTGTGTCCCCACATCCTGTCTTTTCATTTTCTTAAAATTCACTCCAGCTCACTGCTCCAACTGTGTTTCCTGTTAATGGAATGGAATTGCTAAACCTAGCTCCTTGGTGGTGTTTTGGGATTCAGCAGTGCTTTTCCAGCACCACTCTGAGGTCTAGTGTTTTTCTGGTACAACCTGGAACACTTTACAGACCTGAGGCTAGGTCAGAGCTGTAGGAACCCTGACCTGGTCTTGATGACACAGTTATAACAGATGCATCTTACTCTATTGCAAGAAAAGGGCTCATGGTAGGAAGTTATCCGGAATTGTGGCAGGAGTAGACACAGTGCTTTTCATTGTAGATGTCACTAAATCACATTTTCTTCTAAATGTCCTGCGTAGCATGCCTAGCTCAATGCTTCTATGCCTGTTAGATTTCCCTCTATTTTCTTCTTACATTCTTCCTCTGCTTGGTAACCTTTACCTGTAAACAGAAGCTTGGAATTACAACCACAGAGCACATTCTGATTCACCTTGCTTGCAGTGTGTAATGAAGGCATATTCTTCATGGGGCCTTGCCCAGCTTCTCTCTCCCATCTCTCATACTAAGTGAGAGCTGTTCCCCTGACTATACCTGTGGCTCATGACAGGAACCCTCTGAGGTATGGCCTTTCTCCAGCAATAAATCATCAGAGCTGCTGCTGCTCCTGAAGGCGAGCAAGCCTTTCCTCAGCCTGGGAAATGAAGAGAGCAGGAGCCTGTCCCTTCCCTGAGGATTTTCCCAGGCAGTGTGTTTACAATAAGAAATGTGCCAGGCAGCTCCAGTTTCAACCTTATCAGGCAACACATGAATTCAGGTGGCAGCAAAATGGGACATCGTAAGCACACTGGGTGCTTCTGCCACCAAAGTGGAGAGGTGTGTGTGTCGGGAAGTGTCTGGTGACTCTTGAACAGATTATCCTCTGCCTGGAGCTGTCAATCCTAGTACAGATTAATAAAACAACAGTCTGGGTCTCTCTCCAAGAGCCACAGAGAGTGCTCTACAGACCACTGACCAATTTGCTTAGCGATTAGACGGACAGCATTAGCCGTCCCTGAATGCAGAGTCGCATGGAGGAGTCTGGAAGCTTTAAGTGGCTTTTTCTTTCCCTCATCTCCAGTCCCCCGACTCCCTCAGATTGCACTGTGCTCACTATAGGTGAGTTTTGTGTTTATGACTCTGGCCCCTGGGTGTACAGACCCACTGCTTACTTTTTCTCTGACAATCACTTCTTATCCATTCCTCTGCTGCCCCATGGGTCTTCCACATCCTGCTTGCTCTGTCTTCTTCAAAAACTCACTAGAAGAGCAGGCCCCTATGCTAGCGTGGCCTTCATCAGTGTTTATACCTCCCTATGCTCCTGAGAGTCATCAGGTTTGTGAGCCCTGGAGGGAAGGTTTTCCCCTTGTTAAAATGCTCAGCTCTTGGGGCTGGAGAGATGGCTCAGCGGTTAAGAGCACTGACTACTCTTTGCTAGAGGACCCAGGTTTGATTCCCAGCACCCACATGGCAGCTACGAACCATCTTTAACTCCAGTTCCAGGGGAATCCGAAGCCCTCTTCTGACCCCCGAGCATTGCACGACACGGATGCACTCATACACATGCAGGCAATACACTCATACATGTAAAATAATAAAATATTTTTTTAAAAATGATCAGCTCTTTTCAGGGAAGGAGGTATGTTAGACAGGGAGGGGTCTCTTTGTCATGTCCGTGACCTCAGCCAGCACTTATAGTTACTGGCTTTCTTGAGATCAGACTATATACATATTCTTCGTTTGGGGTCCATTTGTAATGTTGAAGCTGGAATTTTTCATACTCAAGTGTCTTGATTTGCTGGATATCTGGAAATTTTGGCTTGAAAGATTGTAAAAGCCAGAAGGAGTAGATAACCACAAGGAAATAGTTACTCATATGAACTCACAGCAATGGTGACAGCATGTGCAAATCCTAGGCAAGCTCAAACCAGACAAATCCCAGCATAAACATGGGGAAGTGGGTAAGAAACCCCAACCCAACCTAAGGAACTTTTGGCAATTGATGGCTGCTGGGAGGGGGAGAGACAGTATCTTACATGGATGGGACTTTTGGTGGGCCCAGTGGGTGGACCCACACTAAAGCATATTTAGGGACACAAATCAAGCTCTGTAGGCCTTTATATATATATATGAGAGTACGTTAAATTGGGCAGGGGGCAGTGTGGGAGGTGCAGAAGGGAGAGGGGATCTAAATACCATTAATTATGTGAAAATGGAAAACATTCAATAAAAAAAACTGGGGCTTTAAGAAAAGATTGGAATGCAAGCTAATAAAAGCAGTTTTATTACTAGGATTCTGGAAAGTTCCTTATTTCTTCCATTTCACCTGTGTGGCACTCCCTTTTCTCTATTTACAATAGTCTCTCCTTGCCCATGGCTTCACTTTGCAGTTTCAGTTAGCTGTGGTCAGTTGTGGTCCAACAATGCTTAAACAGACAATTTTAGAAACAATGCATAAATTTTAAGTTATATGCTATTCTGAGTAACATGATGAAATCTTTTGCTGTCCCACATCTTTCCTGACTGGGATATAGGTCATCCTGGTCCAGCATATCCATGCTTTGTGTATTTCTTGCCCATCAGTCACTTAATAGCTATATTATTTATCCTACCAGCTGTTGGGGTATCATAGTGCTCCTGTTCAAGTAGCCCTTGTTTTACTTGATAACAGCCTCAAAGTACAAGAGCAGTGTTTTATTATAGTACGGTCTTACAAGTGTACCATTTTACTACTTGACATTAATCTCTTACTATGCCTAACTTGTAAGTTAATCTTTGTCGGATGTGTATATGTATAGGAAAGTCATGGTTTAAGTAGGGCTCAGTACCACCCATTCTTTCAGGTACCCGAGGAGACCTTGGAACACATATCCTTTATGTAAGGGGTGCCTGTTACCTTTTCCTTATCTTGTAATGACCTGTCTTCTGTTTCTTACACATAAACTCCCTGAGGCCAGGGAAACTCCCAACTTTGTTCTTTATTGTGTTCCTAATAACCAGCTCTTTGATCAGTACACTATTACTCATCAATAAATACACATTAGTAAATTATGATTAAAATCTCTCTCTACTTTCTGTCTGTCATGATAGCAACAGTCTTCTCTGCACATATACCTGCCCTGCCCCCACCCGGCTGTGTTCTATTTCACAGGGACCCAGAAACACAGAGCTATGTCTAGAGGGGCAGAGCGACTGGGCTATCTAGAAGGGTGCGACAGAAGATCTTGATTGCACACTCTTCCTTCTGCACCCTAAAGATGCCACATGTAAGCGATGACATATGAGTCTGGTTTATTTCACTTACCACGATGGTTACCAATTCCATCTATTTTCCTGCAGATGATAGGATTTTGTTTTTCTTCATGGCTGAATAACACAGCATTGTGTATATACCATTCACAGGCACTTAGGCTGATTCCATAACTTGGCTGTCGTGAAGAGTACTATGATCAACATGGGTATTCAAGTAAAAAAAAAAAATTGAACCTGGTTCAAGAGCCGCTTGATAGCATTAGGGCTAAAAACGAGCTTTAAAGTAAGACAGTCGTGGAATAAAATTCCCACCTCTACCCTTTAGCTCCATAAGAGTCTTTACTCTTTCTAAATCTCAGCTTCTTGTTTGCATCAGATCTGATCTTATATTGCCATGAATTGAATAATAACCTAACAGAGCTCACCACTGAGTACGTGCTGAGTATACACATAACAGTTTGTGTAAGTGCTTTATGCCCATGTTTCAGATGAATCCTGTTAGCATCACTTCTGTTTTTCAGATCACAAAGTCAAGTTAAGGAGCTTAATTTACTTGCATGAGTTACACAATTAGAACTAGACTGAGGTAGCACTTAGCCATCTAATTCTGTGGCCTGAGCTATACACGTTGCAGATTCTTCTAGGCAACACTAGGCAGAGCTTTAACCACTCAGTATTAATGCCTTGGTATTGAGTCAGATGCAGGGCATGAATTTGCCTTAAATCCAGTGATGACATGGTGCCGACAATGCCTCTTATTCTCCAGACATTAGCACAAAATCATTTCCTTTGGCATCAACAACTCACTGAGCGTTATTACCCAAATTTAATGTGTACTAATCATGAAATTATGGCTGCTATTTATTGAGCAGCTATTCACTGCTAAACACTTTACATACATGCCCAACGACCTTGCAAATTAGGTGTTACTATCACTGCCTTCATTTTATAAATAAGAACCTGGAGCTCAGTGAATTCGATCATTTTTATGTTGTAGCTGTAGTGGCAGAACTGAGACTGGAATTGAGGTATGATTTGGAAGCCCATTTTCCTTCTGCTGTATACAATGACTACAACAGCACTGTGGTCCAAAAACCCAGGATGCTGGACAGCCTGTCATGCTTCCTAATGAAACCTCTGTAATGCCAGGAGCCTTTAAAGAAAAGAGAAACAAATGCCTGGAATAGCTCCACATTGACATAATCCAGCTCCTGGAAGTAATGTATAGCCAAGATGATAGTGTTGTAGATTGAAAATATAATCATATCTCTAGAGATGACTTTATTGATAATTCTATTTGAAAAATATACTTCGAAGGAGCCTGATATTCCATAAAAAGGAACCTGACTAAAAATGACTTTGGAGGTTTTCAGTTCCATGGGCATTGTTTTCTAAAAGAGAATGAAGGCTTACCCACTTTTCAGGAGTTACTATCCAGGTAGTACACACACACACACACACACACACACACACCCATATGCTCTATCCTGTTTCCAGCCATCTTCTTATACATAGCTGTGTTCTAAAGCTGGAATCTAAACTATTTTGAAGTAAAAGAAGCATATGTTTTATCCTAAGGTCACGAACATGGCATTTGTTTATTACCACACCTGTCATGTCTGCTTGTTTAAGGTAGGCTCTCACTGTGCTCTGAGGCTGGCCTCACCTCCTGAGCTCAAATGGTTCTCTTGCCTGGGCTCCCTGAGTAGGTGGGACTGTAGATGCATGCTGTGGCACCAGGCTTGTGTTTTAGAAGCAGCTCCTTCTCCTCCAGATTTGCCTCCCCCAGGTGCAATGCAGCACAGAACACTGCTTCTATGGAGGGGAATGCAAGTAGACTACTGGTAGTTCTGTGCTATCTCTGGGAGTGGTTTCAAGCTTCTAGAAGAAGCCCTATTTGTCACATTTCAGGGGAAATAACATGTTCCTTAGTTTTTAGCAAAGTGAAACTATGTCCAAATGTTTTATGTCTTTCTGTAAGTGTCAGCAGCTTTCCAAAGGTCTTGTTTATGAAGGTTATTAGTGATACGAAGTGGGCCTTTATGGATAGTTCTATGAAATGATTCCAATTAAAAAGAAGTGGGTAGATTGCCCATCAGTGTCAGCTAATTAAATTATGATATGCTCCTGTCACTAGAAAGAACTCTGACTGAAGGGAAAAACAAGGATGAAAGAAGAATCTTGAAATCTGTTGGTTGGGAGGGCATATTACTTTACCCATTTTCATATAATTATAAGTATAAAACAGTGGCTTCCCATTATGTATTTGAAATCAGGATGTCTGTTATTACTTTCTTCTAGGGTATAATTAATCAATTTCAACTGCAGTATTTTAGATGTTTCAGTGAAATGGAGTTTCATTAAAAGCTGTAGTTTAATAATAATGGATCAATCATACCGACACATTTGCAAACATAAAAATGAGCATCAGATACCAAAAGCATGTTCTTTCTTCAGCCCTTCCCTGAGAAGAAATTGAATTGAAAAGGAGGACTGCACTAACATTTTAAGACTGGCCCCACCTTAGCATATTTCTGAGGTGGCAGGGATTTTAGACCACAGGCCTGTCTCAAAGAGTGCCAAGGACAGGACCGTGGCAGTGGAGCAGCATCTCCAATCTTCAGGAAGTCTGGCTGAATCCAGTATCTACCACCTCTTGTCAGCTCCACAGGGAGGCTGTCAATGGAGTGAGCAGAGCCTTGCTGGGTCGCAGTAAGTAGCTTATGAGTCTAGTCAGGGAATGAAGGGAAAAGCTCCAGCTTTACTTCTAGCTGAAGTTAGAGATCTGTGCAGGGGCTTCTGTGAGCAGTTTATTAACCATGGTGTTGCTCTGTGAGGAAGAGAGTGCAAGGCTTTATTGGATCAGCTCAAATGTTTACTACCATGACCTGTCCTGTACCGTTTTGTGGTGTTAGGTAGTTGGCATTCTTCTCCACACATAGATAAATGATATTGACTTAATAGATGGGGGATCCCAAAGCATAGTGACTGGGGGAAGGCCTTGGAGAACCTCAAACATAATTTAAATCTTGAGAATTTATATTTAACTAATTAGACATTTATGATGATTTGCATAGGAATGCTGTGATTTCTTTGCTTTCAAAGTATATGATAAAGAGAACTTGGAAAACTATTGCATACCTTTGACTGAAAAACAACTGCTAAAACTTGGTAGGAGAGAGACCTATGTGAAAGCCTTTTGGGAAGTTATAAATCATATATGATTTAAGAGCAGTTCCTAGTCCTTTTAAGCAGGTCTCTAGATTCTCTATACTATTGTGTGATCTGAGGGCTCATGTGTGTGCATGTGTTAAATGTGCTTACAATAGTATTTCCATTAAGGAATGTACTGTAAACCAGGGTAGCTTTTGGCCCATTGTCCAAATTAGTGAGTTCTGTTACTTTGTGGTGGCAGTTGTTTACAGTGTGATGATTCCATGAAGGCTGTACACAGTGTAGAGATGTAGGCTACATAGATCTTTCTATTTGCCTCTCAGGAAGCCAACAAAAGGTCGGACTAAGACCATTGGGCTGTCTGACTTCACTATGAATACTCATGATGTTCTGGCCAGGGTTTATGAATGCTCAGAAAATGGAGAAATACCTGAAAGAGTTGGCAGGGACAATAGGTTTTTACTGATTATTGTCACAAAGGCGCTGACAGAAGATTGGGTGGACTCGGTGTGTGGGACGTGAGGAATCTCCCTCTAGTAGTAAAGTCAGAGAGTGAGGATGGCGTTTTTAGATGTGTAGCTAGCAGCGTGTGGCTATTCACAACTGTTCTCTGCTGAGCATTTTAATGTTAATTCTGTAAGTGAAGACTAAGGAAGGAGGAATACTTTGCAAATATGCGAGAGTATACCTAAGCCTAATTGTTCTTCTTTATAGGAAACTTATTTTTGTCCCAGAATAGGAACCTGTTTTCAGCCAAACTGTTCTCCATTGTACATATTGTGTTCTAATACTGAATGTATACTAGGTGTACAGTTTGGATATTTTAATTTAAGTGAGGTGCTTTCAAAAATATGTGTTTACATTGGTAAGCTAATTATTCACTTTTTAAAGTATTTAGTACTTTCTGGAGGTCTGTGATTCTTTAAAGGACTTGCCACTATTTCTAGCAAAATGTGTACTTACAATTTCATTTTACTCTCCT
>NW_008352270.1:760579-762117 GCF_000622305.1 Nannospalax galili
CTTTCCCTTGCTTCCTTTCTCCTCCCCCTGCTCCTCTCTGTGATGCTTATGCAGAGTCCACATGCCACTGTGTTCATGTGGAGGTTAGAGGACAACTTTTAAGAGGTATTTTGCTCCTTCCATTGTGAGTTCCAGGGATCAAACTCAAGTTGTCAGTCTTGCACAGCAGGAACTTTTACACATTGAACCATCTTGCTGGTCCCAAATACGCATTTTTAGTGATCCTAAGCTCTTGCTGCTTTTGTCGACTCCCATGCTGTGAAAAGGAGAGCTGAGAGTTGCCCAGGAAAATGGTTACTGAAGTGCCTGGCGGCTTCTCACAGCTGTGTGGCATGTTTCTAGAAACTCTCCCCCATCAGAGTTAAGAAATTCATCCTTAGACTATAAGCACAAGCATGTAGTCCATGCTATCCCTGAACTCACTGTACAGCTCAGTGTGCCCTTGAACTTCTGATCTTCCTGCCTCAGCCTCCTGCATGCTGGCATTACAGACATGTGCCACCATGGCTGGCTTCATTTTGCTTTTCGGCAGCAGTAACCTGTTACCTTGCCAGATATTTTGGTAATAGAAATTTAAATCTTGAAAAATCTTTTGCATAGCTTCTAGTACTGAGCACAATATGGGGAGTTAGAGGGAGAGCACTGATTTCAAAGCCAGATATGTTGCAATTTAAGACGTTGCTTCCTGTAAATACTAGGTTCATGTGATCCTGGGATATTTAGTGTACTATAATACTATACGATAGTTCTCACTGAGATTTCATTTCTGAAAATCACCAGCTTCAAGAAAAGCAGAGAAATTGAATGCACAGGGCACCTGAAGCCTCCCCAGCTTGGCTAGCTCGTCATAAGAGCTCTGTGTTTGTAACTAGTGATGTTAGCACAGTACCTGTTGGCCTTAATGATGGTCCTAAATTACTAAGGAAGATATTTTCCACCCTGTTAAGCCAGGCATCAGGATGTACATTTATAAAACATCCCTCCAAATGAATTAAATTAAAAGCTCTGGTTGCTTATAGTGTAAACTTTAGTTAACAGAAAAATAATTTGTGAAGATAGTCACTCGCTGCTGATGGTAACATACAAGGCCTCACAGCAATCAGTTCTCAGGTCCTTGTTGTACAGTTGGAACAACTGACGGTGGTTCAACTCATACTAGCACAGTTAACACCACCTGATGTTTGTTGAGCTTATATTGTTTGCTAGATAATAAGCGAAGTCTTTGGCATTTGTTATATTTTTTCTTAAGCCCATAGAGCAACTATGAGTACAGTTAATCCAGATTAAAGGATCCTGAAATAGATAGAACATGTCCAAAGTGGTAAAACTGGATCCAAAGTCCACTTCTTTCTTGTACGACTGAACATTTCAGCAAGAATCTGATACTTTTATTTACTTATTTGTTTGTTTGTTTGTTTATTTATTTATTTATTTATATTTATCTATTTAGGTCTTTTTGAGACAGGGTCTCCCTGTAGCTCCAGCTGTCCTGGAACTCACTATGTAGACCAGGCTGGCCTTGAACTCACAGAGGTCTG
>NW_008352270.1:762186-786123 GCF_000622305.1 Nannospalax galili
ATATATATGCTTCATTTAGGCCCTTTAAAAGAGATACTGACTTTAAATGTTCTTATGTAATTAAAGAGTGATTTGCCCAATATAATACTTCATATAGTTTTCTGATCAAGCAATAAATAGCTAGAGAGAGAGAGATCAGGGCAAGTTGTAAGAGAGAATCACTTCATGGCCTACTGAGTACAGAAAATTCTTCCACATCTTTCAGGGAAGATCATCGTTTTCTTTCAAAGCCTGGATCAGCTACTTTTCACTATTCAGCAAGATTCTCAGTTGAATCTCCCCTGAGAGTATGCAGAGAAATTCAAATTCTTATGACTCTCAGCTTGAACAAAATAAAAACTGAAGACAAAACCCCATGTTTAAGGACTTCTGAACCCTTCTGGAATCTTATGCATTATCTGCACAACCAGGAGTTTTGCACTGAAAAGCAAAGATGAGTAATCATAAATCAGAATTTATCTTTTGTATTTAACAAGTCTGTTTCAGGATCAACCAGATTATGACATATGGCCTGTAGTTGGAATATTTTGCTATGAATGGTCAAAGGGAGCTACCAGAGAAGGAGAAATGGTGAGCAGAGTGCTCCCGAGTCCTCCCTGGAATCTGGGGACTTGGCAGCTTGGAAAGATAGGTGTATTTTAATCAAAACCCCTGTAATTCACACTTGAAAATGGTCATTAAACATTAGAGCAACTAATCTAATTAGGAGTCTTTGGTGTACAAAACAAGGTAAACTAAATTCTAATTCTGTTTTTCTCCACAAAATCGAGCCTTTCTCCTATGTATTGAGACACTTGTCTTAGCTGCCTGCCCTTATTAAATATGTTTTTATACCATTTTTTAATCCCTTGGGAAAAGGTCTTTTGTAAACATGAGGTTAAAAGGTTAATTTTACGTCTTTCATCTATAAAAAAATTACATTTTCTCAGGAAGCTTGATCAGATATTAATGCAACACCCCACCAGTCCTCTGGAGCCTGCTGTGAGCTGTGCCCTTCCTTCTTATTGATTAGAGCATGTGCTTTCTGCTGCTCCTGAATTATTTATGGAGGCTTCCCTGGGGCACTCAGGCATTGTGAAGGCAGGAGATGAAATCCCTCAGTCTGAATGGCACAGGCCATGGGCTGGTGCCTGCTGTGACTGACCTGAAGGCCAGGTCTCCTGGGTCCCAGTTTTTGCAACTACCCTGCAGCACAAAAAGGGGGAGATGCAAAAGGGATTAGTTTGTGCCCAGCAAACTTGAGGGATCTGAACACTTTATAAAATGTTTTTCATGTGACTTGTCTAGAGAGTAATCTCCAAGAGATGTAGGTACTACTGTATTTAAACTTAAAATAGAAGTTTTTTTTTCATAGTTAAATGAAAAGGTGACTCTATCAAAACATAATATTTTATTTTTGTTTGATCCCAGAAGCTAAATATCTTGAGAATAATTGTTTTACCACTAGTATCTTTCATAAACAGTGTGTGGATAGGTGTGCAGGGTGTCAGAGTGTAGCAACTGGGGCTGAGGGTAGAAGTGACAGATGAATTATGAGCATTTGTACTATTTATAGATTTAAGTCTCTTGGCTCATATACATAGAACGAGGAAAATAAGTTAAGGGAGACATATCCTAATTTTGTTCAACTAGATTTCACCATCTTAAGGATCTGTGTGTGTGTGTGTGTGTGTGTGTGTGTGTGTGTGTGTGTGTGGTGTGTATAAAGGTGTTTTGTACTTCCCAGAATAAATCAGAGAAGAACATATTTATGGCTGTTTGGTAGAGGAGAGGCCTCGGAATCCCAGTAGGGTTTTCTTTAAAAGTCAGTGTCACAATCATCTCTGAAAGGAATTAGACAGTTGTCTCATTTCGGAATGTGCTGCTGTATACTAAAGAGCCATCCTCAAACTCACTTGTAGAATCATATATAAAATTGAGTGCAAGTACATTCCTAGTTCACCTTAAAGTAGAAAAAAAAAATCAGCTAAACTTATAATCCACTACTTCTATCTTGGAACTAGCAGAGAAATGCATGTGATTTTTTGACAGAACTCTGTCTCACTCTGTGCCTTGAAGGAAAAATCAATTATGATCTGAGGCTGTGAAGTGAGTGATTAGTTGCACACCATCTACTTAAGCCTTCTTTTGATCTGGCCACTATATTTAGGTTATTATGGTATCAAAAGGGGAGAGAAACAACTTAAAGTTTTGCAGTTGGGAAGCCAAGAGATACTTTAGAAAACTTAATGAAATGAAAATTGCTACTCAGGAAGTTAAAGTGAAAATGCCACATCAGGCATGTAAAAAGGAAAATTGTCTGTGATGTGTCCTGAGTTCTGGAAGATTTTCTTTGGCATATAATCACTTACCTTTTACCGAGGGCTTGCTGCTTGCACATACCTGTATGTATTTACTTTGGGGAGATATATTTATTAATTTTATTTTCTGTATATGAGGGTATTCCTGCATGTATGTACGTGCATCCATGTTGTACAATGCCCGCGGAGGTCAGAAGAGGATGTCGGATCCCCTGGAACTGGAGTTAAGGACAGTTGTTAGCTGCCATGTGGGTTCTGGGACTTGAACCTGGGTCCTCTGCAAGAACAGCCAGTGCTCTTAACCACTGAGCCATCTCTCCAGCCCTGGGGTGATATATTTAAAAAGAAAAATTCATATCAAGACTGAAGCATGTTAATTCGTGGCAGTGCGAGGGGAAGTGGGAAGCAACTGTCAATAGGTTCAAGGTTTCTCTTGGAGTGATGCATATGTTTTGGAACTAGATGGCAGCAGTGGTCACACAATACTGCACATATATTAAAACCCACTAAACTGTATACTTTAAAGTATGACTATTATTAGCTTATGAATTATGTCTCAAGTTTTAAAAAGCTCATTAATTCACAAAGCTTACTTACCTGCACATCCTATGTTGGTCTTTCACATTTAAAAAATAATTATTTAGTTGTTGTTAGGCTTCTGTTTCTTCCTCTTATTTTTTTTTATTGCTAATTCCTGACTGATCCTCTTCAAACACGTATTTCAGAGTGATTAAAATATCTAATAAATTCTCATTGTTTGGGGGCAAGTCTTTGTGTGTAGTTGAGTAGAATTTGCAATGCATAGCTCTAAGGGCTATGAGATCTTTTGTTTGTTTTGAGACAGAGCTGTACAGCCCAGGCTGATTTCAAACTCCTGCTTCTGCTAGTGTGCAGGGATTCTAGGTGTGAGCCGCCAGGGTAGCTGATGTCCTTGCATCTTGCTTTTCAAGATAGAGTCATACTCATCACTGACCATTTAAAACTATCTACCTACTCACCAACTTCTTTCATTTGTAGACTCCCTCATTCATCTGTTTATTTATTCATTTTATGTGCTCATGGGCTCCTTGGTTGGTTCATTCATTTATTCTCCTCTTCATTTGGCAAGCCAAACCAATTGTTTATTGGTGGGTTGTTTTTCCTATACCCAATTTGAGGACCCCATTTTAGTCATTATTTTATCTTCCATCTTTTCCCAACTCCTTTGTCTTTGCAGGGCCCTGCTTTCATCTCATTGCTTCTTTGTAATTTTGTGCCATTGCAGAGCCGGTATTTTTCCTCTAAGTGCCCAATGCAGAGCAAATGAAGCCGCTATCCCAGACCAGGAGCGCAACAGGAGATTCATGCCTCCTGTCTGTCTCATAGCCCCTCTACTAGATGTCCAAAATGCCTACCATGCTTTCAACTTTCAACTTTGAGTTGTTAACAGTTAGCACACACACTGAACACTGGAGCATTGGAAGGCAAGATGGCTCAGTGGGTAAAGGCACTTGCAGCCAAGCCTCTTGCCTGGAGTTGAATCCCTAGGACTTTTATAGTGAAAGGAGAGAATTGAATTCCGCAAGCTACCCTCTGACCTCCATATGTATGTGCCATGGTGTGCAACCTGTACCCTCCCCCACACAAAATAAATAAATGTTAAAAAATCAAACGGGAACACTTCTCATCCAGATAGCTTCTTTTTGAGATTGCAGGATAATAATTACAAATTGAGACAGATACACGGGTTTATCAGAGTTGGTTTGAGCGTATGTTCTGTAGGATCTGCATGTAGTTCTTTTCTCTATTTGAGATGGTGGGTTGGGAAGATGTGCAATTCCTGATCAACCTGAGCTCTCAGGATGTAAATGACAGAGAGCTGGGACCATGGATCTAACAGCTGTGCACACTGTTGTCAGAGGCCACTGCCACACTTGAAAGCCCTGCTTTCTCTTATCCAGTTTTTCTTGTTAGCATAAGTGAACAAGGAATGTTACTAGGCCAGCCTGGTCTCCATAGTGAATCTAGGCCAGCAAAGGCTGCAGGGAGACCCTGTCTCAAAAAAAAAAAAAAAAGAAAAAGAAAAAGAAAAAAAAAAGCCATCCAACAGGACTTTAAAAAATAGGTGCAATTTAGCAGAATGGTAAAGGGCCAGATGAGAGTTAGAAGTAGATGGCTTAATAATAGCAGGCTATTCTGCTGACTGATTTTATGTACTGCTCTTTTATTTAAATATCATTTTGATTTGTACATGGAAATAGTTTCAGCTGTGTCTGTATGTATCATGAGTGTGTGATTATTTTTTTATTTTTGGTGATGATAGCCAAATTTGTTTTAATTAAAAAACTTTAAGATGATTGATGTTGGGATGGCTTATAGCTTCTGCATTTTAAGCAAGTATATGTTCTTTGCCAATTCTTTGTTTATTAACATGGACTTGTTGGGGCGGGTGAGTAGAGAAATGTTTTTTAGTGGTGATGGTTCTGTGGAAGAATTTGACACATATCCCCATGGTGGCTTACTCATGACCTTCTATCATTTGAGAACATATTTAAGTTATGTAAATTAGGATCACTTACAAAAGTTCACATTATAGGATTTAATTTGATCATATCATATTAATTAATAGAAAATTTCATATTGCCTTAAGTTACCAAACACTGTGTATGAGTCTAGATACAGAGGATGCTTGAGACTGAGGTCTCTAAGCAGGTCACAGAGAGCAGTTGAGACAGATAGAGTTTTGAAAATTTGAAAGGAAAAGCTTTCAGGTAGATGACTGAGCCATTGTAGTGCATCATTTTATCATTATTGAAGAATCACTTCTTGAATTTTTATGAGCACATCTTAAATAATAGTAATTTTCTTGAACTGAAATGTTAATATAACTCTAAGAGAACCTCTGATATTTCAGACCCTACTGTGTACTGCAGCCCTGACTGAGGAATTAAATAGCACACCCTCAGCACATGTACTACGTTTTCTTTGTGGTTTGACTGTAAATATTTCCTAGGGGTTATAGTTTTTATACTGATATAGTATATAAACAGGGATTCTATAAGAATAGTTACCATGGGTTAGCAAGATGCTTATTCAGTAAAGGTGCTTGCCATGCAAACATGAAGCCCTGTGTTCGATCCCTAGAACCCATGTGAGAAACCATGGCTGGTAGCATGCTCTTATTTCCAGTGCTATGGAGGCAGAAGTAGGCAGATCTCTGGAGCTCCCTGGATAGCCAGCCTAGCCTAATTGTTAAACTCTAGGCCCATGAAAATCCCCATCACAAAGAAATAAGGCGGTTGTCTCTGGGACAATGACATTTGAAGTTTGTTCTCTGACATTTACATGCAAATGTATGTGTATTCACAGAAGTCACACTCACATGTGCCTGGACACACATGCATATCTATATGTGTACAGATACAGACACACAAATATCTATTATTTAGTGCTTAAATGGATATTAAAATGAATCAACCAGAGGGAATATGAAGAAACTCCGTTGTCTATAGGTGTAAAAGAGGTGATAAACTATCTAGTTACTTAAGCCCTCTTAAAGTCAGAGACCCTTTCAACTTTTGTTCAAACATGCTGCTTATACTTAAATAATATGCTGGTCATTTGAGAATAAACCAGTACTTTTGAATGTTTTTTGATTGGTAGACACTTTTGACAAACTATTGAAATCTAAGCACATGTACACACACAAAAAATTGCATATTATTTCAAAGCAGTCATAGATCCTGAAGTGAACCTGCTAGGGGCAAATAAATAGTGTTAATTTGTCTTAGAAAATTTATGGATGTATAACTTAAATTTTGCCAGTTAAAATGTAAGCTATCTAGATTATAAGCTTCATAAATGACCTAGTTTGTTAAAGCTTTATACAACAAGGCCCATTTTAAATTATGTCTCAGTTCAGGAGAGGTTATAACTTTTGGAGAGTACTGTTTCTAAAAGAATATTTCCAAAGGCTATTCTTCCTGAAATGTCAATCATATGGCACTTCTAGAAGAAAAGGTGGGAAATAAAAACATTTTTCTTAATGTAATACAGCATGTGACAAGGTGAGCTGACATGCTTATGAAAGTGGGTAGGAGATGTGTTGTAGAGGAAGATTAAAATGTCATTTTATCTGAAGGTTCACTGTCATTTCCCCAGGCTGCCTTTGCTTGTGCATGGAAATGCTTTCTTCTGGTATAAATGTAGTGCATCTTTAATTAGTTGCTCATGTTTCTTGTGAAGTACTTTCAGTCTATAGATAGCAATGACTTAGTTACAGTTTTAAAATGAAAACTTAAGTTAGGGTGTGATTTTTAATTATAATAATATCCAATTGCTACCTTTGCTGTGGCTATTATTAAAACACTGAAATGTTTCCAAGGATTATTTTGATAGCAGTTGAGTTCATCCCTCCCTCCTTCCTTCCCTCCCTTCCTTTCCTTAAAAACATATATTCATGAAAGGCAATTTTGATTTCCTTGAGAGGTGTCTCCCCCTACTGTCCTTGGGGAAGCCATCCATCCCCTCCATGCCCACCAGCCCCCTTGTGATGGCATGAAACAGGACTGGTGTCAGGAAGCTTTGCCCGTTCTGTTTCTGTTTCCGTCGGTCTGGCTAGAGGTCTGCCCTTGTCATCCACACTTGGAAAGTGTCGGTGTTGTTCCCTGATGCTCTTCCTTGTTTTCCTGTTCTCATTTCATTGATTTCTGTTGCTGTCTTTATTATTCCCTTCCTTCTGCTTGGTTTTGATCTACTTTGCTCTTATTTTTCTAGGATTTTGAGGTAAGAGCTTAAGATTGTTGATTTAAAGTCTTTTCTGTTTATTTTTATTTATTTAATATTTTGTTTATTTTTATTTTATGTAAATGAGTGTATTGCCTACATGTATGTAAGTGCGTAGTGTTGTGCAGTACCCTTGGAAGTAAGAAGAGGGTGTTGAATTCCCCTGGAACTGGAGTTACAGACTGTTGTTAGTCATCAAGTGGGTGCTGGGTATTGAATCTCATTCCTCTGCAAGAGCAGCCAGTGCTCTTAACTGCTGAGACATCTCTCCAGTCTTTCTTTTTATTTTTAATTTTCCTTTCAATTTTTATATTGTGTGTGTGTGTGTGTGTGTGCGCGCGCGTGCGTGCGCGCGCCCATGTTCATACCTTCATTTCCTTCCACCATGTTGGTTCTGAGTATCCAACCCAGGTTGCCAGGAGGGGTAGCAAGTTCTCTTCCCTGTTGGGCCACCTCACCAGCTCCCCTTTTCTCTTTGTAATGTAAACATTTAGTTCTTAGAATTTCTCTCTTAGTCCTGCTTTTTTATTTTTATTTTATTTTTATTTTTTTGATATATTGTGCTTTCGGGTTTTTTGTTTTTGTTTTTTTGTCTTTTTGAGCCAGGGTCTCCCTGTAGCCCCAGCTGGCCTGGAACTCACTATGTAGACCAGGCTGGCCTTGAACTCGTAGAGATCCACTTGCCTCTGCCTCCTGAGTGCTGGGACTAAAGTCGTGCGCCACCATGCCCGGCGTACTTTCGTTTTTATTTACACCTACCTCCTCCCTACATATATGTATATATTCCCTGAGACTATCTTTTTTTTTGTTATTGCCTTTGAGACAGGGTTCCATGTAGCCCATGGAACCCTGGGTGTGGCTAACTCATTGTGTAGCTGAAGATGACCTTGAATTCCTAATCCACCTGCCTCGATCTTGAATGCTGGGATTACAGGCATATACCGTTACTATGCCTGGTTATTCAGTGCTGAGTGTTGAACTCAGGACCTTGTGCCAGCTAGGCAAAGACTCTACCAACTGAGCTACACCTCTAGCCAAGACTTCTTTTTGACACACAGGTTATTTAGAAATGTGATGAGTGGTTTCTAAGAGTTTGGTGAGTTTCTGGTCAGCTTTCTGTTCTGGGTTTCTAGTTTGATTTCCTTGTGGTCAGAGGAAAAACACCTGATTTCAGATCTTTTAGCAGGTCTTCTAGATAGACTCATTTCCCCAGTTTCTAGTACAAATGTGAGGGAATCAGTGTCTCCCCATGTATCCTTGATACCAGTGTTCTGGTCCCAGCCTGCTTTCATTGTTCCCTCGACTTGAAAAGAATCTTGGGAATGGAAGGGTCCATTCAGGGATAGGGTGTTAAATGTCTCCCTTTTCTCAGTAAAACATCATTCATTCATTCATTCATTCATTTATTCATTCAGAACACATTCACTGAGCAGTGACCATGCCCAGTGCTTTGTGTGGTTATTCTTCTAATGTGGTGTACTACAAGACAGGATCTTTGATGTTAACAGAGGAAGAAAGGTGACTGCCTATAATATTAATCATTTTGAAGGGAAAAAAAAAAACCTGTGTTCTGGGGATGCACAGGAAGGAACAGGTTTATGACCATGAGTGCATAGACTGTGTCCAGACAAACCAAACTGTAAATTTCAGAGCTGGACACTGAGAGCGCCAAATGAATAAATGCCCATGCCCACAGAAAGGACTGACTGCTTCTGCTCCCAGACCTCCAGGAATGGGTGTGTGCAGCTTTGTTGTGGTACAGTGGACTGGAAAGGTAACCCAGGTTTAATTGTGGGGTTTCTTGAATGCTGTGGTATAAAGTTTGAACTTTATTCTGTGTACATAAAGAGCCACTTATAGTTTCTAAGCAGGGGATAAATGATTGTGATAATTTGGAAAGATAATTCTGGTAATAGCATAAAAGATGGATTAGGGAGTCAGGGCAACAGAGAGAAGGAGCCCAATAGTGAGGCCACCGCAGTAATTCAGGCGAAGAAATGAAATGCAAAATCAGTCTCTTTAAAAAGGTCCATACCAGGGATGGAGAGATGCTCAGCAGTTAAGAGCAATGGCTGCTCTTGAAGAGGATATGGATTTGATTCCCAGTACCCACATGGTAGCTAACGACTATCCATAACTCCAGTTCCACTGGATCCAGTGCCCTCCTCTGACCTCCATGGTCACTGCTTGGCATGGGTGCACTTACATACATGTAGGCAATACACTCATACACATAAAAATAAAAATCATAAAATATTTTTTAAAAAGATCAACACCATATGGCGTGTGATGGCATATACCTTTAATCCTAGTACTGGGGAGACAAAGGCAGGCAGATCTCTGTGAGTTCCAGACCACCTGGAGCTGTAGAGAGACCCTGTCTCAAAGACAACAAGCAAACAAATAAACAAACAGGTCAGCACCATCTCAGTGCAGTAACAAACTTCTTCAGTTAGAAAACCTTTTTTTTCTTATGATGAGGAAGAGATTAAAATTCTGTTATATATAATTCTCTATTAACAGGAGAATAAAAATTGGACTTTTAAAACAAAAATGCTTTATTTTTCACCAAAGGTTTCTACTGTCTTTCAAAATAATAAATTTAGGTTGTAATTTTCTTTGAGTGATACAGTTTTTTTTATTTTAAAAGATCAGAAACTATTAGAATTGGTGTTTTAGCTAAATGAATGTTCTTCCTTATGAAGGCAGCCGCTCTGAGTTGTGTCTTAATTTAAAATTTTTGAGTTGGGGAGTATAAAGTGGGCTCAGTATGTATAAATTGGATCCAAGCTGAGAAAAATGTCATAACACTGTTAATAGCACTGAAAATGTGGAAGCCTGGGGACTTAATGAAAGGTCAAATAAGCCTGAGTATCTTTTGCTGATAATTTTGTCTGTATCTGAACATTAATGCTTTAATCCTAAATTGTAGCCTCTCCAAGTGATGCGGTCTATCCATTCATGAGTTTGGTAAATCCTGTGGTTCTAGAAGAATTAACATCGCTTAGCTGCTGACTTCCTGGTGCCACTGAAGAGCCTATTTTGGGGGATTCTCTTTCCTCTTTTGTACTTTGCACTTATTCTGAAGTTTAATGTCTCAAGTTTTCTATCCTCACTGACTTTAAATAATAGACATGGCTGCCACAACTTTTGAAAGTACTTTAGTTGAAAGACACACAAAATACTTCATGCTATGCAAGCACTTCCTGTGAAGGGGTGATGGTGCTTTGTGAATCAAGAGTGTCATCAGTACACTCTGTTTCAGTGACCTAGCATGCTCTGCGGAATTGTTCTCTCTACTTTCAATTTCTAAAAAAAAGAGAGGAAATAGTATATTGAGAACTTTCTCGGTCCTCATGCTGAAATAATCCATCTCAGGTAAGGGAACGAGTCTTCTCCATGGCAGCCTCTTTGACACATCCTCTGGTGAGTCCCCAGCACACTTTGCTTGCTTTATGTGCACAAGCACTTTATTCGGGTTTGATTAAATGGCAAAATCATATCTGCAGATTTTCTTCCCATCTGTCTACTTTGAACCGTGAAGATGTGATAGAAGATGCTGTGAGTGGAAAGGAAATGGCACTGAGAGCCAAAAGGTCAGTTCCTCAAAGACATTTTGCCCAAATGAGAAAATATGTGTTGCCTTTGAAGGTGGAGACGAACCATACTCTGCTTTGTACTTAGATTTTCATTTTTACTGCATTTGACGAAGAAATTTTTTTTTGTCTTGTGGAATGTTTTAGGTCTATCTCTTTCTTGTTTTTAAGGGGTAAAGTCACAATTGCCCACTACATTATTTTTTATATTTGTTTTTATTGAATTTTTGTGTATTTTATCCAGAATATCTCAAAGACTCTTAATTATCTTTATATCCCCTTCCCCACCAGCATGCTCCCACAGCCCCCCCACTGGAACCCATATACTCTCTCATCCATATGTGCCCAGTGTGTCAAGTCAGTGTCCCCAGACATTCCCCTGTGCAAGTCCATCCATTGAGGTCTAGTCAGCCAATCTAGATTTTCTTGTTTTAGGAAGATCAGCTCATCCTCACCCAGCATTATTTTTGGCTCCCAACTTGAGATGATCAGAGAAGTAGATACAAGAAGACGGAAGGCTTAAGTTTCTTTAGAGCAGTTAGAAATTCACAGCAAAATTGGAAGAAGACAGACTTTCCATAAGTGCCCTACCCCAGGTAATTAATACTCATCATCATGTATATTTTGCTGGTGATCCCAGTATGCAGAGATTTAATCCCACAGAGGGGGGGGAGGGAGGGAGGGAGGGAAGGAGGGAAGGAAGGAAGGAAGGAAGGAAGGAAAGGAAGGAAGGAAGGAAGGGCATATGATTCTGGGGTGTAGTGATTGTGGAATAGGCTTTCTGGTTAGACTGCGTGGGCTTGGGCGCTGGATCCACTGATCACTAGCTACACTGTAACAAGCAGCTTTCTTAATCTCTTGAAACCCTAATTTGTTCACCTATAGACTGTCAATTGATGGTATTTACCTTGTAGGCCTCTATAGTAAGAATTAAGATCTTTTGTCTAAGTAATTGACAATGTTCCTGGGCCCATAGAAAGCATAATGGGATGTTTTCATTCTTCTATGAGTCTAAAGCCCCAGTCAGAGGCAAGTGGAACTCTGTGAGATGGAGCTGAACCCCATCTGCATAGCAAGTTCCAGGCCAACTAGGGCTACAGGAAGACCCTGTCTCACCCTCTACCCCCAAATTAGTTTGTTAAGAGCAGAACAGAGCTCACTTATACCCCTTTCTGTTACAGCATCTGAGATGCACTCATGTCAGCTGAAACCCTTGACAAAGATGGTTTTGGCGTGTCTGTGTGTAAGAATCAGTTAGGTATTTAGGAAGACTGGTTTGTTCTGTGCTGCATTTGACTCAGGTGGGTATGGGATACAGTACGCTGTTACCCTTTGCAATGACTGAGCTTTTCCAAAATGGGAAAAGCTGTCCTTTCAGAACCCAGGAATATGTAAACCTGTTGATATTTCTACTTCATTATCATGAGCTCTAGACTCTTATTTTTTAAAAAATATTGAATTTTTGTGTGTTTCATACAGAGCATCTTATTGTCTTTATACCCCCTTCCCCATTGACCACTCCCATAGCCCCCCCCACTGGAATTTATATATTCATGTGTGTGAGTGCACCCGTGTCATGCAATGCAATGGAGGTCAGAAAAAGGCTTAGGATTCCCCTGGAATTGGAGTTAAGGACGGTTCATAGCCTGCCATGTGGGTGCTGGGAATCGAACCTGGGTCCTCTGCAAGAGTAGTCAGTGCTCTTAACCACTGAGCCATCTCTCCAGCCCCTGGAATTCATATATTCTATCATTTGTGTTAAAGCCTATCATGGCAAGTTAGTGTCCCCAAATGTCCCTCGGTGCAAGTTCATCCACTGAAGTCTAGGCATCCTATCTAGTCTCTCCCTTTAAGAAGATTAGCTCTTCCTCACCCAGCAGTAATCAGCTGCCAATAAATTCTCTGACTAAGATTGGGGCCTACTGCCCATTTCTACAGTTCTGTGCTGGGTTTTTGTCTGCTTGAGTTTGCATGGGTCTTGTGCATGCTGACACCGTTGCTGTAGGTTCATGTGAGAAGGGTCCCAGGAACCTGTAGGACTCCATTTCTGTATGGTTATGCACCTCCTCCCTGGCTCTATAAGTGAAGCGGAGGTAGGCTGTAGATTCAGAGAATTATGAATAGGGTGCTCCCTGACATGAAGGCTGGAAAGTCAGGTGGGACATGTTAAGGACTTGCTGGATGCAGGATAATTCTTTCTTATTCAAGACTGTCCTGTTTAGTAGGCCTGTCTGCAGTCTGCAGTCTGCAGTCTACTGTGATAATTGAAAACATTCAAATGACCCCTCATGCCATGTGTCCCCACCATTGTAACCCATTGGTTAAATTCTTCTGTAACACTGGTGCCCATGTGAGGCCCTGTATACACCGTAGTCCCTGTTACTCATGGCTGCCTGGCACCATACCTTGTATCAAAAACCCTCTTTGAACTCTGAACTGTTTTGCTTGTGGTGAATTCCAGATGGCTACCTAATGACTTCAGGGACACTGCAGTGCTGTCCAGATGGCTGCTAATTCCTCAGTCCCCTCTTCCAGAAAAGAACCTATGTTTCCTCAAACATATTGGTTGCGAAAGGGATGCAGTCACTCGCCCCTTCCTATTAATGCTGCGTGACTTCCTATTAATGTTGGGTGGACTGGGTGATTGACTGCTTCTCTCTATTGTCATCTACATGTTATTGACAGGTACTGGTGTTCATTCAGAATTCCTGTCACTACTTCTCATATGATGTCATTCTTGTCACTGCTATTTTTCTTTTATTCCCCTTAGCTTTATTAAAGTGTTGTTTATTGCATGTTGTCACTCTATCAATGCATGTCTTTTGTCTTGAAAAGCATAATTTTCACTTAAGACGTCATATCCAGTTTTACATTGTATGTGTGTGTGGGGGTGTGTACAGGTGTGAGTGCACATGTGTGCACATGCACGTGGAGGCCAGAAGTTGGCATTAGGTATCTACCTTGAGCACTTTCTACCTTATTTTCTGAGATAGGATCTCTCACTGAGCCTGGAACTCATTGATTAGCTAGACTGACTGGCTTCAGGAATCTGCCATCTTTCTTCCTAACTCATCAATCAATCAATCACTATGCTAAGTTGTATTTTTTAAATTGTTATATATTTATTAGGTTACATATTTAATGCTGAACAACTTAAATTTTTCTAAAAAAAATGCTTCTTTTAAGTCTGTATGAGAGTCAGAAAATGTCTGAAAGACTTAATTTCTAGAAAGCATTAGCTTCTTTGATAGAGAAGCCCATTTTAGTTACCACTTTTACCACAAATGTGGGCATCATTGCACTGTGATTGAGGAAATTTGACTTCAGTATGGTGGGCAACACAAAGTTGGTTCATATTCTTGAGCTAGATTAAAATGATGAAAGTTTAATTGTAGTGACTAAAATAGTGTCCATTATGCAGGTCTTTTTTTAAGAGAGAAAAAAAATTGGATAAGAATTCTACTTCAGTTTATGGAGTAGTAAGGAAAATTATTCATGGTTTTAAATATGCTGTCATCAACATTTCTCCTAGTGAGAATAAGTTCTACAATCACCGACACACCAGAAATTCATTAAAGGAATATGAACAGATTTTGTTTGGCCGGGAGTGAGACTTGCCAAGGTCTCTGTGTGTGAACATATGGTATATTCTAGACATGGGGCATATTTTCACTTGAAATATCATATCCAGTTGTTACATTGTGGTGCGTGTGTGTGCGCATGTGTGTGCAGATGTGAGTGCGCATGTGTGCATGTGCATGTAGAAGCCAGAGGTTGACATTGGGTGTCTACCTTGAGCACTTTCTGCCTTATTTTCTGAGACAGGGTGTGTGCTGGATGCTTTAATTGTCAACTTGATGCACCTTGGTTGAGGGAGCCTCAACTGGGGAATTTCCTCCATTGAACTGGCCTGTGGCCATGTCTATGGGGCACCTTCTTGATTGTTGATTGATGTGAAAGGGCCCATCCCACTGAGGGTGGTGCCACTCCTGTCATGTTCTGTTTTGTATAAGAAAGCAGGTTGAGCATGGGCCAGGAGAACAAGACAGTAAGCAGCATTTCTCCATGACCTGTGTTCCAGCTCCTGCATCAGGTTCCTTCCCTGAGTTCCTGTCTTGGGCTCCCTGATGAATTGTGGCCCAGGAGATATAAGCCAAATAAACCCTTTCCTCCTCGAGTTGGTATTGGTCAGAGTATTTTGTCACAGCAGTGGAGAAACAAATTAAAACACAGGGTCTCTCATGGAACCTGGAGTTCATTGATTTGACTAGACTTACTGGCCAGCTAGCTTCAGGGATCTGCCAGTCTCCAACCACCCACAGCATTAGTGTCACAAATGGGTGCCGCCACTCTCGGCTTCCATATGAGTGTTGATCAGGTCCTCATGCTTGCCTGGCATCTGCCACATTAGGTTGAAATCCATAGGCATGACATCATGCACTTTGGGGCATCTGCATTTGCCCACCATAGTGTTTGACACTTGATAGTTGACCAATGTGTTCAGGAAATTTATTGTTCCACGTATATTATTGGATGGCATCTTTGGATTTTATGTCATTTTTAACATTGCTTTCAAATACTTTTAAATACTAGTTCAAGTTATTTAGCTGTTTCTCTTTTAGTGTCATAGAACTATAGCCTGTTCTTCATGGAAGGAGTTGTTTTATATGTCACTGAAATGACCTGTCCCCAGATCAGTAGCTGGTTAGTGATAGTATTGAGACCAGAATATAAGCAATGGGGTAATGAATCCTATTTTCAAGTGGTTATTTATGTCGGTTGTGCACAAAGTGCAGTAAGCACTGGTAGTCAAGTATATATAAAGTGACAAATAAAATTTTTTATTCTGAAAATGACCTTAAGTAGAGAGATTTAAACAATAAAGAAATGTGACCCATTTCTAGATGCACAGAATGACGAGATGGGGACAGCAGTGACAAGATGACCTGCATGAAGCATTGGCCGGGAGAAAGGCCAATGGGAGCAGAGGGACAGCTAGCTCCATCCTTGTTACTGGGGATGCTATTATGTGATAGTTCTTATATAAAACTGAACATTTCTAAAAATTAAAAAGAACAGGAAATTTTAGTGGCATTCCTCTGTAATGGTTTAATTCTGCCTTTGGACTCAGCATACCACTTTATATAAAAACAATACAAGCCTGTAATTCGATTTTAATAGCCTCAATTTTATTAGGAACAAAATATAAAGGTGCAATGCAAAGGCTTGGCAGCATTAGGAACGTCATAATTGGCCAGTGCAGAGTGATTTAGGCTGTTGTATCAGATGGCTCTTCTGTTTAAGTCATCAATTGCCTGTATCATGAAATTCTCTGTAATTTTGAAGTGCTCCGAACACACTCAGCTCCAATTATCTGACAGGTGTTCTTGTTTAGAATTTCTGATTTCACTGGCTTTGATTTAGGTTATTTCGGTTTTCTTGCCCTGGAATCAGGGCAAGAAAGGAAAAGAAAAGGAGCGTCCCCTGGCTCCCCTTAATCTTTCCCTTTATACTTTGCTATTATACATTTTTTTTGGTAGAAATTAAAATATAATCCCTAAATCTCAAAGCATGTTTCCTCTGGAGAGGAACTTCATGTGCAGAAATTCTGTGCTTCACAGACTTAAAATTGAGTGTGCTTTGGGAGCCTTGGGATTTGCCCCAGGCAGGTGATTACTGCAGGAGTTACTGTGTTTCAGATATGAAAGTCATCCTGGACAGCAGGGGGCGTGCTGGCTTTCTTTTCTCTGATAGGACATTAGCTGAGCCTGGTCTGGTCACTGCATACCCTTCCATCATGGATGTGATTACTGAACTATTGCTGTGTAAAAGTTGGTCTAAATAACCAACCCCCTAGAGTTAGGGTTCAGCTAACACATTCTTTAGGCCAGTATGTGATTTGGTCTTTAGCTGGTTAGTGTGTTTTTTTCCCCCCATTTGGTGCATTTTTGAAAATTATTTGGCAACTGAAGATATTTCATTAACATGTAATAGGATTAATGTTTAGCTAATCACTTTTGAAATATACAACAGATGTCTGGAATAGTTTTTCAGCTGCAGGGAATAGTTTTTAGAGGTCTTGGTGCCATCATATATGAAGGTACCTGCATGTGTGTGCTGATTAAACAGGACCAGATGTTCTTTTTCTTCATCTTCTCATTCCTTTTTGTACTTCTAGTTGTTCCCTCCCCTCCATTCATTCTGCAAAGCATTATTTTTTTGAACTTTGAGAAAATACAAGGGAATTTTACCCTTGAAAATGGAAATATTTTTCTCTACTACCATAGTGCATTGGAGGTTCCATGCGTTACTATGAAAGAGGGGCCAGGTATTGTTTTAGCTGGAGTTTTCGTTCTTTCTTTTTCTCTTTTGGTCTTTCTGCAACGGGGTCTCCCTATAACTCCAGCTGGCATCGTACTCACTATGTAGACCAGACTGGCTTCAATTTCACAGAGGTCCTCCTTCCTCTGCCTCCTGAGCACTGGGACTAAAGAGTATAATTAAAATTAACAATAATTATAAAACGTTTTTTCTTGCCAAAATTGGAAGAATTTCAAAATTCGTTTTAATACTAGCTAGTATAAAAGAAAGACAGCAAAACAACACAGTACAAAAAGCATGAGGAAGAAACAGACTGAAGACATTGAATAGTTCTCAAATAATTCTTCCTGTAACACATTTGCTAGATGGCTTTAAAAATTAATCCTAGAACAAGAAAAGACATGTATTAGGATAATGTCCTAGCAAAGGATTACTTTTTATAGTTACAAAATATTAAAAGAAGAGTACATAAAAGGGACCAGAGACTGCAAACATAACATGATGTTCCTCTTTAAAAGCTCTTATTTTCCAATTGTTAGGATGTCGCCCTCTCAAAGCAGGCACTAGTTTTATTTCTTTTCGTGTTCTCACTGCAGCAGTGTGTAATGAACATGAGATTAAAGAAAGCCAGTCTTCATTTCTCTGAATTTAGTCAGCACTTAGTAAATATTTGTTCAGCATGTTTTATAAGTCAGACCCAGTGTTCTAAGCCGGAGTACTGACTTGTAGAATAGGTGGTCCTGCCTTTCCAGACCTCACAGTGTAGCAGGAAAGGCTGACGTGTAAAAAACCAACCCCAGTACATTCTTCAGTCATCATGTGCAGACTGTTTGGGAAGCTCATGGGAAGTTTGGGTTGAGTTGAAAGGAAAAAAAAATTATACTCAAGCTTGGCTTACCTATGATACATTATTTAGAAATCCAATTAGTGACTATCTAGCCATGGTATTGTAAGTCAGGAACTGTGCCAAGAGCAAAGAATGTAGAGGTGAACCTGACATACTCCTTACACTCCAGAGCCCATTGTTTTGTAGAAGGTGGGCACATGTATACATGGGTGAAAGATCCGATGTGTAGAGCTGTGAATGGGGTGCTGTGGAAGGAGAGGAGACACAGGCGGGGTTGAGGAAGGCAGGGTTGCAAGGACAATGCATGGAGGGACTCTTGAGTCCAAGAGCAGGGCTAGGAGCTTAGCAGGACAATAGAGGACTGGAGACTTGTGTCAGGCAGTGGAGCCTGATCTATGAACATTTGGAGCATCATAGGTGATGGGAGGATGGGATCTTGGTATTTGAGCCAAAGGCAAAAGCAGGAAGGAGGCCCTCAACCTTGCACCCTCCTCCCTTGAAGCATGTCATAAACCCTGCATTCTTGGTCTGCCCTCCTTCCACATTCAGGGGAGAAGCATCCTTATTTTTGAAGACAGAGGGATGCCAAGGAGAATCCAAGCAAACAGGCCTTGTTAACGTCCTCCTTAGTTCATCATCAGTGTGCATGTCCCCTTTTTTCCAGTCTTATTGCCCCATGGCTGCCCAATCTTCATCAACTCTACGTGTAAAACCATTTTCTCTGTGTCTTTGGGTCTTTGCTTTTGAAGGTTCCAATATCATGTAAAACATACATTAAGTAAATTCGGTGCTTTTTCTCTTGTTAGTCTGTCTTTTGTGGGAGGATTTTCAGCCATAAACCTAGTGGTAATTAAGAATCATTTTTCTTCCTTACATAGAGAGACAGATTTTTAGGAAACTCATATAGTACGTGGGAGGAAATGGCATTGAAAAGACAGGACTGCGTGGAACTTCTGATTCTGATGGAGATGTGGAGGGTGATAGTTACAGCCTGTATCTGTGAGAAATGGAGACTCTAGCAGTATAAACATATGACATAAACATTAATACTCTCATAAAAGAAGCCCGAGAAAAGCATTCCAGGACTGGTTGGATTTTTTAAAAGTCCTCAGAGAGCTGGGTGTGATGGCTGTGCCTATAACCCCAGGACTCAGGAGGGCTGAAGCAGAAAGATTTTTAAATTGAGACCAGTCTGGGATACCAATGGCTGTGGTTACAGCTCGGTGATAGAGCTGTTGCCTAGCATGTGCATTTGCTCTCCAGGACTGCATTGTGATAGTGACAATGGTGGCAGATTCTCAGAGATCTCAGAGAAGGGTGAGTCTGCTTTGTCTGTTCTTACTTATGTGTAAATTTTGTCTCAGGTCTTGCATGGCTCCTGGGGCAGAATGGGAGGTTCATTGCATCAGCGGCCATTATCAATCATTATTGGGAGAAAAAAACCAGAAAGGCTGAAGACCTATAGAGATTACATGCCTTGTGTGTTTTAAGTTCTCCCAAAGCTTCATAGAACATTTCTATTTACCATATAAATTTTAAAAGGTTATGGTCAAGGAAGAAGATAGAATGGATCAGAGTAACTAGCATTCTGTATTATGTGGGGAGTGTCATTGTATTACGTACTTTTCTGATGCTGCGATAAAACATCATGACCAAAGCAACTTATAGAAGGGTTTATTTGAGCTTACAGTGATTCTAGGGGTAAGAGTCCATAATGGTGGGAGAGACATTAGCAGCAAGGGTGGCTGGAGTGGAAAGCCAAGCAATCACATCTTCAAGCAGGCACAGGAAGCAGAGAGAGACTAGAAATGTGGCAAGCCTTAAGAACTCTCAAAGTCTGCCCCCTAGTGATTTGCTTCTTCTAGCAACACCCTACTTCCTAAAACCTCCCAAAATAGCATCAACTGGGAAAAAATGTCCAAATACTTGATGCCTTTTTGAGACATTCTCATTTAAACTACCACATCATTAAATTTGGGTTTATAAGTATTTCCCTGACAGTGGTGGGGTATGAAATCAGCAGAAACAGACACTCTGGGTATTGGTTTTGATGTTTTCTTTCATTGGTACTGAGGATGACTGTGCAATCTCACACATTCTGGGCAAGCTCTTTGCCCTGAGCTGTATTTCAGAAGTTTGTCTTTTCACTTTTCACTGCTTTTCCCTGGTGGCATTTAACGTAGGCTTCTAAAAAGTTCCCAAGTGTCTGGGTTGCATTGAGGTGAGAGAGTCAAATTATATCTCCAGTGACTTTGGGGGGGGGTGGACACTTTACTTGGGGAAAAACGTGCTTTAGAAGGAGCTTGAGAGAGGGAGATAGTAAGAGGCAGGTGTTATCAAGGGGGAAATGGGGAAAGGGAGTACTTTAACTGGGAAGGGAGTAGGGAGGGTTATGCAGGGAGAGTGAGAGGTGAGATAAATAACACTTAGATGGTATGAAAAAAAAAAAAAACAGAAGGAAATAAGACCCTATTTCTGAAAACAGACCATACTTCAGACACAGGACTTGGGACAATTGAGCTGGAACTGACCTGGAAGCCTCCTCCCTGAAGACCAGCTCTCATGGTATCAGAGGATACTATGCAAGCTGCTGAGGGAGAAAACCAATCAATGGTCCTACCCAGCTGTGAAGCCCAATAAACAATGACTGAGCCAGCAAACTATTGCTATTGGTGCAGTAGCAACACTTTTATCTTGGGGATAATCAACAGTTGTCTCTTTGGAATGAAGACCTACTCAATGGGAGGGAACTTATGTGTGGTACTGTAAACATAGCCAAATATAGATGACTGGAGAGGGCATAGGTCCTAGTGAAAAACCCACTTTTGCCACATCCCTCGAGCAACATAATTTCTTACTATATTCTAAATATGCCTCCTTATATTTACAGACAAGTGTACCTTTCATCACTCATCAAAGAAGCTTCTTTTTGCAACAGATGGAGACTAACGCAGAATTCCCCAACTGGTCCAACACAGAGATTGTCTGTGAGACGCTTAGCCCTAAGTGACACATTTTGAAATGCACATAAAATGAACACATAAAATGAATGCATCTTTCAACTGTCACCAGAGAGGTTTCTTTGTGCAGCAGATGGTAGTTAACACCAAAACCCACAACTGTCCAATGTGCAGAGAACAAGAGGCTGCAGAGTGCTCATCTCTGAATAGGACAGCTATTTCAAACTTCTGTCTCTCAGGGCTCAGGGATCTTTGTGGATGAGGGGGTGTAAAGATGGTAAGAGCCAGAAGTGATGGGTGACTAGGAGGAAATAGTTTTCCAGACACATATGAACTCACAACATCCATAAATCCCATGCAATCTCAAACCAGACGAAATACCAGCATAGACATGGGAAGCGGGTAAGAAGTCCCAACTCAGCCTAAGGAACTTTTGGCAACTGATGGCTGCTGGGAGGGAGAAAGACAGTCTCTTACAGGTTGGCACTCTTGGTAGGTTGACCAGGCTCCAGTGGATGGGCCCATGCTGAGGAATATGTGGGGACACAAATCAGACTCTAGGTCATATTGTATATATAGTGAAGTACACTGAATTGGGAATGGGGTAGTACAGGAAGTGCTGATTGGGAAGGGGATCTAAATACCATCAAATTATATTATATGAAAATAACAAAAATGCGGGGCTGGAGAGCTGGCTCAGTGGTTAAGAGCCTTGGCTGCTCTTGCAAAGGACCCGAGTTTGATTCCCAGCACCCATATGGCAACTAACAACTGTCCTAACTCCAGTTCCAGGGGATTCGACATCTTCTTCTGACCTCCAGGGGCATTGCAGGGCACAGATGCACTTACACACATGCAGGCAATACACATAAAATAAATAAATAATGAATAAATTTTTAAAAATTGCAAAAATGCAATAAAATAAAAAAAAATGTTTGTAAAAGCCTCTTTGAATGGTCTTCAGGAAGCACTTGTGATGCATGTCCTGTTTCTGACCCAAGCTTTTTTTTTCTTTCCGTTCCCTTCCCCCTTCCTTTCCTCCTCCTTCCCTCTCTTCCCCCCACCCCACCCCTTTTCTCACTCTCATTTTCTTTCTTCTTTTTTCTTACCATTTGAGTTTGGGAGATAAACTAGAAGACAGAGTTGGGTTTAGCTGCTTGTTTCCCCTCAAACTTCTGTTGTACTTTCAAAATAATTCTTGTAAAATATCATAGCATTTTAAGTTTATATTCTGGTTCTTTTCAGAGCCACTTACTGATCTTGGAGTTCTGTTCATTTACTTACTGTTTTAGTGTTGAGGATTGAGTCCAGGGCCTTGCGCATGTTTGGGGCTGCGCTCACACTGAGCTTCATTTCTAGCAATACGCCCCACTTTTTTTTGAAAGATTATTATTAAATTTACAGTGATTGGTGTCCACCACCCAGAAACTTGCACTGTTTGTGTTTCATGCACTGATAGTGGGATGGAGGTACCAGTAGTCTGGATGGTAGCTCATAAGTTCCTAGCAGAAAGGAAACCTGTCAGAGAGAATCCACCTATTTCACCTGTGCTAGGAAACAATGTTGTACTGTTGTATTTCAGGTAGGAGAAACTTGTTTTATTTTATTTTTAAGGTAGGCATGTCTCTGTAGCTGACTTGGAATTCACCGTGCAGACCAGTCTGGCCTCCATCTCACAGAGATCTGCCTGCCTCTGCCTCTGGAATTTGGGATTAAAGGCATGCACCACCCTGCTTATCCAAGAGACTTGTTATAAAGTATTAATGTTCCTGATAACAAAAGGTCAAGAAGTTCATGACTACATACATGGCAAAGGGCCCCTTCCCTCCCTCCCTCCCTCCCTCCCTCCCTGCTAGACAAACCCTCTTCCACTGAGCTCTATTCCAGGAGTTTGTCTTTTCAGTGCTTCTCTCCGCTGTCACTCCTGACTAGGACATCATGATGGGTGCAACCATCCGTCTTTCTCTCTTGTGTTGGGAGGGGACAGGAGTGGAGTTTTGTCCTGTACAACCTGACACATGAATCCAGTTTCAGAATGTACATGAAATCATCTCAGATCTATAAAACAAAACACTCCTTTAAAGAAATGAGATTATCAAGCCTAGATGCCAACCTGGATTTTGTCTTCTGTTCAGTCTGACCTGAAGAGGTATGTGGGTTAGCCTGCTTTCTATGTCCTGTTGGAATGGAAGCAGGCAGCTTAGAAACCAATTAGAAAAGCTGCTTCCTTGTTTGCTGTTGTGCAATATAATTACTGCATACTGATAGGAAATGAAAATTGAAATTAGTGCAATTTATTTATTTCATCCTAAACATAGAGACAAGTTGAAAATAATACAATCCAGGGGATTTCTTTCTGTCATTTTTAGCAGAGTTAACACAAATGTTGCCAAGTGAATATAGCTTACAGATCTTGATGTCCTTAGATCTTGATAGATGTAGAGCGAACTGTGAATGCAGTTAGCTTCTGGTGGGCCCTGTTTTCTGCTTCACATTCTGTGTATAGAAAAGCAGATACTTCCATGTGGTTTTCCAGGATGTTTTTTTAAATGTTTGTCCACTGGAGTGAGACTTTTTAAGAAAAACTATTTCATTTCTTGCTTACAAAGAAGGGAAGTTAATGACTGTGATAGCTAATCCTGGGTGTCAACTTGACTGGCTCTGGGATTAACTGAAATGAAAGAGATCTTCTTGATTGGATCATCTGAAGCTGGGAGACACACCCTAAATATGGGTGTCACCTTCTGATGGCAGCCCATGTAAAAGGCCATGCATGGCAGAGGAGAACGCCTGGCTTCTTGCTGCTTGCCTTCTCTCTCGCTGGTGAGTTCGTCTTGCTGCTGTAAACGGAAGACTACCTGATCTTTAGGAATTTGTCAGACCTTCAGCACCAGTTTGGGACTACGGAGATGTCCAGCTTTGTGGACTGAGCGACTACAGATTCTCAGCCTCTCCAGTGTGGTGCAGCCATTGTTAGACTACTCTGACTCTATCCTGTGAGATAAGCAGTGTTCCTCTATGGCCTGTGCTCCAGCTCCTGCCTCCAGGTTCCTGCCCTGAGTTCCTACCTTGGGCTCCCCGATGAACTGCGACCTGGGAGTTGTAAGACAAATAAACCCTTTCCTCCCCAAGTTGGTATTGGTCAGAGT
>NW_008352270.1:786402-786781 GCF_000622305.1 Nannospalax galili
ATTCATTCATTCTACCAGTTCTGTTTCTTTGGAGAACCCTGACTAATACAATGCCTTTTGGCTTAATATTGGTTTGGGACCAGTTTTACTTTTAAGATATTGCCTGTGTGACCCCCACACCCTCATTTGTTGACAGAAACAATGTCTAAGATGGATGGTTGGTTTCAAGCCCTTGACCTTTAAAAATGTGCCACGTTGTTAATTGAAGAACTGTTGTTTTTTGACAGAGAATAGATTTTTTAAAGTTATTTATCTAATAACCACATACTTAGAAGAAGCATTTCATTAAAACAGCATTGACATATTCAATAACAGTTTCCAGAGCTAAGTTGCATCTCTTTCAAAATTGGCTGTAAATTTTTAGGTTTACAGTTGAATT
>NW_008352270.1:786829-788559 GCF_000622305.1 Nannospalax galili
AATTAAATGACGTTTTAACCTTTAACAAAGATCTCCATTTCATTATTAAAATACATAGTTTCATATAGAAAAATACATTTTTAAAGCAATTGATTTTAACATGTTTGTACATGTGTATCTAATCACTATATAGCTGATTATTGCTAGTCACAGTTGGTTTCTTTCTGAGCTCCTTGGCATCTGAGCATGAATAAAAAGTCATCAGGTAGATTTCAATGGTAATGTTTTTCACATCTACTAATTATTAAGGAGCAAATTTTTATGCTTTGAAGAATTTTTTTAATCATTTTAAAAAATTTTTAATAACTACATGATTAGAGGAAGCACTTCACTACAGCTTTAACACATTCAGTAACACACTCCAGAGCACGTGGCTACAAGTTTCTAGGTTCACAGTTGAATTAATAGTTATACAGTGTTGAACTCAGTATAAGCCCTGTAAGACATAAAATTGAATGAGTTTTTAACCTTTTAAAAAGATCTCCATTTCATATTAGAATATATTGTTCCTTGCAGAAAGACCCATTGTTTTTGCTACTAACACTGAGATGTTGGTGCATGCATCTCTAATCTGTATGTAGCTGATTATTACTAGTCATAATCGGTTGCACTTGGATCCTTGGCGCATTCTTACTCTGAAGATTCAAGGCATGCCTTTTGGGAGAAAGTCTTAGATGAGGCCAGACCTTAGCTGAGTCTCCTGGTATGTGAACTGATGTACCTCTGAATCCGTCTGTAATGTTCAATCAATTGTCAGTATCCCTTTAGATAGGAATGGGGTCTGCTGTTCATTTTCCCAGTTCTATGCTGGGTTACTATGATGACATGATATTACATCTAAGAGACACCAAAAATTCTACCAGAAAACTCCTAGAAATGATTAACACATTCAGTAAAGTGGCAGGTTACAAAATTAACCTTCAAAAGTCTGTAGTCTTTCTATATACCAATAACAAACAATCACAGAAAGAGCATATGGAAACACTCCCCTTCACAACAGCTGCAGAAAAAAAATGTCTTGGAATAAATCCTACCAAAAACATTAAAGAGCTCTGTAATGACAATTCTAAATCTTTAAAGGAAGAGATTGAGGAAGACATCAGAAGGGAAGGATCTCCCATGCTCATGGATTGGAAGAATTACTTTTGTGAAAATGATCATCCTACCAAAAGTCATTTATAGATTCAATGCAATGCCAATCAAAATCCCCATGACATTTTTCACAGAATTGGAAAAACCACCCTAAGATTCATATGGAAGCACAAAAGAACTTGGGTAGCCAAAACAACCCTGAGCACTAAGAGCAATGCCAGGGGATCACTATACCAGATTTTAAGCTGTATTACAGAGCTATAGTCATAAAAACAACATGGTGCTGGCACAAAAATGGACCCATAGATCAATGGAACAAAATTGAAGACCCAAATATGAGTAAATGCAACTTCCGCCACCTGATATTTGACAAAGGGGCCCAGAATAGTCACTGGAGGAAAGACAGCATGTTTGGCAAATGGTGCTGGCAAAACTGGATCTCCACCTGTAGAAGAGTGAAACTAAACCCCTATCTTTCACCCTGCACAAAAGTCAATTCCTAATGGCTCAAAGACCTCAATGTAAAGGCTGAAACTCTGAAACTCTTAGAAGAAAACATTGGGAAAAAAACCCTACAAGATATAGGTGTAGGAAAGGATTTCTAAACCAGACATCAATTGCTCAGGAAACAAGGGCAA
>NW_008352270.1:789105-805130 GCF_000622305.1 Nannospalax galili
GTGACACTTGAACAACCATGTTTGTTGCTGCTCTTTTCACAATAGCTAAGAGATGAAAGCAACCTAAGTGTCCTTCAATTGATGAGTGGATAATGAAAATGTTCATTTATGCGATGGAGTTTTACCCAGCAGTAAAGAAAGATGAAATCATGAAATTTGCAGGTAAATGGAGGGAACTAGAAACTGGTATACTAAGTGGAGTAACACAGACAAAAAAAATTTGACATATATTTTCCCTAATATGTGGATCCTAGCACCAAATCCTGATAAGTGAGTGTGTATCTAGACATAACTACAGAAACCAGGATATTGGAAATGCAATAGGGAGGTAAAGGAAAAGAAAGAATCTGAAAGAGGAGAACAGTAGGAAACAGGCCTTAATAAGGGAGATATGGATAAAAAGGGGGTTAGTTTAGGGGGGGGGGGAGGGAAGGGTATACAAGGAACCTAGGGGATAAAGGGAAAGAAGGAGCTCAAGAGAGGTAGGACTGTAGGAGAAGGATATTAATAAGGGAGAAAGGGGGAAAATGGGGGCACCTTAAGTGGGAAAACTATGATGGAGGGGTGAGACAATGTGAGAGATAAATAATGCCTAGCTAGCTTTGAAAACCAGAGGGAACCATATTACTCCTATAACCTACTGACAAATTATACATTGCAGATCAAGAAATATATTTCTAGGTAAGCTTTATCTGAGAACAATTGGTATTTGCCCAAGATTTATCTACATGACACACAGTAATTAAAAGTACCAGACTGGTGGAACTAACGTTCTTGGGTGTTTAACAGACATACTTTGAGGCCTATACTAATTTGGTCAGAGGGACATAAAGGACAGTTTTTGTTCCTTGCCCTCCTAGGTCGACTAGTTCCAGGGGACTGTGAGCATCTCTCAAAATGTCCTGTAATTGTGGTGGGTCACCTGTCCTCTTGATCAAGGAGGCCGAGGAGACCCCACCAGATGGACTTGAGCCAGTGTCCAGTCTACAAAGAGGAGGGTCAACACAGAGGAATCATTTCCTCCATGCTTCCAAGTGAAGGCAACCATGGTCGAACAGGACCTTTGACTTATCTTCACATAGGTGTAACTCGTAAAAGAAAGGAGCCAGGGGCTCCTCCCAAGTCCATTTGACCCCTGAGGAACAGATCCTCAAGCGACCTTAAGAATAAAAATAAATTTGTTTATCTGGGCCAACTGTATGGCCTTAAACACTCAAAAGGAAAGTATAACCAAAGGTTAAAGGGGCCTATATAATTTCTTAAGAGTCCATATGCATAGCTAAAGGCTACATAACAAACAATAATGCCAGATAGGAGATACCTTCTTTTGAGTTGTTGGCCAGGGTGGCCAAAGGGACTTAACAGAGAATAGTTTAAGTCATGTTCTGTATTGGTCTAGTTGTATTTACTGTGTGTGAGCTCCAATAGGTTTCTCATTAATGGTCTACATTTCTTTTCCTATGATTAAGGATGGTGGAATAACATTTCTGAGAGCTTCTCAATGAAACCCTGTGTGATATTTCAGTATCTTCTGTATTTAAGATAAAGAACAATATTTAGTGACTAACAGGTAACCCTGCCTCTTGAACAGTCCTGTAATTTCAGGGACCAGGCTACAGATGTCTTCCTCTGTAGAGCAGAATGAATCTTCTATGTGTGTCGTTTTATATTGTTCATAAATTTTAATCTATTGATTTTTTTGGTTATAGCCTCGTTTTATAAGTTAAGCTATGAAATCAATGGCCTGAAAGTGACTTACAAAGAGAGAAGTTAAGTGTTATTGTCCAAGGGTAAGGATGTATAGCATGGCCTGGTGGTTTAGTAGAATATGAATGTGCATATGCGTGTGAGAGGATCTTAAAGTGCTTAGGGTGTTTGAGTATAGTTTGTTTCCATTGACAGCATTTAGTGGCTCTTTTCACCTGTCAACTCCTGACTCCAGCCCTGTATGGCCCATGTCATTTTTAATAGTGCTGCTTGTATAGAAGTGTTGGGTCTGATTTTGTAAACCAAACCAAACCAAACCAAACCAAACCAAAAACCGGTTACCTTTACTGTCACCTATGGCTGCAAATCTTATTCCTGTCCATGATTGGGGACATCTGTCAATGAAATGTGCTGCTCTCCAGTGATCCATCCTGTTTCCTTCCTACATTAGTGTATTTATCTTCTTTCAGTTATACTCTGGCCTGCTGATGTGATTGCCATTTGTGAAAGTTGTTATTCTCTCTGCTTTCTTTTGGGTATTTTCCATTGTTTTGTAGCCCTCCCCTTCCCCTCTCTACCATCCTAGCTACTGTGATGATTAATCCTCTCTCTGAGAGGATCTATAGTCACGTAGGAGATAGGCCTCTGGGCATGCCTATGAGAGAGTTTCTAGGTTAGTATAATTGAAGTGGGAAGACCCATCATAACTATGGGTGACACCCTTCCATGTGCTGGGGTGCTGGACAGAATAAAAAGGAGAAAATGAGCAGTGAATTCATCGCTCTCTGTTCCTGACTGGATGCAGTGTGACCAGCTGCCCTCACTCCTGCCACCATGACTTTCCTACCATGCTGTACCGTACCTCAAACTGTGGCCAAAGGAAACACATTTTCCTTCTGCTTTTGTCAGGGTTTTTTTTTCTTTTCTTTTCTTTTTTTTTTAACAGCAACACAACAAGTAATGAAAATACCTTCAAAATGCCTGCTACATTTCTACCTCAAACATGTGATTTCATCTCTAGAAATTGGGCATAGATCTTCGTACCTTCCATTTGTTTACTTGTTGACATTTGGAATGCATCTGTAGTTATTAGCTTGGTCCTTATCTGTTTATTCTACCATCTGTGCTCTTTGTGACTGATTTTTCTCTTCCTCTTATGTTTTCCTGATTTTAGTTATACCTAGTAAATTTGACTGAATGCCAAGTTTTGTCTTTGGGGTCCTGAGTACTTTTGTATTTCCTAACATCTTTCCTGAACCTTTTCTTCTTCCATCTCTCCCTTTCAGCCTCTAGCTAAGTTACCTGGAATATTTTATTTCTAGATATCTTTTGTTTTTTTTAATCTTTGTTAGGTGGGACCATAGATGTTTTCAGTTTAGGGTACCTTTCTGAAGCAGATTTTCTTAGTCTTCTAATACCTTGTGAGCCTTGAGGTTTTCTACCCTGGGTATGGGATTAGGAATTGTTTACTGTCCTTGGTACTGCTACCTATAATCCTTCCAGCTGGTTCTGAACCCTCTGCATGTCTGTCCCTTCTGATGTTCTGACCTGGGAACTCTTGCTCACCCTATACTTTTTAGCTTTATCTCCTTACCAGACTCCACCAGACTCCGCCTGACTTCTAGCCCCCTGCCCTGTGTTCTGGAAGTGCTAACAGTGTGTAAGCTAGGGTGGTGTTTGCTTCCTGTTTTCCTGTGATCACTGTTCTTGTTCAGTATCATGAAAACCATTGGTTTGGGGGTGTTTCATGTGGAAAGGTAAAGTCATGTCTTACTACTTATATCAACTAGTAACTGAAGTGCCTCTGTGTAAATACTTAAAATTGTTCTGTCAGAGACCATCTGAACTTTGTGTTCCCCCTCCCCCTGATAACAGCATGTAAGTGTTAACTGCACATTGTCAGATCCACTTGAAGAACTGTGTAGCAGCCTCAAGAAATGCTGTCCCAGCATGCCTGGTGTACTTTTCTTCCTTCTGTGAGTTCTGAATGGATGAAGAGGAAGTGTTAAAAGGATGGCCACATTTGTGCCTGTTGATGATGATTCAGCCCAGACTGAGCAGTCTAGATAGGAGTCGAATGAGATAGGTGTTTATTTGACACAGGGCCTCATGTTTCCCAGGCTGGCCTCAAGTTGCTGTATAGCCAAGGATGACCTTGAGGTTTTGATTGTACTGCCTCTACCTTCCGAGTGCTGAGATTACCTGTAATAGGCACCCACCATCATGCAGTTTTATGTGATGCCTGAGATCCAGCCCAGGACTTTGCACATGCTAGGCATTCACTACCAATTGAGTTATATCCCCATCCCCAGATGCTCATTTCTGAGAGAGTGTTTATTGTTCCCCACACCTTCTTTCTAAAAAAATTAAGTATGAGACTATAAATTACTGTGTTTTTAAAATTTCTGTATTGCCAGGTACCACTAGGTGCTAAGCTACAGGAGTGAAAGCAGATATCCCTGGCCACAGGACACCCACTGTTCATGGGATAACCCAATATGTAGGGAGAAATTTATAAAACATTGGAACAAAGTGTGGATCTCCTTGACTTGGCTGTGACTCAGTGGTTCATCAGTGTAAGGAAGGCCATGGGTTTGGTCTCCGGCACCACTCTCCCTCCAAAAAATAAGAAAAGTTCTAAACAAAACCAAAAGATATGACTTTTGTATTTAAGTGTTAAGGAGTCAGAGATATTCTCTTTAATTCTTGTTCTGCTTTGGTTGAAAAGAGACAAATACTGTACTGATGGGTTTTGTATGGCAAGATTCCTGAAGAGCTTTTTGTTCTATATAACAGCTGATTATTGAAAAAGAGAACCAAAACAAAATGGAAAGGTATTTCAAGTGGTTTTCTAAGACTGACTTTGTCTCTGTGTAACTCTTTTAAATAATTTAGTTTTTGCCACCTAACAAGAATTTGCTGCTTATTTATATTTTGTTTTCAGGTTGGGGATGGGCTTCATTTTGTTTAGCAAGTGGAAAGCAATTCCAAGCCTTGATCCCTAAATTATGTATTCCCTTTGGTGGTAATTCTAGTGGAAAAAATAGAATTGCTTCTTTTTATTAAAGTCATCGTATGTTTCTTTTTTAAAATGAAACATCTTTAGAAAGTTTGGTTTTCGGTTGTGATTTCACACATCCTTCAAGAGGCTAGGGTTTTTTCCTGTACAGATCTACCATTCAAACATTACCGTTGTTGTGATTGCATTCAATGGAAGTTGTTCTTTCTTAAGCGTGTTTTTATCGCATATTAGTATAGACATTAGTATAGAGACTATACTTTCGTTTTTCAGTATTGTGGTACCCAAGCAAACAAATAAAATAATACTCCTCTAAGTGTGGTTTTTCAAAATACACGTAATTTACCATGCAAAAATTTCAGTAGTGTCATATAGCACATGAAGGAAGAAAACTGAGTCTGTGTAGCTCTGATTCTTTTCCTAGTCACAGTTCCATGTGTCTGCCTGTGTATGCCAGTAGGTTTTTCTGAAGGCAAGCCTAGTTATTAGCCTAATGTAAGAGAAAGCTGTGAAAAGCTGACCTGGAGGAAAGTAAATAAAATTAAAATGCAGTACTTTAATGGCAGTCTGTAAGAACAACTGGCCACTTTTAAATTTCTACCAAATCGGCAAACCCTGTTTATTTCTTTCACACTAGCCAGTGGAATTTCTAAAGGGAAAGTTTACATTTGATAGCTCTGGAAAAGTAGTGGTTGCCTCTTTTTTGTATTTTTTGTTTTACGAGTGTTTTGCCTGCATGTACGTAAGTATACCACATGTGTACAATGCCCACAGAGACCAGAAGAGGGTGTTGCATCCCCTGAAACTGAGTTACAGGTGATTGTTAGTTGCCATGAAGTGCTGGGAACCAAACCTGGGTCTCCAATCCCTTCTTCTTATAATTCATTTTAACTTTGAAAGAATCCTTTCCTAAGTATTGATTTCAGGATAGTTATGATATTTAATACATTTTAATCCATTAAAATTAAATTGACCATTCTATGAATTAAACCTTCCCACAATGAGAAGGCTGCTTTGAGGATAAGAATATACCATATATTTTCATGCTACCCTTTCTAGTTTGGTTGCACTTGGCAAACCTTTACAGTGAATTTAGTAGTTTTATGTGTGTGATGTATATGCAACCTTACTCTATCCAAGGTAAACATTTCTCATCAAAAAGGTTAAGTATAGTGTAAATGATATAATATTTCTCCCAAAGTAATTTCTGTGCAGTTTTTATAAATTAATATCTGGTTAACAGCAGCTATTGAGAGTCAGTCATCAACAAGGTATGTGCATTAGACACAAAGTGTTGCTGCAGTGTATACTCACTATGCCATGTGATAAAGTAGTCTAGAAAAAAAATCAAACCTGTGTTTGCTTGTTCCAAAATGGTGGCTGTGATTATGGTATGACATAAAATTCAAGAGGATGTCTGTCATTTTGGTGCTTATCAGGTACTGTTTGCAGAGGAAGAGCCCAGGAGGAGGGCTTATGCAGGTCAGACATGGCCATGTGGAGTTATTACCATAAAAAAAACAGTCCTTCCAATGCAGAAGAGCTTGAAGAGGAATTACAGCATGCCTCAAGGAAACTAATTATTTATGTATTTATTTATTTATATTTTACATGTATTTTTTGCCTATATGTATGTAAGTGCACCACATGTGTGTGATGACTGAGTAGGCCAGAAGAGGACATCAGATCCCCTGGAACTGGAGTTAACAGACAGTTATCAAGTGCAGTGTGCATGTCAGGAATGGAACCCAGGTCCTCTGCAAGAACAGCCAGTGCTCTTAACTGCTGAGCTATCTCTCCAGTCTCAAGGAAATACCTTTTTTTAATGTGTATGAGTGTTATGTCTACATGTATATAAGTGCACCTGCATCGTGCAATGCCCATGGAAGTCAGAAGAGAGTGTTGGAGCCCTTGGAACTGGAGTTAAGGCTGCTTGTTAGCCTCCATGTAGGTGCTGGGATTCGAACCCAGGTCCTCTGCAAGAGCAGCCAGTCAGTGCTCTTAAACACTGAGCCATCTCTCCAGCTCCTCAAGGATACTTTTTGTGTAAAGATAACAGGGTAAGGAATGAGTGGGGTGATAAAGCATCTCAGAAGATTCCCCAAGCTGCACTCAGGCCTGTCACTGTGGACCCGTTTTGCTTGTGTAGTATAGAAAGGACCACTGCTTGTTCAGTGTGACCAGAAAGATCATTTATTTATGAGTCAAAGTAAAAGGCCATTAAATTTACTAGCCTTTAAATTAGGCAAACACTGGCCAGACTGACTACTGTGGCTGGGATCTCTTGGAAGACCTCCATGTTGAAAGCACCCTGATTCCCTTAACTAAGAAGACACAAGCATGTGAGTGACCTTTAGACTATGAAACCTCTTACACTGAGGAGGCATAACAGTCTGTGCCATGACTCCATTACATGAACACCACACTATACTCATACCTCTTCATTGATCAGGACCTTTGGTAAGTCTGGATTGTCATTTCTTATGTATTTTATATTTGTTTCTCTTTTTCACAAACCTCAAGGACAGTGAAATAGAAATACCCTAATGTGTTTTTTCTTCAGTTTGTATTTAAGAAATATTTAAAATTCAAACTTACCTCTAATCTCCATGGTTTAGCACTCTTGCATGAAATTCACATACTTCAGATAGAGAGCACTTATATCATCTGGTTGGACTCTGACTTTGCAGCTGAAATGACCAAGCCCCTACAGGCTAACTGAACACATATGTCATTAGAGACTAAGCAAAGACAGAGCCTGCTTTCTTTCAAGACTTGTGACCCTTGCTCAGTGAGTGGCGTGTGGTTCTGAGTGTCTGTTCACTTGCTGCCAAGGTCTGCTGCTTCTGAGAGTTGGTCTGTGTTGGTGTAGGTTTGTGTTGCTGAATGAAAAATAGCTGGATATGTGATTGAAGAGACATTTGCTATTGTGGCTGCAGGTGAAGGTCTGTTCTTTTTAACTAGTGTCTCCTCTACTTGCTTTGGTCCATACCACCATCCTAAAAATTCTGCCTTGCTGTGCATGCGATGGGCATGCTGCAGCCTGCCAGAATGGCACGCACTCCTGAGCCCAGGCTCGGCTTCTTCCTTTACATTCTTGGATAGCAGTAAGGTAGGCCGTTCGCCACTGGAACAGCTGCCTAGCGTGCACCTGCAGCCCCAGAAGGAATTAATTTCAATGAAAGAAACTTGGAGACCAGGCAGTCTGTAATCAGTAGACTGGTGGTTAAGTGAGAACTAGGCTTCTTTTGGCCTTTGATGAGGGCTGGCTGTGTGAGGTTGTTAATGGAACCTGAATTTCTCAATGCTGGTTCATGACTTTTCCAGAAGCAGCAGGCAGTAAAGATTTTCTTGTCCATGAAGAGATTTCAGCTGCAGAGTGGGATTGTTTTTTTTAATCCTTCAGATTCTTATGACACATTGTGTTATTTTTTAAAAAAATAAAATCTGACCTTAAGCTTAAAAATCAGTTTGTCAGATACCAATCTTGTTTTTCCTTGAACTCACTTCAAACCACAAATGGATTGCAAACTGCCAAGTGACTGCTCTAGGGCCACCCTTTAGTAGCTGGTACAGTTCGATGGTAAGGAATCCACTTATTATTTTTAAAAATGTGCACGCTATTTCCATATTATAACATTATTTCTTTATCAGGATCAGTACACGTTTATCTTTGTAATATAGTATACTGCCAGCCTAATAGGCAGTAATTTCCTTTATTAGACTCCCAGCCAGAATGGATTAGTAATTCTCTGTGTTCATTCATCAGATTTTTATCAGATATATTCTTTGCTAGGTTCTGGGAGATAATTAAGAAATGGTCCTTGAACTCAAGGAGCTCATACTCTAGGAAGAAAAAAGAGAAATTATATCAGTACACAATACACTGAGGCAGTATATGGTTTAGGCAGTTAGAGCAAAGGAGACCCTGCCTGGTGACAAGACCACACAGAAGACAGTGCTGAAGAAAGAGAATTGTCTGGGCACTGATAAGAGAAATGACCTGAGACAAGGGAACAACCCATGTTCGGATGTGGCGGCCTGAGAGAGGACAGCGATCTGTTAATGCTGAAGTCAGTGGGGTGGTCTCTCTCACCTTTCTCAGAATGAAACTCGTATTTGCTTTACTGACTGCAGTGAGCTGTGCAGCTACATTCTGTGCCCGGCAGCACCTGCTGGAGGCTTTTCAGACAGGGGGAATCTGCTTCATGTCTAAATCAAGTATTTTAGTAATTATGTGTGGGAATGACTTTTACAATATGGGCATACTCTAGAAAAATGACTTTTATTTAACCTTGCAACCCAAAAGCTCTTATCTAGCCGGTTACAACATAGACAAGGTCACAGAGCCATGTGTTCCTCTTGTGACCTGGGAATATAGCATTAATCCTTCATGACCCTTCCTTGCCCTTGACCCAGAATCACATATGAGTAAGTGAGTGTGTTACAAGAAAGCTCTGCAAACAGGATTCATTGGAAACATTGAAGATAGGAAAATTATTCCATTTGTATTACAAACAATAGATGGGGTTAAGTTGATAACATTTGTTAGTGTCTGTGCATATGCTGGTGTAAGTCCTTAGGGATCATAGAAGGCAAAATTCTTCTGATGAGATAAGGCTATGACTTTTATGTGCCCATTTCCTGCTGGATATACTGTTTTAATATAAGAAGGTGTGAGCCCTTGTTGGCTAGCACAGTTCTGAGAGTAATCTGAAGAAACAGGTTCTCTGCTTTTGGCTGAAATTGATGCTATGAGCCAGGCTGTCTTTATTTAAGCATCGCTATAGTGCGGCATGACACAGTAAATGCCACAGTTATGCAGTGAATAAACAGTGTGGGTACTGGGGAATATTATAATGCAAGGCGCAGGGTGTTGGGTAGCAGGAGTGATCTGCGATGTCAGAATCGATTTATGTGATATTTAAAAGGTAAATCTGGAACTCAATAAAACAAGGGGTTTTAGAGAAAGTGAGTTTGAGAGACAAGGCAAATGTTGATAACCTTACCATGGGAAGGCAAGATCTCTGTTGAGATTGTGAAGTGGGGTTATTTTCTGTAATACCTGAGTTCATAGCATGACTTGTGCCTGCTGGATAGCTTTAGTTATCAGCTTGACACACCTGGGTAGAGGGAATCTCATTTGAGGAATTTCCTCCATTGGACTGGCCTGTGGCCATGTCTGTGGGGCATTGTCTTGATTGTTGAGTGATGTGGGAGGGCCCAGCCCACTGTGGGTGGTGCCACCCCTGGGCAGGTGGTTCTGCATTGTATAAGAGAACAGGCTGAGCATGGGCCAAAAGAGCAAGCCAGTAATCAGTGTTCCTCCATGGTCTGTGCTCCAGGTTCCTGCCCTGAGTTCCTACCTTGGCTTCCCTTGATAATGGACTGTGCTATAAGCCAAATAAACCCTTACCTCCATAACAGGTTTGGTCTATGTTTTTATCACAGCAATAGAAAGTAACTAGAACAATGCCCCTCTTGATTATCACATTTAGGCCTTTATCAGTCCTAGGAGTATCAGCTCCTTGAGGTTAGGGGCAAGTCATGTTCACAGCACCTGGCAAGTCTTTGCATGTAGTAGATGCTCAACAAACATTTGAATGTTTTCATGTGGTATCAGCCATCTGTGTCAGGAATTCTTCTGTTGAGTTTTTTTTTAATCAAAAAGTTTTATATTTTATTAGAAACAAGTCTTGCTTCAAAGTCAGTTATACTTTCATTGACTGGTTCCATTTCTTTGGACTTCCATTTTCCAGAAACTACTCAGACTTGACTGTTTTCTTGGATACATTTCACTAATGTTTGTTTAGTAATTACATGATGAAGTATGTATGTACTTATGTAATTTTTCTTGAACTCTGGCTATTTGAACATACAGCACTGTGATCTAAATAGTAATGCTTTTATAGATTTATTTGGAAGATTTGTTTATTTTATGTGTATGACTGTTTTCCTGCATGTATGTAAGTGCACCTGTGTCATGCAGTGCCTATGGAGGACAGAAGAGGGTGCTGGATCCCTTGGAACTGGAGTTATACATGGTTGTTAGCTGCCATGTGGGTGCTGGGATTCAAAACCAGGTCTTCTGCAAGAACAGCCATTCTCTTAACCGCTGAGCCATCTCTCCAGCTCCTTATTTAGAAGATTTTAAAAATGATTCCTGTGTTTCTGGTCCTGAGTTGACTGCAGTTGTAGCTACCATGCAGTTCCTGTACAGCTGGAGGTCTTCAGGGCTTTTGTAAATGGTATTTGGAAGAATGATTAGTTTGCCAAAGCATTAACAATCTTTTGTATTGTTTCCATCTGCTTTTTGTCTAAAGAGACAAGTGTTGTGATTTTATTTATTTAATGGGCTTGTTTGAGTTAGTCAATTCAGCTAAGTTCACAGTTCCTAAGGGATGGCAGGGATTCACTGTTTTTCTTGCTAGGGGACAAATGGGGCTGGATCACTCCTAGAGCCACCAATTACTGGATGTTCTGAGCTGTTCTGTTAGAAGAAGAACCTCTTTGTGAACATGCCCAGTGTTGGTGAAAGACCACATATTTAAAAAGCAATCTTCACAAAAGCATTTTTGCCTCTTTTTTTTCAGGGGGGTTCTAAATGGAAAAATGGGAATATTAGCATCTCAAAGTTTTTTCCAATGGCCTGCTTAGTAACCAACTTTTACATTGTTTCTTGTATTTCTCATTCACTCTGACTTGCTTGAGAGCCATTGTTACCTCTCTTGTACTGGTAGGAACAGTGTTTCAGAGGATGGAAGTATAGCTTAGTGGCAGAGGGTTCACCTGTCAAATACAAGTTCCTGGGTTTGCTCCGTAGCACTGCAAAACAAAAAAACAAATCCTCTATTTGTTAAGTAATCTGTGATGTTCCCATAGTCCTTAATATCAGGGGCTGTTTCAAACCCAGGTCTCCTAACATGAGGCAGAAGCTTCGTGATTGTCTCACTGCTCCTCATGGGGCAGTGAGCTCTAGAGGCTGAGGAAATGGAGGAAAGATGGGGTTGGGAACATGGCTCAATTGGTAAAGTGTCTGCTGCCCAAGCATGAAGACCTGAGTCCAGATCTTTAACAACCATGTAAAAGCTGGGCATGGCAACTGCATCTGTATAACCCCAGTACTGAGGGGATGGCAGGAAGTCAGGCAGAGCCCTGGTGCTCATTGACTGCCAGCCTAGGTGAGTCAGTGAGAGACCCTGTCTCCAAAAAAAGAAAAAAGTGAAGAACCTGACTTCAACCTCTGGGTTCCACACACAGGTATACGTACGTGTTTGTACGCACAAACTACATTTAAAACAAAACAAACAAAAGAAGATCCAGGAAAGCAAAGATAAAAAGCATGACCTCAGTTGGAAGGGGCTACAGTTATCCTCTGGAAACCAGCCGCTGGTTCTTTCTTGGTCCGTATGCAAATCATGATTGCATCAGGACTCTAGTTCAATGAGACATTGTCACTTCAGAAAGCTCATGGTCCTTGCCCTTCTCTCCGTCAGCACGCAGTGTGTAAGTATTCGTTAGCTGACTCGCTGTGGTTGACACATGGAGAAGCACTTGGCTTCCTTGCCTTGCCATTTAAAAAAAGAAAACCCCCACCCCCAAAACCTCAAAAAAACATGGTTATTTTTGCCTTCTTGGTGCAAAATGAATGAGTTCTGAATTCAATGTGGGGAATATCTGTAGTAAACCAGTGCCTATGTGATTTCACCTTCCGTAAGTTTAATTCCTAGCTTAGCTGCAGACCACAGTCATCTTAAATGAGATATTTTGTTGCATGTTAATAAGCTCTGGGATTTTATCTGCTGTTGTCCTGGTCTTTGGAGGAGGGCTCTCTCACTGCCAAGGGTAACTGCAGCACAGCAAATGGCAAGAAGCATCAGGAGCATTTCTGAGTGCTTAAACCCTTCTGAGGTTTATTAATTTTCCGGATATGGGTTAACATGGTTCCGTGAATAGGCACAAGGCCTAGAGAGCAGGATTAGGAAGGTTTCCAGGGGCTCCGAACTCCTGTCAAGCAAAACTGCCAGCTAGGTGACTAAGTGCACTGAATAGGGAATAGTCTGAAATTGCTTTATCTCATCACATAATGTTTGTAAATTTTATTCAATTAATTTACAGCTGCAGGGCTCATGAGGCTGAAATGAAAATTTTGTAAAGTTTCGATAAGGAGACAGCCAAACAAGTTTGATCAGCAGTGGCTGCTTTGGAAATGTGTTGGCAGAAATGTGAAAAATAGAGGGTTTGGATTTCAGGAGCTGTTGGCTGTGTGGAACCCATTTGCTTAGCAGGAGGAAGCTGTACTTGTCGTCCTGGGCGTTTCACTCTCCTGTGTCTTCTCCAAGCTAACCTCCCACATTGAGGTAAGCATCATTTACAGTCATCACCAGTGCGCTGTTCTTAGAAAGCCCATTTTCCCAGTGGATACCAGTGATTTCTGCTGTTCCTCCCTTCTCCATGTGCTCTTCAGCCTTTCAAATTGTGGTTACTTCAGCAAGTAGTTTCTCCCTTGAGCAGCAGATATCCCTGTCCTCCTCCCCCTCCAGTTCCAGGGGATCTGATACCCTCTTCTGACCTTTGTCGGCATTGCAGGATACAGGTGCACTTATGCACATGTGGGTAATACACTCATACACATAAAATAAAAACAATAAATAAAATATTTTTATAAGAAATATCACATTCAGTGGCCTTAATATTCTCAGCATAATTGATGTTCTTATGGAAAAGTGGCAAGTAGTGACAAAATTTAAACTGAGAGCTGGGCATGGTGGCACACGTCTGGAGGCAGAGGAAGGCAGATCTTTGTGAGTTCAAGGCCAGCCTGTTCTACATATGAATTCCAGGCCATCTGGGGCTACAGGGAGACCCTGTCTCAATTAAACCCCCCACCAAAAAAAATTAAATTGAGTACTAAGAAAAAACTGTAAATTTGCTTTGGAGAATGTAGCAGGGCTTTCTTTAGCATTTCAGCCAGGTCTCTTCAGATCTCACTGTTGAACTCCTCGTATCTGACCAGTTGTCATTATTTCTTGAAAGCTTACCATGAGAGACACAAGGGGTTTTGAGCTGGGGGTATATCATGGTTTGAATCTGAAATGACCTGTGGAGCTTATGTGAATGTTCATTTGGTCCACAGCTTGGACACTGTTGTCAAGGTTATGGAGCTTTTTGGGAATAGGGACTGGCTGATGAAAGTTGGTACCTGAGAAGGGCCTTGGAATGTTAGAGCCTGGCCCCTAGTACTGGTTAGCTCCTTCTGCTTTCTGATCCATCACAATATGAACAGAGGAGAGAAGATAGAAGTATCGTGCCTTATGCTCCTGTCAGATAGAGTAGCGCCTGTTGCTGAGTCTTCCCTGTCATGAGCCACAACGAACCTTTTCCTCCCTTAAGTTATTTCTGTTTCTGGGTATTGGTCACAGTGAATTAGAAGTAGCTAATAAAGAATATAAATGTGAGGCATAACTCTTGCCCTCGGGGACTCCTTTGTTCTCATGGGGACAGGCATTGACACACAGTGGCAAGGGTAGGCAGGTTTGGAAGGAGGATTGCTTATGCTGCTACAAGTGTGGTGTCATGAAAGAACTTGAGAAAGTAAGTGTGATATTAGTTATATGTCTCAACCTGACTGAATTAAAGGGTGCCCAGATAGGTGGTAACACATTATTTTGGTATGTCTGTGAGGGTGTTTCAAAAAGAGATTAGCTTTTGAATTGGTGAAGGGAATAAAATTGCGTGGGCAGTCATCCTCCTAATCTGTTGCAGAATCAAATACAACACAAAGGGGAGAAAGGTTTAATTCTTTTCCTAATCTGGAGCTAGGATGGGCTCCTTCTTCTGGCCTATTCTAACATTGGCTCTGAGGGCCTTCAGAGTTTGTTGCCCATCCTGCTCTCTGGTTCTTAGGCCTTTGGCTTCTAACTGGAAGTTGTCACCATCAGCCACTCTGGTTCTCAGGCCTTCAGACACAGACTGAATTATTCTACCAGCTATCTTTATCCAGGTTGCAAACAAAATATTGTAGTACATTTAGCCTCTAATTATGTGAGCTAAATCTCACAATAAATCTCTTCTCTTAGCTATCCCATCCCCCCACCTTTCTTAAAATATTTTATTTATTATTTTTACTTTATGTGTATGAGTGTATTGCCTGCATGTGTGTAAGTGCACCTGTATTGCACAATGCCTGTGGAAATCAGAAGAAGGTGTTTGCACCCCTGGAACTGGAGTTATAGATAGTTGCTAGCTACCATGTGGGTGCTGGGATTTGAACCTGGGTCCTCTGTGAGAGCAGTCAGTGCTCTTAATTGCTGAGTCATCTCTCTAGCCCCATTTCCCCACATGATTCTGGTTCTCTGGGGGAGACTCTTAATACACTCAGTTTCGAGAATAGTCTTAAAAATATTTTATTTTTATTTCATATATATGAGTATATTGCCTGCATGCATGTAATTGTACCCATGTCATGCGGTGCCCACAGAGGTCAGAAGAAGGTGTTGGGTTCCCCTGGAACTGGAGTTATGACCCTTTTTAGGTCATCTTAATTTTTTTTCCTTTATCCTCAAAACCTTCTCCCCATTAAAAATCCATACAAATGCATGAAAAATAAAGTTGCTCAGAGATTAGAATATTCACAGGAGCTTTTGTATAACTTTCACGTGATATAGATCCTGGGTTTGTTGTGGATCTTTGGGGGATTCACACTCATTTTCAGAGAGACACTGCCAGAGGGCATTCAGAGATACAAGAAATGAAAGTCCAAGGGCGCAGGATGTGGCGGAATGGAGCTGTTTGCAGCTGGGTGGGTGGATAGCTGGTCTTTGGAGCCTGGAGGCAACCTTGAGCTTTGCTGGAGATGCTTTATCTCTGAAGCCAGGTCTACCTTCTCCTGAGGGGTAGCAGGCAGCCTAGAGGGTGGAGAAGCAAAGATCGTGGGCAGTGCTCGAATGAGTTGAACAGATGTGCTGGTCTGTGTGGTTCCTTACTCAGCAGGGAAGTCCACAGATCTTTGGCTTCTGAGTAAGGAAGTCAAGCTCATCACACTGGCAGGCTGTCAGTGCTGTGTTTGGCCTTCAGAACCTGCCTTCCATGTAAATGAGCTCTTAATCAACATTTCTGCACTGTCTGTTGAGGGTCTATGCAAAGGTTATGCTAATCTAAATATTAAATCCAGTAAAACAATCATGGTGGGCCAACGTGTTCAGTAAATGTAACCTTGCATATCCCAAAGATGAATAAAATTTATTATTGTATTTTTAAATTATTTATTTAATAACCACATACTTAGAAGAAGCATTTC
>NW_008352270.1:805819-817719 GCF_000622305.1 Nannospalax galili
AATCGGTTGCACTTGGATCCTTGGTGCCTGTGTATGTCTATAAAGTCATCAGGTAGATTTCAATGGTATTGTTTATCACCTCTACTAATTAACATGATGTAAATTTCCATGCTTCCTCCTCAAATACAATACATTTTTTAAAAATTTGTGGATTTTGTGTGTGTGTGCGTGCGTGTGTGTGTGTGTGTGTGTGTGTGTGTGTGTGTGTATCACAGAGAAAATCCCAAACTATCTTATTCAACTATACACCCACTTCCCAGATGGCACCCTCCCATAGCCTCCCTCCCCCCACTAGAGCCCTTATACTCCAATATCCCTGCTACTGTCTGCTGTTTTGTCATCACCCCCAGCCATTCCCCACTACTTGCCCTTCTGGTGAATCTAGTCAGCCTATCTAGAGGTCTTTGTTTCAGGAGGGTCAGCTGTTCTTCATCTAGCAGCAATCAGTTGTCAGTATTCCTTTAGGTAGGAATGGGGTCTGCTGTTCATTTTCCCAGTTCTATGCTGGGTTACAATCTGGGAGTCCCTTTGGCCACCCTGGCCAACAACTCAAAAGAAGGTATCTCCTATCTGGCATTGTTGCTTGTTATGTAGCCTTTAGCTATGCATATGGACTCTTAAGAAATTATATTGGCCCCTTTAATCTTTGGTTATACTTTCCTTTTTGATGTTTAAGAATTTATTATTATTTTTAATTGCACATTCTAGTTTTTCTTCTCTTTTGGCATGGAGAATTGAGAGGTGCTTATCTGTCCTGGACTGTCCATAACTACTTACTAGGCACTGTACTGTTATCAGTTATTTAATGATTTAATCAGAAGGGACTGAGTGTGGATTTCTGATGAGGTAATGAAAACTGGCATTTAACAAGTTAATTGGAACTGGAAAGAACTATTAAAAGGCCATGAGAAGGTCTTTCATGAAACCCTTGAATATGCTTCAGTCTGAAGATATTATTAAATTATGCTAAGGATGTATTTTCTTTTCACTTTAAATCCCCCATTAGGATCATCTAATCAGCTTCCTGAATGTTGCTGCAGATGAAATTATTATTAGCATCATGTTAGAATTTTTATTCTTTTCAATTGGTAAAGAATCAGCATTGGATAGATTGTCTATTTTTTTAGCCCATTGGGACCAAACCATAATCCATTTTCAAAATTTCTTTACACATTTTTGAGTTTAAAATATAATTATTCTGGATATCCATGACAGCCTTTGGTTCTCAGTTCCCTTGATTACTTCACTGCTGTTGAAGGCACAGTTCTAGTCCTTTGCTGTGCTCATGTGTCATTTGGAAATAGTGTCTGACCACCAAGGAGATGGAGATGGCTGGATTGCATTGTCCCCTTACTAATAACATAGAAAACTGTTTATTTCACATTCATATGTGAGACACAGTCATTGTTTCGAAATATTATGTGGGCTAGTATTCTTAGGAAATAGTTTGCCTGTCAGGTCCCAAGGAGATGGAATCTTTTACTTGGAAACTGTTGTTAAGTCCTTGAGGTTATTCAAAGATTGAGACTGGTGAGAAGAGGTTAGGAGAAAGAAAATCTAGTGACATTTTCTTTCTTTAATGATGAGAAATTCTACTTTTCTTTGCTTAGAGACATCTCAAAAATTGTTTGACAAATGGCATTTCAGCTACAGTTGGAACTTCAGTGTTTGGCATGTGTTTAGATAGATAAAAGTATGTGTGTTTGTGCACATAGAGTTAGACATACCTATTTTATATGATATTTTTTAAAAGTAGAGTAGATAAAAAAACTAACATTTAAACACTATTTTCTTTTTTAAAAAAAAAATTTTATATGAGTGTATTGCCTGCATGTAGGTAAGTGCACCTGTGTCGTGCAATGCCTGTGGAGTATGGGCGAGCGGGGATCTCGGAGCGCCAGCTGCTGGGCATGGCGCCGGTCTCCCACGGGCCGCTGGGGTGCGGCGGGTCCCCTGGGCCGCGACTGCTGTTTGGGTCCCTGGCTCGCCACCGGGGTGCGCGGGTTTCGCACACCGCGTTGCTGAGGGTCTCTGCTACCGGAGCTGGCGGCTCTAGGACCGCTGTCAGCTGCCCGGTTGGTTCCGTTTCAATTTCCACCGTTCACTCCCTCTAAGTTCGAGACCCGTTTGCCACCACGTCACAAGGGGAAGTGCGAGAAACGGCGAAAGCAGGGTCTCCATGAGTCGTGGTTTACGAAGAGACAGCCCACTCTGGAGAGACTGGATTGTAGGCAGTAAGACACAGAACTCAGCTCAGTACCGCTCCTTTATTCAGTGACTCAGCTCGGCTCCAGGTCTTAGTGATTCAGCTCCGATTAATTAGGGGAAACCAGGATATTTATAGTGTGGGGGCAGTGGCAAAAGCCTTAATGGATAGGTGCTTTTAGGATGCCTCATTTACATGTGGTGGTGGGCTCCTGCCAGGCTGCCAGACATTGTCTGATTATCACACAGGAAAACCTGGCAGTTCCTATGCCAGAGGCCGTGGTTTTGGTAGGGCATCTGTGGTGGCCACTTCAAAAGGTGAGTCAGGAAGAGAGTGGGAAGGTGCCCTGCTGATAAAAGGAGTCTCTGCATATGAACGCCGAGCCCCGTGGGCTATCCGGACATGGAGAGACTGCTACCTTACACAGCAGGGGTCCCCAACAGCGGAGGACAGAGAGGCTGTCGGATTCCCTGGAACTGGAGTTACGGACAGTTGTTAGCTGCTATGTGGGTGCTGGGATTCGAACCCAGGTCTTCTGCAAGAACAACCAGTGTTCTTAATCACTGAGCCATCTCTCCAGCCCTTAAACACTATTTTCATAGGACAAGGAACATAAAATACAAATCTCATGCTCTAACATAAGTTTGTTTTTAAATATGAAGTTCAGAATAATATTATAAATGATATGGATGAAATATAGCCCAGCTCTTTTTTACATTTTTGTAGGACTGGGAATTAAAGCCAGGGCAAGCACTCTATCACTGAGCTACATGCTTGGACTTGGTCTAGAGCTTTTTGAGTCAAAGTCTCCTTGTAACCCCAGCTGGCCTTGAACTCATTATGTAGACCAGGCTAGCCTCAACTTCAGAGAGATCAACCTATCTCTGCCTCCCAAGTGCTGGGATTAAAGGCATGTGCCATCACATCTGGCTTAAAATTCTTATTATGTGATAGGGGCCCAGGGAAGTTGCACAGGCTGGTCTTGAACTGGTGATCCTCCTACCTCAGCCTCTCAAGTGACTGCATGCATCACAGCACCCTGCCAATATTTTGTTGTCTAATCATACATTCACTCTTTTTACGTGATCTAAAACATCACAGGGACATTTGAAAAGGTTTTTTTGTTGTTGTTTTTGGTCCTTTTTGAGACAGGGTCTCCTTGTAGCCCCAGCTGTCCTGGAACTCACTATGTAGACCAGGCTGGCCTCAAACTCACAAAGATCCGCCTGCCTCTGCCTCCCAAGTGCTGGGATTAAAGGCGTGCGCCACCACACCTGGCTGAATTTTTAAGAAAAAAAAATTCTAAGGGGCTGGAGAGATGGCTCCATGGTTAAGAGCACTGACTGCTCTTAAGACGACCTGGGTTCGATTCCCAGCACCCACATGGTGGCTAACAACTATCTGTAACTACAGTTCCAAGGGATCTGATGCCTTCTTCTAATCTCTGCAGGCATTACACAACACAGGTGCACTTACACACATGCAGACAATATATTAGTACACATAAAATATAAATAATATGTATATTTTAAATTTTATCTATTATTTTTATTTTATGTGTATGCATGTATTGCCTGCATGTAGGTAAGTGCACCGATGTTGTGCAGTGCCCACAGAGGTCAGAGGAGGCTGTTGGATCCCCTGAGACTGGAGTGACGGACAGTTGTTAGCTGGCATGTGGGTGCTGGGATTCGAACCCGGGTCTTCTGCAAGAACAACCAGTGTTCTTAACTGCTGAGCCATCTCTCCAGCCCCAATCATATAGTTTAAAAAATAAAAAAAAATTCTCAATTTATTGACTTTATACATTTAAATGCTCGAATAGTGACTGAATAGTTGAGGTCTTCCTGTTAACATGTAGGCAGCAGACCAACATGAGGGCCAGTTGCTTCAGAACTAATCGATTTTGATTTCCTTGTCGGCAGTTTACACCAGTGCACAGTTACAGCATCATTGGATGCATGTGTGGAAATAGTTTCCCCTAATTTGTCATTGTTTGAGGCGGTGTTTTTATGTCTTATTCATCTTCTTCAAGGAAGTAGGATATAAACAGGAGCCTAATGGTAATTTGTGAATGAAATGTGAGAAGGTGGGACAGGAAGACTGCTGAAGGAACAGCACAAGATCCAACAACCATTCCCACAAACTGCTGAGGAGAGCAGGAAATCAAGCAGGGGAACCATGCAAGGGTCACCTCAAAACTGTGCTAGATGGTTGGAGAGATGGCTCAGCGGCTAAGAGCACTACTGCCCTTGCAGTAGGGGACCCGGGTTTGATTCCCAGCACCCACATGGTGGCTAACAACCATCTGTAACTTAGATTTGGGTTTATCACCAAGGAAGCTCAGTGTCACTGCTCACTGAGTTGATCTAGGTGTCAGATACGAGATATCTCTCCACACCTTGCTGATGTGGTAGGTAAGATGTGGGTTTCAGGTTTGACTAGGGCTGGAGAGACAGGCCACTGTGTGCTGTGTGCTCTGACTGCCTAGGGATTGGTGCTGCTCTCCAGTGTGACCTACTGGTTGGGAGCTGATGTGGCAGGGTGGAGGTGGGCTGTGGGCATTCCAGCTTTTATTCGATTTCTGCTTAGTACTTGGTACAGATTAATTAAACACGGATTGAAAGAGAATCCTGTTTCTGAAGAAAAAGTAAAGAGAGATGAAAATAAAGCTACTTTGAAAAACTTGTGTTTTTCATTTTTCAATGGATTTCTTGAGTACTTAAGACTCCAAGAAGGGGATACTTCATAATGAAGGAATATTTATAGGGCTGGGCCTGGGGTGGGGGATAACTGTAAATTCCTTGTGAGTGTTTATTCCTTGTGAATCTCCTTAAATTCCTGGATTATATATGAGAAAATGGATGGAGGTGCAGACTTGAAGAAGTGCCTGTGCATTAGCAAAGACCATCATTTCTGCTGTGATAAGAGGGACAGATCATTTGGCAGTTGTTGCAAGCATCTCTCCTTATTACTAGTGTGAAATAGTTGGACATGGAGCTAAGATAATAAACATTTCTAAGAACTGCAAATCCCCTTGTTGAGTAAAAGGTGCTTCTGCTGTCCGTTTGATATCAATTGTCTGTTTAGCCCAGTACTTTTATCAGCTCACTGGAAACTAAGGGTCAGACTTGTAACATATTTTTTGTTAGGTGCTTGTGGATTTCCTCCTGAGTATTCACATTAATCAGGATATGGAGAAGCTTCCCTGGAAGTACCATGGCCCGGGATCCCCAGTTATCCATGGAACAAAGATTATGGTTGTTAAAGATTTCTGTTCTCAGATCTTCATTTGTCCAACTGCCGTGATTTTTCTAAGGGTTTTTCACATCTTGTTTATGCAGTTCTACTTTTTGCCAGTGAAGAGGCCTGAACCAGAGGGTAATAATAAACTGTCTACACAAAGCTTTTGTCTACTTCATCACCGCCCACTGGCAAGAGAATAGTTTATGTAGTCTGTTTGCTTCAAGTTTGCTGTGCAAAGCAAGTCCTAGACACTTGAGCTAATAGGATTCAGCATGACTACAAGTAAATATCAATAGCAAGCTAGTCGCAGTCTTTTAAAAACTGTATTATTTATTTATTTATTTCTTCATTTATTTAGTGTGTTTGTATATACACCCCCACATGTATTACAGCACACATGTGGAAATCAGAGGATACCTTGGGGTACTTAGTTCTCACCTTCCGCATGTAGTTTCCAGGGTTGAAATCAGGTCTCCAGGCCTTGCAAAAACACCTTTACCCACTAAGGCATCTCACCAATCCCTACATTCTACCTTAATTCTTTTTTAAAAAAATTTGTTTATTATTTTTATTTTATGTATGTGTATTGCCTGAACGTATGTAAGTACACCCGTATCGTGCAATGCCTGCGGACAACAGAAGAGGCTGTTGGATCCCCTGGAACTGGAGTTATGGACCGTTGTTAGCTGCCATGTGGGTACTGGGATTCGAACCCAGGTCTTCTGCAAGAACAGTATTCTTAACCAGTGAGCCATCTCTCCAGCCCTCTACCTTAATTCTTATTAAACAGAAAATCCTAGTGCTTACTTTTCAAGTGTAGAGAAGGTGCTGTCTGATATATATGCTAATTCTATTTACTCCATCCTCACAGAATTGCATTCATTATTCATACGGGAAAATATTTGATAGAATTTCCAATAGGTGTTAAAGATCATAGTACTACAATTCTGGTTAGATAGAAGCTTTCTATGCATGATTAACTTTCTTTAGGGAGTTGTATTAATGAGTTCTGATGCATAAAAATAACAATAGGATTGAAGTTACTGTTTCAGGCTATTTCTCCTCTAAAGGGAAGCAGCTGGGTCATGCAGCTTGGTTTGGACTTGATTGATTTGCCTGGTGAATTTGGTGCTACAAGCTGCATTTCTTTGTGTTTCTTCCTGGTTAACTCGTACTGATGCTTCAGACTTCAGCTCAGATAACCAAGCTTTGGCACAATCTCCTTTTAAGTCCTTTAGGCATGATGTGGTATCCCAACATGTACTCCCAGAGTCTCTTGGTCTTAGCATGCTATAATTACATTTGTATGCTGAGTCCTCTACCATGTTGTATGTCACTGTGTCTCTCTCATGTACTTGTGTCTTGCTGAGCATCTAGCATACAGTATAAGTCCAGTAAGAATTTGTTAAATGAATGAATAAGTAGCTGCTGCCTACAAAGACTGACTGTGGAGCCCCTCGTTTAGTCGTGGTGACCTCTATGTCTATTTGGAGAATAGAGTCTGGTGGAAGAGGATCATTGGCTCTATGTGGAAAACCATCCGCAATAGGAGTAATAGAGAGTCTAAGAGTGATGTCAGCCTCAGACTCACCACAGATCTTGAAGTCTAAGAAGGGAAGTGGTTAACTAAGGCAGAGCATTGACTGTGGCAAGGAAGGAGCCCAGTTGGAGAGAAGTTTTGAGATAACAGTGAGCAGGTTTAGTGCAGATAAGATATGAAAAACAAGAACCGTGATATGGTTGGTCTGTTATGGTACCAATTCCTGATATTCTGAGACTTGAAGAAATAAAGTATAGCTCATGTGGTGTATGATTTTGATTTTAAAGTCTGGAGAAATAGTCAAAAGGAACTCTACATTTTGTTCTGGAAAATAAAAAGGGAAAAAAGAGTCCAAACATTCATGTGCCTGCCTGGACACTGAAGGGTGAGTTCTTTGACCTCATACAACCTGGAAATCTTTAAACGTCTAGGAAGATATGGACTATAGTACGGAAAGAGTTCTGTAGAAAATCAGTCTAGAAAGGCCCCATATGGCCACAGATATGCTCTGCATTTAACATTTAAGTTTCAGGGTCTTACACAGTGGTAGGAATGGGAGAACACCAGCTTCTGCTCCAAAGTTGCTTAGCTTATGGAAGACTGCCTGGGACAGGTTGCGTGTCTCCCTCACAGAACCGGTGTGGGGTTAAATGGAACAGTATTGACAAGCGTCTACCAGACCCTGCCATTTTCCATCCTTTCTTAGGTGCAGTAAAAGATTGCCTATAGCCTTCATGGTGGTATTTTTCAATAGCCAGTAGTAACGTGAATGTCAGAAAGACTGCACAGTCCTGGAGTCTCTCAGCCTGGTGTGGTGGCACATGCCTTTAATCCCAGCACTTGGGAGGCAGAAACAGGAGGATCTCTGTGAGTTCAGGGCCAGCCTGGTCTATATAGTGAGTTCCAGGCCAGATGGGACTGCAGGGAGACCCTGTGTCAAAAAGACCAAAAAAAGAAGAAGGAGGAGGAGGGGAAGAGGGAGGGGGAGGAGGAGGAGGGGGAGGAGGAGGCAGCACTGCACAGTCCTGGAGTCTCTCCCAGGTCATGGCCTTGTGAGGGGTCTGAAGCCCCTTCAGTGGCCTTTGGGCTGGGAACAGGTGGTGGCAGTCTGTCTGTGTGACTGCTTGTCTCTGTGTTTGTCCCACTGGAAGACAAAGGTGCAGTTTCCTACCTCAGAGTTTTAGTGCAGGGGTCAGAAGCCCCCTTTCATGGGGATACAAAGAAATGCAAAGTGAAATCATGATTAGGTGAAGTGGAAATGCTTTTGAAAACTGAAAGCTTCACCAAACTTCTTTGAAGTTTTTATGAATAGTGAGATGTTCCTGTTTTGGGACATCTTATAGGAACAGTTTAAGTGTTTTTCAGCAGTTTATATTTTATTTATTATTTTTATGTGTATGAGTGTAATGCCGGCATATAGGGAGGGGAGCCCTTGTCATGCAGGGCCTTCGGAGGTCAGAAGAGGGCATTTAATCCCTTGGAACTGGAGTTACAGAGGTTATTAGTAACCATGTGGGTGCTGGGATTTGAACCCTGATCTTCTGCAAGAACAACCAGTGTTCTTAACTGCTGAGCCATCTCTCCAGCCCCTTTATTTATTATTTTTATGTGTATGAGTGTAATGCCTGCATATAGGTAGGTGCGCCCTTGTCGTGCAGTGCCTTCGGAGGTCAGAAGAGGGCATTTAATCCCTTGGAACTGGAGTTACAGAGGTTATTAGTAACCATGTGGGTGCTGGGAATTGAACCTGGGTCCTCTGCAAGAGCAACCAGTTCTCTTAACCGCTGAGTCATCTCTCCAGACCCTTAGGTGATTTTTTTAGAATAAAAATATAGGTGGATTGTCTATACAAAACTGATTTTAGAAATATCTAAGGATATCATACTGAAAACAAAAATAGTCATCAAATTCCTACATTGCAGAATTTCTCCCATTCCTCTTCACTTTTGTGCCATAAGTAATAAGACATTGAGAAGTGCTGCAGGAGTTGAGGTGTGTGAAGACCTGTTTGTATGTGCCTTTATCTGGGTTATGTTCTGTGGCAATCCTGGAATTTGTCTTGGATGTGTTTCCTGCTAAAATTACAAGGCCACTGCCTTAGCTAGGGATAGGCTGCACTAAGAAATTATGTCCACTCATGTGTCCAGGGTCCCAGAGGAACAATGAGTAGTGTTTACTCTAAGCCAGTGGTGGTTCGGTTTTTTTCTTTTATCAAGAGGATCTCTTTTAGTTGTAAACAAATAAAGATATAGACACTCTCTTGCCTGTGAGTGTAGTCACGTCCAGGAGGGAAGCGCTCTTGATCAACAGTCAAAGGTGTACTGAGGAATGGGCTTTGGTCACTTCACATTTTCAGGGTGGATACAGAAAGGACGTTATCAGTGGTGCTATAGCCAAACTTATTATTACAGCAGTGTTAGAATCCTATTTTGCAAATTGTGTTTGTCTTGCATGTTAAGAATTAAAGTAAAGGGGCTGGAGATATGGCTCAGTGGTTAAGAGTACTGGCTGCTCTCTAAAAGGACTCAGGTTCCAGATCTCAGCATCCACATGGTGGCTCACAACTGTCAATAACTTCAGTTTCAGGGGCTCTGATGCCATCTTCTGGCCTCCCTGGGCATTGTACTCACAGGTGCACTTATATTTGGGTAAAACATTCATACATGTAAAATTTTAAAAGAAAATTTAAAGCCAGCCGTGGTGGTGCACACCTTTAATCCTAGCACTCAGGAGGCAGAGGCATGTGGATCTCTGTGAGATTGATGCCAACGTGATCTACATAGTGTGTTCCAGGCCAACTGGGGCTACAAGGATACCCTATTTCAAAAAATTAAAAAAAAAAAAAAACAAAAAAGAAAACTTAAAAAGAATTAAAATGAAAAGACACAACCAGGCTCTGTCCTGTTATATTTTCAGATAAAGTTCTGTGTCGGTAGATAAACTTTTTCAGATAGAATACATTTGTCTTAGGTTGTTTTCTATTGCTGTAACAAATCACCCAAGGTTAGGTACTTTAGCTTATATTTCTAGAGGTTTAAGAGATATCTGCTTGACTCCTTGTGAGGGTCACATGGTAGATGACTCCACAAGGGTAGGAGCATATGCGAGAGTGGTGAGTGGCCTGTGCTGGGTGAAGGGATTGAGGGTGGTGAAGGAGGAAACCAGAGACCAGAGATCGACCAGGCCCAGAGACCAAGGATAGACCAGGCTCAGTCTTTGTGTGAGTCTCTTGGGATCCAGTTTCCTATGAGATACAGCCTATTCCACAAAACCATCAATAATGCATTCATAAAGTGGAGCCCCCCCAAGCCAATGTAATCGCTTTCACCAGATTCCATCTCTTAAAATGCCACTATTTGACCACCATCTTGATGGAATTCATGCTTCTAGCACACAAACCTTTGTGGATAAACAGTTCTGAGCCATGGCTGCATTCTTTCTTGTTTTGATGCTAGGAGTTGAACAGAGTTTTTTGCTTGCTAGGTAAGGCATGCTAGACAGCAAGCGCCACATCCCCAGCCCTCCACCATTCTGTATTTAAAGTGTAGATGCCTCAGAAAAAACAGTTACCTGACCTTACTTCCCCTTCAACCTTTGTAAAAACCACTTCATTTTTTTACCCCCTCACTGTTGCTTTCCTACTGTTTGAAAGGAAGAAAACTAAGTACTGAAGTTTAGGAGAGAAGCTAAGAAAGTTTCCTTTTTCCTTATTAATCCAGCATACACTTACTGACAGACTGATAGGTGCCAATATCCAGTTCATGGAACCCATCATCTAGTTAGAGAAGAAAGATAGCAGACAGAGGATTTTTTTTAAAAATTAGCAAAAAATGCCTATTCCTTTGTAAGAGGGGTGGCAGGATGCATGTTAGAATAGTCTGGTGGGTTTATAGATTTGATACCATTTAAGGGCACTTCTGGCCGTGTGTTCTGTTTACTCTGAATTACAGGCAGAACATTTGTCTGTTGGAAATGGCATAATGATTTGGAATTTGGGTTTGTGAGTCAGGAAAGTCAAAAATGAAGAAAATGAAGAGGCTAGCCCGAGACAGTGCAAGGCCAATTGAGAGAGGTGTGTGAGATGACACAGTGGAGCTGAGCTTCTCAGTCTGTGGGCCTCTCCTAGCTTCACTCAGAAGTCTGGGTACAGGCAGGAAAAAGGTATTCTGAGAAACACACTGTCTGTAGTCTTAGCATGGTGTGCATATTGAGAGTCTCTTTCATCACCCGTTACTATATTTAATCTGGAAAATATGCAGGAGATTTATTCCTTTCCTAGAAGCCTTTGTCTAACAAGTTTTCAGTGGCTTATTTATCATTGAATGAGCCAAATCCACCAGTAGACTCAGGTTGTTTGAACAATTGGTCACCAACTGGTGGCGCTGTTTGGGGAGGTTTAGGAGGTGGGAACTTGATGGAGGAAGTGTGTCACTGGGCAGGCTTTGAGAGTTCATAGCCTCACCCCACTCCAGCTTGTTCTGTTTTCTCCACGTGGTTGAAGTTGTGATCTCTCAGCTTCCGGATCAGTCCACTTGCCTCTATCCCTGTCCTGCCATGATGACTTTTCTTCCTCTGGAACCATAAACCAAAATAAACTCTTCCTTCTTTCTCTAAGTTGCTTTTGGTTATGTTGTTTTATCGCAGCAACAAAAGCAGTTAGGACATCAACCAAGTTTGAAAAAATGGTTAAATTTGATATTGTGTGCAACACAGAAAGCACTGACTGTTAAAGAGAGTGGGGGAAGTATCTCACTGATAGAGCACTTGACTGGCATGCATAAGGTCTTGGTTTAATCTCCAGTGCGACAAAAATAAATAAGCAAATTAATGGGGTTTGTGTGTGTGTGTGTGTGTGTGTGTGTGTGTATGAGAGAGAGAGAGAGAGAGAGAGAGAGAGAGAGAGAGAGA
>NW_008352270.1:818084-846757 GCF_000622305.1 Nannospalax galili
AACTTTTTGTAGGGAGTGATGGCATGATCCCTTCTTTGGGACCTGGGAAGGGTTTTGGTTCCCTGTGAATTACTCCTTTTGTCTGAGTGCACCTAGAATCATCATCCCAGTGTGGTGATCTCTGGGATGGGGACTGGCAAGTGTCTCTACTGTACTTTCCTTGAGGCCTTAATCAGAAAGCTTATCACAGCTTGCCAGAATGTGCCATTGTTGCCTAAGCCACTCAGCAGGGAATGCAAAGTTCAGATCTAGAGATCATTGTGCGAGAGGAGCTTTGGGTTGTGTTCAGTGTGTTCAGCTAAAAGTATGCTTGGCATAGTTCTTTTATAGAAGATTAATGTGTATTGTATTGTACATTACAAGTATATCAGTGTCCCTGTGTTCTGCAGCATCCATATTGATTTTATAAATGAACATATTTTCATTCTTATTTATATCAATTCAACCTTGTGTACACACACACACACACACACACACACACACACACACACACACAGCTGATTGCCAAAGCACAGTATGATTCAAAGTTGATGAAAACAAAGATACATTTGGGTTCTCTGTTTAATGTAAATAAATACATTAAATTACCTTTGTTTTAAAAACACATCTAAACTCCATGTTTATATATAGGAAGACAAGAATGCAAAGACAGGAATGCAAGAAAACGGGGCTGTTGGCTTTTTCTCCAGTCACAGGAGAGAGAAGCCTCCTGGTGTCTTCATGGGGTGAAACCACCTTTCCTTCACTGAGCTGGATGCTCATACAGTTCTGCTACATTTCAGTTGTATCTGAGTAGACTGCTATTCCACTCATCACCACATTCCACCCCAGACCATAAGGGGAGTTTTTAAGCTGTTTATTCTTTATGCATGTGTTTGCTACATTTTTATCTCAGAAGCTGAAATATTTCACTGTCCTCCCTGCACTGTTCTGTAAATGTAAAATGTCTTCATGTCACTCTTTGGGTATTCAGCCCTGTTTTTATGGCGTTCAGATGCATGTGTAGTGACAAGTCTCCCGGTTGTCCTCAAGGTGTGTATTTGTTGCAAACTGACCTCAGCAAATTTGTTACCTATTCTTTGAAAATGTATCTGCACCCTCTGGTAATTAGAAGTGAAAGAAAACTGAAGGTCTTTTCCCCTTCAAGCTCACTTCCAAGCAGTGAGGGATGAAAGCCATTCTCTGGTTTCTCTCTCTCTCTCTCTCTCTCTCTCTCTCTCTCTCTCTCTCGGCACTGATTTTAATGCAGCCACAAAACTGCTATACTGCTGGTTCTGTAAACTTCCTGAAACCCTTAGCTCCCTGTCCTTTTAGCTACTATAACAAGTACCTCACATGGAAGACTCACTTGAAGCAAATGCAACAGCGTTTTAGCTTCTGGGTTTCTCACATTTAGTTGCAGTTCGTTGACACAAATCCTTATGTTTCATCATAGTGTTAAACCAATGGTACCTTTAAAGAAAGTATGCTCTTGTAGGGTGTCTGGATCATGTATTATCCAAATCAGAATACCTTGAGAAGAAAAGGGGAAGCTAGTAATAATTATTCTGGGATAATGGTCGAAATTGAGACTGAACCAGGTGGATCCGAGCCTATGGTTATTGTAGCCACAGGGTGTACTGGGTTCTCATACCCTGGTCATGAAAAGGCATGGGTAATTTTATACTATTTATAGCCATCAGCATCATTTCAGCCATCTGTAAATTGACAAACCTTATAAGGTTGAACGGAGACACCTGAAACCTTTCAGTAGTGTGTGTATGTGTGTGGGATAGCTTTCCTTCTGTCTGAGTTTGCTTTGTAGCTGGGACTCCTCTAGCAAGAGACTAGTAAGATGAGCATACAGATCTATTTGTTTTATGTGACTCAGGAGCCTCTCTAAGGAAATGCAGTTCTGAAGAGAGTTTATTAGATATGCATGTTTTTGTAGTTGGGTTGATAGAGAGTGTAAAGTCATGGAAAAGTGCTGTAGGATTGGGGGTGGGCAAGGTAAATGTAATAAACCCGGGCCCCTGAGCAAGTCCTGTTTGTTGAGATCCCCTTGTGCCTTGTGTGTTTGGAGACAAGGATGCTCCTTCCGCCTGTGGGAGAGCACCTCTCACATGAGAGTCTTTTGGCTTGCTTCAAGGAAAGGCCATAAAGCCCTTCCTATGTTTTATGACCTGTTTCAGGGAGAAGGGTGGGGTGGGAGAAGTCAAAGTAACCTTCTAGTCTCTATCATTTTCTCAAGTACCTTCTTCTTAAACTATGCAATATGCCATATGTTCAAGCAGCATGTCCTGAACCCTATCAGCAGCTACCTCTGGCTTGGTGGAATGTGACTCAGCATAAATGAGTAACCTTGAGTAGTCCTTCTTAGGGGACAAGTACTCTAAGAATGTGAACTGAAATCAGCCCAAACACACGTGATACACACTGTAAACTACTTCTATGGCGAGGACTTTAAAATTCAGAATAGGAAGTGTAACCAGTGCCTTTGTTAGAGATAAAATCCTTTTTTTCAAAGAGAGAAAAATGCTTTAGGGCATCCAGGTTTAAAGCCATTAAGAAGAAAACACAGGTAGATGCAGCATTTAGTGGCAATTTGTGCTCTTTTTACGTATTCTTGTGAGTGTTCTAACCATAAAATATTAATGTGCATCTTTATGGTTAAAATAGTGTGCTCTAAAGAATATGGATAGTAGCTGATAATTTATACTTATTTACTAGACTTTTTAAATAATTCAAGGTGGCACTAGAGGATCAATAATCGTCCTCTTGAAAAATGAATAATGTGATCGATTACATTTCTTTTGTTGCTACCGATGGAGCAACAAGAGTTTAACTTTTTCATATTCTGCAGGCATTTAAAAAGAAAACATTAAAACCTTAAGGTAGAAAAGTATATTTTAATATGATAAAATGTAATTCTTATGTAAATATATACTCAGTTTATGTCATAAATTTAGTCTAATGAATGAGAGAATAGTATGTTAAAGTAGTTCCCAGAAAATTCCAGGAATCGTATGTTTATACTTACTGACAGAATTCTGGAATGAGGTTCTAGGCTTAGTAAATTGGTTAATATCTCTGGGCAGAAAAGCTGAAATCATGGTCTTCTCTTTCCAGCACATAAGCATCATTTATATCCTGTGGACACAAATCTGCAAGTTAATATGTATTTAAGAGTCTTGACCATGATAGATAAGAAGAAGCAATTCATATAGTAATATGTTATTTTGACCTATTAAATAATTCTTTGATGGGCCAATGTAAAATTGAAAGTATATGGAGTTTTGTGGGGTTTTTTTTTTGTTGTTGTTGCTTTTTACTTATTACCAAGTTTTTCATAATTTTTATTAACAGAGGCTTTTTGTTTGATGTGATTTGGCTTTTTGGGGATTTGTAAGTAATAAATTGTGACCTTTGTATGTATATTGTGTGGTTTTTTTTGGTTTTTTTTTTTGGTATGTTAACTCATTTGGCTCATAGTTGACCTTCAGGTCCAGTAAGGAAGGAATTTATAGCTTTGACTGTCTCAGAAGTAAGTGAAATCAGATGTGTTTTTATCCTGTGTGAAGTGAAGTGGGTTCTTTAAATGTCCAGTAGATCAGTTTGGTCCCTAGGGTACCTTGAAAGAAGTATAATACCTCTATTTTATACTTTGGGGGCAAGGATTAGAATCTATTAATTCTTGAGTTGGCATACCAGTAAAATGGAGAAGTTAGAGAAAAAGTAAACAGTTCTGTGTTTTAAGTATACTTATAACTTGTACAAAGTATTGTCTTCCTTTGAAGCTCAAAAGAGATGTGTTTCCTGAAGAGCAGTCTTAAGTTTTGAGATTTAGGTCTGGCATCAGCTTTCAAAGGTAACAAGTCTTCCCATGTAGAAACCAACTGAGTACATAGATGGTATTTCTCCCTTATCAGAGCCAAGGTCGTAGGATTTAATCTGACTCACATTTTCCTTACAGCAGGTTGTGTTGATAGTTTGTACTAATCAAACAGACTGATAACTTATTTGCATTGGTGATGGACTTCTTCAGAGAAATTTTGCCTCTAATTGACACACACTAATTATCCAGTTGAAAGTAGACATGCAGTCCAAACATAGGCTATGAACCCATCTAAGCCTTGATTCTTGCATCAGCAACTAGCATTGATCATCTATTGTTTGTCAGACATTGCTGTAGATAGTGAGGAGACAGCAGGGAGAACACAGTAAACAGTATAGGAGTATCCTCACCCTTATAGAGTTCATGTTCTCGTCAGGAAGAGAGAAACTAATATAAGTAATACATGGAATTTTTCTGTGCATGTGCAGCAAAAGAAAACATTGAACTTGAACATCAAATTTAAGGTATCTTAAATATCTTACTCTTTGTGTGGTAAGAGGAAAACAAATCCTTGATAATCTTCCTCTATATTTATACAACTAGTAGGTTTTTGTTGTTGTTGTTTGTGTGTTTTGTGTTCTTGCAGACCCTGAAGCTTTCTTAATGAACTTTTCCTATAAATACAAGGCTGACTTCTGACATTATCTTTAGAGTGAATGAAAAAAACAAAAGGTCAATTTAGGAATTCCAAATAAAAGATTTATTTAGGAAAAAGAAAGATGAGTTCTTATAAGCAGCACTAATGTTCAAAGTTACCCCCAGAGGTTTAGAGATTAAAGGTCCCTTTCTCCCTCCCTTATTTATTTATTTTTTAAATACTTCTTGCTTTTCTTTACCTCTCTCATAGTTCTGTTATAATTGGGCATTAAACAATGCTTAGTAAGTTTAGAGATTGCATTCTGTATCCAATAAAAATCATGTAATATTAGTATATCAGCATTTGTGATGAATTGGGGTCATTGGGATAACCCTTAAAGATAAAATTTTAACAACTTTAAAACTCTAGTTGGCTTTGGTTAGCAATCTTCCTGAATCAGGTAAAGTCTTATCTAAAAGTTTAGAAAGATGCTCTGATGAACAGAGTAGAGGAGGTGGGCTTCACAGGGAAGGGAGAGACCAGAGAGCAGGCTGGTCCTTTCCAAATGAGTTTTCTCATTGGGTTAAAGCAGAGGGGCCACCTTAAGATGCTTCACTTTTACATTTTTCTCCAATTTTAGGGCAAGTCTGGTTATGTTTTGAAGTAACATCTTCTTTTCCCCTCTTTATTTTCTTTCTGGGATTCCATGTTTGTACTTTGCAATATTGCTTTCGAGGCCACTACATTTTAAAAAGTGTTTTCTTTAGATTGACTTATTTCACTTATTTTTTTTTTAAATCTATATTTTATATATATTAGCATTTTGTCTTCATATATGTATGTAAGTATGTTTGTATTGTGCAATGCCCACAGAGGCCGGAAGAAAGCATTAGATTCCCTGAAACTGGAGTTATGGATGGTTGTTAGCCACCATGTGGGTGTTGGGAACTGAGCCCTGTCCTCTGGAAGAGCAGCCAGTGCTCTTAAGCACTGAGCTGTCTCTCTAGCCTCTCACTTACTCTCTCATAAAATTTCCAAACTGTTCTATGATTTTTTTCTGTAAATTGCACATAGTATAATTCTTAGTTTTATTGGGTTCCTTTTGTTCATTAACATTTTTTTCTGTTGGAGTTTTGTATTTTTCAGTTATTATAAGCATATATCCTTCCCTTGCCTGGGGCATAATAATGAAGGCTGACTAAAAGTATCTTTATCTAATTTCCCAATACATGGATTATTTGAGTCTCCATTGACTTAATGCTTTCCTTGAGAATGGGTCCACTATTCCTTTTTATTCATGGGTCTACTGATTTTGGATTTTATTCAAAATGTATTAAAGATTTTGTGGGTTTCTGGATTCTGTTGTATTTCCTTAAAGAGTATGGATTTTTGTGTTAGCTTTAATGAGTTTTATTAACTTGTCTGAATCCATGCTCTAAACTTAATCATTCCTGTGACAGGCAGCAAGTGAAAATCACTTTTCAGTTATTTTAGGCAGGAATGCTTGCTATCTGCCAAATGCGTGTGTATTACAGGGATCACCTAGTGATCCAGGCATAGTTTATACATTCAGTTGAGAGCTCCCTCTCTGTCAGTCTCCTTTGTATTTCCCCTCTTTCTTCTGTTTCTTTAATAGGCTACCTGTTTTGATCCTGTGTTTTACTTCCCCAACTGGCTCAGATGGAAAGTTTCTGGCTTCAGTGAAAAAAAAAACCTTAAAAACAAGAAGTCCTCTACGGTAGTTAATTTGAAGTGTCAATTTGACTGTATCGAAGATGCCTGGAGAATTAGTAAAGGATATGTGTAGGTGTCTCTGTGTTTTTAGAGACCAATAGCATGTGTGTCAGCAAGTGAGTGGGGAAAACCCCTTTGAGGGCACCATCTAGTAGTCTGGGGGCCTGAAAGAAAAAAACCCAGCAGACTGATGGAAGTTCCACTTCTAGCTAAGCTCTCTGTCCATTTTCCTCTAATGCTGTGTCCCCTGGGCATTTGAATGTGGGCTTTTACCAGTGTCTCTCCAGGGCTTTCTGGGGTTATGTAGTGTTTCTCATTCCAGGACCTTCGATATCTTGGCCTGAGCAGTTATTGGTTTCCCTGGCTCCCCAGCCTGCAGACTGACAGCCCTTGTGAGTTTAGCCAGCCTCTGTGATAGTGTAAGAGAAGCTAATACACACACACACACACACACACACACACACACACACACACACACTATCTATCATATACCCACCTGTGTTTTTTCATTTATTTTAAGTCCTGGCTTCCTTCCAGTTTCTGCTTGCTTTGGGCCACTCTAGTATCTTGAGATAGTTTTTTAAAATCCAGATGTTATAGTTGTTAAGTGTGGGAGGAGCTAATTCACCATTAAAAGAAGGTTTGTTATAGTTGTTTGTGACCATTGCTTATAGGATAGCTGTACAGTTTTATTTGTCTTGCTCCTTAGACAGGCCAGTAAAGGGAAGATAACCTTTTCTTCTTTTTTGAATTTTTTACATTGCAAAATATATTTTACTTAGAATTAGCTTATGACTTCTCAGAAGTAGTGGCCCAAATAAATGCTTTAGGACTGTAGACCTCTTCTTAACTTGGTGTGATCCAATTTAGATATCCTTCTTGTATTAATGACCTTGGCCAGTATCAATTTGCCATGTGTCACACTTTATTTCTTCTTGGGAAATTGTGCCTGGGGCATGGATGCAGAAGGGACTCGTGTTTTAGGAGCTTTTATAACCCCTGGCACAGTACGTCTAAGGACTAGATTTCTTCTACGCTTTACAATCACCATTTGCAGTTATAGTGGGCTATAAATAATCTATAATTTTAAAGTTGTTTTAATTGCAAACATATCACACACACATACACACACACACACACACACACACACACACACACACACACACTCCTTTACAGAAAAAGAAAGTATTTTGTATAAAGCCAACCCATCTTTTGGTATTTGTCTCTTGTTTTTGTTTTTGTTGTTATTCTTTGTTTGTTTGTTTTGTGACAGTCTCACGTATCCCAGGCTGTCCTTGAACTCACCGTATAACAAACCAATCTTGAACTCTTAATCCTTTTTCCTCTACCTCCCAAGTGCTAGGATTATGGGGCGGGGGGTAACTGTGTCTGGCTTGAACCCTGTCTTTACTCACTCTCTTTTCTCCTACATGTTCTGTCTGTACCTGTTGCTTGCATTGTTGGTATGTGACCTTCAGCATTACACATGTACACACATATACACACACAGGAAAAAGACAATTGTTTTGATAAGTAGCAACTTATTATAATATATATATAATATGATATATAATATACTAAGATATCGTAGCTATCTTTCCATGTTTGTTCCATTCAGCCTGATTGCACTGGGTATTCTATACTCCAGTGTGTCTGCTGATAAGAGTTAATTTATCCTATTCTAATCTCCTTAGAAAAATCCTTCAACTAGCATTCCTAATTGAACCAGTAAAGCTTCATTGTTTTTGAGCCTACTTATTTGAAATTTGTGATAATTAGACCAAGAATAGAATTAAAATTTATGGTTGCCAATTAATGACTTTAAAGAATTATTTCTTCCTAAGTAAGAGATAAATAGCTTTTAAACACCAGTTTAAAATGTACCAATTACACATCAATTTTTATCTGTGTTTCATTATCTAACAAAGTAGTAGCTTGTTCTCACTCTGAGCATTCAAAAGCAGTAAAAGGTGCATGCCATTAAAATAATTCTAGAATCAGATTTGTCACTAATTAAGACTTTGCTTATGTGAATCTAAACAGGACTCTTCTCTTTTTACTACACCACTTCCCTTTGTTCTGTTGTTTTGCCTCTAGGGCTGCTGCAGTTTACTTCCTGAGATCTGTGCTCCCTGGGTGTGGATCCTCAGGAGCTTTGGGGAAGGGAATCCATCAGGGGCTTTGTCTTTTGTGTTGCATTAGTTTGCAGCTTTTCATCATTTGGGGTATCATATTTCAAACATCACAGTGGGAGTGAATGAAGGGGATGTCAGAGAACTAATAACTTAAAGTCTATTGTTTTGAGACGGATGCATTTAGAAAGTCTCTTACATATCACTGTAGAAATGCCCAGGTGTATTTCCGAATAACCACTGAGAAAGTATAATTGGACCTAATCAATATTAGATATTGCTTCCTATTTCTCTTTGAGAATTAAGCTCAATTGCTGCATCTGTTCTTACCTTCCATGAAGAAGTTATGGAAGTGTTATCAGTGCATCCTCAGGAGGGCTAGGGCAGGTATCCTGGTTGGTTTTGGTTGCCAAGTTGATGCATCCAGGAAGAGGGAACCTCAGTTGGGGAATTTCCTCTATCAGACTGGCCTGTGGCCATGTCTGTGGGTATTTTCTTGATTGTTGAGCAATGTGGACAGTGCTAACCCTGGGCAGGTGATCCTGTGTTGTATAAGAAAGTAGGCTGAGCACAGGCCAGAAGAGTAAGTCAGTAAGCAGTGCTCCTTCATGGTCTCTGCTACAGTTCCTGCTTCTGAGTTCTGGCCTTGGCTTCCCGTGATGGACTGTGAGCTGTAAACCAAATAAACCCTCTCCTTCCCAAGTTGGTTTTGGTTAGAGTTATTTCATCACAGCAATAGCAAACCAATACAACAGGAAAAGTGGGGAGGCCTGAGAGTGCCATTGAGGTGGATTAGAAGTCACCCATGTCCCACCAGGGTACAAACAACAGAAATCATGAAACAATGAAAGAAAAAGAAATCAACAGCTCCTCGGTGGCCAGGCTAGTATGTTGGTGCCTCTTTGTGTCTCTGTCCCCATGTCCCTCAGCCTTAAAGACAGCCTAGAAGGGGAAGATAGCTATCTCTTAAAGCTCAGAACTGGCCTTGTCATCCACAGGGGTGAGTGAAGGAAAGGGAAGGGGGCTGTGGAGATGCACTTCTTTTCCCAGTGGAGGCAATACACAGTGAGAATGTGGGGGACATGATGATGTCCGAACCTGTGCTGGAGCCCTGCTCACCTGGGCATTCCTGAGAGAAATCAGAACACCTCTCCATTTGAACCCCAGGGGACGTCAGTCAGTCTTGTAAATGGAGTAGTAACACACTGCTGCCTCTCCTAGAAGGAGCCCATGGATGATGCTGAATTCTTGTTCAGAGGAGACACAAAGGTTTTGATAGAGATGCTTTGTAGAGCAACATGCTGGGGTATGGGTGTAGCCAGTAGAGAGCATGCTGAGACCCTAGGTTCCATCTCCAGCACACCAAGAAAGTAAAACAACCTTTTCTTTTACATTGGCTTTGTTTCCTGATTTGCAATTATATTTTTAGTTGGGTTTATAAAATTAAATAATTACAGAAATAATTATTTGTATCTGTAGGCAGGCCTGCTGTCAGGGCTGTTGATCTAAATTAGGAACATGATGTTTATGATGGTATTCTTTGGTTTTATGTGAAATGTGTTAGATATCAAGGTCAAGGTGAAGGTCTATGGCATGAATTGTTCCTTATTCAGAAAAAATTTTTTCACATCTTTGACAAATCCTGTTTGTTTTCTTTTTACTATAAAAGATAACAGTTTGATTTAGACTTTTATGTTTCAAAATTTTCTTTTCCACAACAGAATAGGGAGGTAGCTACAGTGTCATGAGAAAGAGTCCAGAACCAGGCTGGCTAGTTATGGCTGTGTGCAGATCACTTAGGATCTACGTGCCTCAGTTGCAGTACCAGAAAAACAGAAATCACAATCCAGTGTTCAGTGTGGTTATATTTTAAGGTGGGACCACCTTGTCTTTAGGGCAAACAGTCCTCAGATTCTTCTTCCTGCCATGTTGATTTTCTAACCACCACGTGAAGGTAAGAGACTGGCCACTTTCCTGCTGGTACTAGGAATGGTTCATTCTGGATTGATAGGTTTGTGAGTGCCTGGCTCTTGTGCCTGCAAACCAAAAAGCCTGGTCTCATATGAAGCTGATCACTAGTAAGACAAATACTTATTAATTTTACTGGTGATGGGAATGGAACTCAGGGCCTTTCATGGGAAAGGTAGGCGCACTGTACCAGTGAGCCTCACCCCTAGCTCCTTATTGTGACTTTTATCACTATAGCTGTGACAAATGCTCATGTGGTACACTGCAGTTGGCAACACAGTGTGACCACCATGTGCTCTGTGTACAATGACACTGGCTGGAGGTTTGACTTGGAGCAGGCTGATGGCATGCCGAGCTTTAGCTTGATATCTTTGTGCTTCTGACAGCCCTTCAGGCTCCTTCCCCATCATCTCTTCTTCCCGACCATTGTACTGATCACCAGACATGTTAAGTTTAAGTATTAGGCTCTGTGTTGGTACTTCTGTTTTTTTTTTTTCTGATTGTATCACGAGAGCTTTTGTTATGAAGAAAATGATAAAACATAGATTTGAGGGGGCCACCTTGTGTCCTAAAAGGCGGCTGTGAAATGGCCGCTTCATACTGCTTGGGTGTTCTCTGTTTGCTGACCTGCAGTTTAGTTTCCAGGGTCTAGACGTAATAGTCTGAGTTTAAATACAAGACATACAAACGGAATCATCTGGAACTGATTTTCCTACACTAAACACTTCTTTCTGATACTAGTTTCCAGGAGGCTCCTTCTTCCAACCCCACCTCCAGATGAAAATCACCTAATTAACTGAGGAAGATTTAGCTGAACTCAATTGCTTTCCTTAACAATCATATACACTGGATTCATATAGGTTAAGAAGTGAACCAGTCACAAACCACAAATTCATGCTTGTAGACTGGCCACATGGTTTCTTATTCCACCCAAATAGAGTCTTGGCTGGGCCCCCTCACTCATCCCTCAGCAGCGCAGGCCCGTTGGTGCTGGGTGTGTGGCCTTTCTAATTGCTGTGGTTTTCCTGTCTGATGCGGACAATGGCTGAGCCAGACAGCTCCCTTGGATGTCACATATACAGGAGCTAGTGCCCTGAGCCCCAGCTTCCCCAGCTTGCTGCTGTGCATCTGCTTTGCATTCAAACAAAACATTAGAGTAGATTTAACTAAGCTCTTTATGTAGTTATGCATTCAATACAAATAATCCCCTGTGTTAGATTCATGTCCAGGGGCATGATGTCCTGAGTTTTAGTATGGAGCTCTATGTTTCTTGGGCAGCCAGAGGCTGTTGACTGTGAGAGGCACTAGGGGGTGGAGGAGCTGCTGGTATTTGTACCAGGAGGTGCAAGTCTGCCCAGCAGCTTTGAGCTGGAGCAGCTTTGAGCTGGAGCCTTGGAAGAAGCTCCAAAGTTTGACATACCAGGTGATAAAATCCAGATGTCCTCTCTAACCCACACCTAGGCCCCTCCCCCACTCCATTCTCTGCCACTGGACTTTTTATCTTTTAGTTCCGGAGTTCAGGTAGGAGGGAGAGTGGGAGAAGGAGTTGAGTAGATGAGCAATGCTCTCTTACTTGCCAATCAGATACTTCCATCCCCAAATAGTGTTCTAATTACCAATAAAATAAAACCATTCCTTCCTGCCGGGGGTCTGTTCATAGACAGATATGCTCTGTTAGAATTTGTTGCATTTTAACTTCGAAGTAGGGTTTCCTTCTTTTATCACTGGGGTTAATTAGGATCTCTGTGACATCTACAATTCCCTCTCGCTTTTCTGACTCTGAGCTGAGCTATACTGTCTTCATAGAGCTGTGAAAGTAATTTCACAATGACTCTTCCAGCTCTTAATTCACCAGAACTTTGACTGGGTCCAAAAGCCTTCTAGTTGAAAGCCTATTTATACTGAAATAAATACAAAATTCTTCTATTCTCTCCTCCCACCCCAGACTTTAATTATAAAACCACAATCATGGCAGATAGTAAACCTTAAATATTTTAACATCTTCCCCAGCAGGAGACAGCAGCAATTATACTGAAAGATTTATTTGTCACTGACCCAGGAAACTATGCCTCAGTCCCTCAAGAAGATGGAGTCTGCCTTGCCCCCCTGAGGGAGCCAATGAATTATCATAAATACCTGTGAGAGGGTTAAGTACACTTAATGGGGCAGATGGCAAAAGGAAGAGGACTTTAAACAGTTAACAGGATTTTAAAGCATGGCTCTATCGGGTGTTCTGGAAAGCATTTGCTGGAAAATTTAGAATTTAGCCTAGATTTTATTGAGCAGCTTCCACAGCTCGGTCTATTCTTCCTCAAGGTCATATTTCACGATCCGAATTTACTTACAAGACACTATCAGTCTGTACCTATTTAGAAGATGTGGAAGCTTAGGATATGACTTCACAAAAGTTTATCATTGCACTATTTGTTAAAAAGTGACTAGAAGATGGCACAGAAAGATGGTTCAATAGCTAAAGCATTTTGCCACCAAGCCTGAGGACCTGAGTCAGATCCCTGGGATACACTTGATGAAAGAACAAACTCCTGAAAGCTATCCCCTGACTCACCAAACTCATGCCATGGTGTGCATATATATACCCACGTAAAACAAATGAATAAATGAATAAATAAATGTAACTTTAAAAATGGCTTGCAGGTAAAACATGAAAAGGCTGCTTCTTAAGGTGTGTGAAAGAACAATTGTCAAGTGTTATCTGAAGTCCTTAGTTTATATTGTTAAGAAGTTCATTTTAAACCTGGGGAGATGCTCAGCAGTTAGGAGTACCTACTGCACTTGTTGCTCTTGCAGAAAACCTATGTTTATTTCCCAGCATCATTGGGTGCCTCACAACCAGCTGTAACTCCGGCTCCAGGGGATATGACGCCCTCTACTGGCTTCTGCAAGCACCTGTACTCATGTGTGCAGACCAAAACTTACACACACACACACACACACACTCACTCTAAGTTATGATGAAGAATACAAGCCACACACACACACACACACACTAAGTTATGATGAAGAATACAAGCCACACCTTTTGATAGTCTACTTTGCATGACTGTGTTTACTTGAGATAAACTAAACTGAATTGCCTCTAGAAATACAGATATATAATGAGTTCATAGGGATGTTCATGAGCAGTGTTAGCCCTTTTTTACTGTTGTGACCCAATCACCTGACATGGACAATTTGACAGAGGAATGACTTATTTTGGATCCTGATTTCACCGGGTTCAATGAATCATGGTGAGAAGAGTGCTGCCGAGCAGAGCAGTTCACATCACTGTGAGCCAGGAAGCAGAAAGGAGGGAGTGTTGGCGCTGGCTGACTTTCTGCTCCTCCTGTTTTATTCCCATCCCAGCCTGAGACATGTACTACCAACATTCACGATTCCTCTTTTTCTCATGGTTAATCTCACAGACGCACCCAGACATGTGTTTCACCATATCCTAGATGATCCCAAACCCAGTCAGAATGATAATGAAGATTAACCACTCACCTAAAATCAAATATAGGGGATTATATGATGAGGGTTTTTAATTAAATTGGAGAAAGCAAATTAATGACAGTTATTTCCGGCTGAGGAGTTTACGAAACAAAAAAAGAAATACAAGAGAAAACATTAAATAAGAACTTAAGAACAAATACAAAGTCTGATATCAGTAATAAGTATTTTGGTGTGTATACGTGTGTGCATGCATGTTTGTGTGGAATGAACCCAGAGCTTAGGAGAGGCTAGGAATTCGCTCTGTCTCTGAGTGACATCTCTGTGTTCTTCTAATAATGGGTGGAAAAAGATAAGAAAATCACAAAGAATTTGCTTTTTCAGAAAGCTTTAAGTTCTCATAGCAAGAACTTCGCTCTAATAACAGGGAATCCATTAGTACCGGAGGAAGTAGTGGGCTCCTCTGGAGGCGTAGGGAACGAACGGCTGTCAGGTGGAGTGAAGGGGAGGAACTCATTTTGAGAACATTCTCACATCTAAAGTGCTATTTTCTCATGTGAGTTTGGTGATAGCAGTGTTTGAGTATTTAATCTCAATGGGGCTTTTCTGGCTGGTTATGAACTTTCATTTAGAGGTGATGAAACAAATGAATGAAGACCCAGGAGGGTCTTGCAGTTACTGCTGAAGCTGCCTCTGTGTACAAATCTGACACTGCCACAAAATTTGGGGGAAAGCCCCCAGATTACTTCACTGATTTGTTATGATGTTTCTTAAATAGTTAGATCTCTAGTAAATTTAAAATGTGAATCTATGTAGATGCCTTTGCTAGCACTTTGACTACAACAAGGTACACGTGTGGACTCACTTCTTTAAGCCTTGTTCTTAATTCCTGTGATGAAAATATGGGCACAGATGTGTGTTCCTTTATTCAGGGCTGAGTTTATAGCATGGAGCTGAGCTGAAGAGCCAGAAAGAAAATACTCCCTTTTGTTAAGCTGTGCTTTCTGATACTTTGGATTCATCCAGGACCAGAATACCCAGAAACATCCAGAAATTGGCACAGTGTTTGCATGTCTCTGGGACCATATCCACATATTTTCTCTAATATATCCCATCCTTGTCTAGAAGAAATCTAAGCCTTGAAAATATGAGGGAGGGAGGGAGGGAGGGAGTAATCAGCATAAGAGGTCAGAGGGAAGCAAGTTGAAGTCAGAGGTGGAACAAGTAGTCAAAGCGCATGCCGTGGAGACCTGCACAATCACACAAGAATACCACACGTTTGGCTATTGGCTCTTTGTTTAAACAAAGTTGATCCAAAGAAGATTAACAGTGTACCACTCCCAGTGTCTGAAGCAGAACTGTCCAGTTTTCAGGTTTCAGTTCTTCCTCCTATGCTGGGGGATAGAGCTAGCCCTGAGAGAACCCTGATGAAGTTGTGACGTTGCTTCAAATCAACAGATATGTATTGAACCTGATTGTTAGCTACCATGCTAGGCATTGCGGATACTCAGTCCAGGTCCTTACGAATACAGTTAGATTAGTGTAGCCATTATGGAAATCAGTATGGAGGTTCCTTTAAAACTAAAAATAGAATTACCATCTGACCCAGTTATACCACTCCTGGGTATGTACTCCAAGGAATCTAAGTCAGTACATCTCAGAGATCCATGTGTATTGACACACTATTCATAGTAGCCAAGATATGAACTAACCTAAATGTCCATCAACAGATGAATAGATAAAATGTGGCATATGTACATCATGGAGTTTCATTCAGCTGTAATAAAGAATGAAATGTTATCATTAGCAGGAAAATGCATGGAGCTATAGATTATTATGTTAAGCAAAATAAGCCTGACTCAGAAGGGCAAATATTACATGTTTTCTCTCAAATGTGGAATCTAGACTTTAAAAAATTATATATATATATATATGACATAAAATTAGAAGGGGGGACACTGAAGTTGTTTAAAGGGAAGAGAGACGGGGAATAAGAGAGATAGTGGCAGAAAAGAGATTATCAGATGATTTCTCTCATGTGAAAATCACACACATACTACATGAAAACACAAGGGAGACTATGGGGGGTAGGAAGGGTAATGGGAGGGCAAATATGAATAAAATACAGTGGTGTACATACATGAAAATGTCATACTGAAGTCCACTGTCGTGCACACTAACTTAAAACATAATTGTAATAAAATGGTACTCACTGTCAATATTAACTAACAATGAAGGAATACAGTTGGTGTGGAGGTAAATAAAGCAGACTGGGAGATTGTAATCTGATAAATTCCATGGAGCAGAATAAATACAGGTACTGTGAAACATACTCCAGGCTTTTGGATGGTCTGAGTTGGTAGATCAGCCAAGTTCTAAAATAGATGTACTTCTTACTCCAGGCAAAAGCAGAAAAACATTCTAGTAGAGAGGGCAAATTGTACGTGCGAGGTCGCAAGGGCAAGGGTACATGATGCCTTCTGAGAGTTGCTCATCGTCCATTGTGATGAAACGGAGAATGAGCAAGTGAGGAAGCAGAAGAAGTAAGCTTTTTCTGGTGGATCGGTTTGTTGCTGATCCGTGTTCAGGAGTGGCTGGGTCATGGAAGGCCCCTGCATTTTCCAGTCAGAAACTTATGCAGTTTCCAGTCAGAAACGGAGGCTTATGGAGGACTGAGCCCAGAAAGAAGATACTGTCATCAAGTAAGATGACAGAGGCCTGGCTTAGAGTAGTGAGGGGGCTGGAGCGATGGCTCAGCAGTTAAGAGCACTGGCTGCTCTTGCGTTGGACCTGTGTTCAATTCTCAGTACCTGCATGGCGGTTAACAACCATCTGTAACTCTAGTTCCAGGGGAATTCAATGCCCACTTCAGACCTCCATGGGCATTGAGCAACACAGGTTGCACTTATGTGAATGCAGGCATAGCAATCATACACATAAAATAAAAATGAATAATAAATAAATAAATTTAAGTAGTAAAGGAGACTGAGAAGGGGACACGTGAGTTATTTTAGAGCAAGATTATGCCAATTGATTGGGAAGTGATGACACATGGTTAGAAGTTTGGTTTCTGGCATGATCACTTGCAGAAAGAGTTAACATAGCAAGTATAAACTGTTGCCGTTGAAAAGGCCTGTTGCAAGGCTGGTCCCTGGCCAACACCTGGTGATTCTGATTCTAGGAGAATTTCCTCCAATATGTGATGAGTGTCTCAGTGTGCCTACACTGATGGTATAAACAGCATGGTTTATCTAAATACCTGCTGTCCTGAGAATCTAAAATTAGACTGAGGCTGCCTTAGTGATTGGCCTTCAGTAAAATCCAAGGGTACATCTCCAGTAAGCTTCCCTGGCTGGCAGCACTTCCTGTACATATTACAACAACTTGCGGGAGGAGTCGGGGAGCTCATTGTGACTCCACTGGAAGAGGACACTTGGTTTCCCCGTCTTCTCTCCCCATGGTCTTTCCATCTGCTGACTTTGCTTGGTGCTCTTTCACTGTAATGAATTATGGCCATGAGTACAACCATATGCTGAGTCCCATCAGCCATCTGGGCAGATCATCGAAAGTGGCTGTGGTCCTGAATTCCTATAACACAGTCCCTTGTTGAGTAATACGCAGAAGAAATAGCAGTTCTAGAATGGAAGCAACAATATGTTCTGCTTTAAGTTTTTCAATTTATTTGCCCATATTGCTTCACTTGAATTATCTTGAACTAGCATTTAGTTATTGACTGTATGGTACCTACTGCAAAATTAATTTACCTGGAATTTTTTTTTCAACTTATTTTCATTCAGCCAATATTTGCTGAAATATCACCAAACACTGGGAATTGGTTAAGTATTTTAGGGGCCATAGTGATTCATAGATAATATGAGTTGAATATTCAAAGAGGTTATCATTTCATGGGAAGGTAAGAGATTTATCTTTGAAAAGCAAAAGACCATTCATTTCAGACACAAAATATTTTCATATGCAAATATCTTCTTCATTGAGAAATTACCCAGCGTGCTCCTCTATTAGTTAGTGGGCATGGTGAGTAGTGTATGCAGTTGAACTTATTCAGAATGGACACACTGTGTGTTTCATCACCACCTGAGCATTCCATTTCTGCTTCTGATGTTGAAGTATCTTTAAAACTGAGATTCGGGTTCTGCTCACCCCTTGGCAAGGTTCCCTAAATTCAGCGTGCTTTCCAGTGTCTGCTGCTGTATGTGCTGTCTGGAAGGGAGGTGGGGTCACTCAGACACAGCGGGGTTAGAGATCAGTATGTGTCAGGGAAGCACTCTTTGGATGGCTGTTTCCACTATGCACAATGAATGGAATTGATCTTCAAGTTACTCCGTCAGTATGCTACGCCATGTGTAAGTAGGCAAAGCATCTTTCCTGCCACTCACCCCCAATGAACAGTGCCTCCATTAGCTTACAGGTTTCATTTGTGTTGCACTGAAAAACTAAGAAGAGCTTTGGCTGAAGAGATACCAGCCAGTGAAGTCAGTTTATTAAATAGGTGAGAAGTCAACTCACTTTCCTCATTCAGTTTTTTAGATTCTGATGTTATGGCCTATTTTTCTCTCTGAGACAAAAAGTAGAGATTGGACTTTCAGAGTCGATACTCCAAGCTCAGGCAGAGCATTGCTCTGTAACAGAGCCCCTTGGCCAAGTCTGTTCTCATTCCATGATAAATGATTCAAAGGGTCCATTTGAAGCCAGAGTCTGTAGTGTTTCGTTTGTGCATATTTTGTTAAATGCTTTTACCACTTTATTGGAGTTGATGTGAATTCTTTCTCTCACGCATGCACACACGTGCACACACACACACACACACACACACACACACATTCCCAAAGGTATACATCATCTCACCTCATTGTTTTTAAAGATTTATTTTTATTTTATGTTTGAGTGTTTTGTCTGTATGTACGTACATGCATCACATGCCTGTCTGGTGCCTGCAGAGGCCAGAAGAGGATATTGGATCCCCTGGAACTGGAGTTGCAGACAGCTGTGAGCTGACATGTAGGTGCTGGGGACCGAACCTGGATCCTCTGCAAGAGCAGCAAGTGTTCTTCACTGCTGAGCCATTTCCCTAGCCCCAGTCAGCACATTTTTCAGTTGATCATGTATTTGATGAAACATGGTTCCCACAGTCCCACCTCTGTTACCTTGTTACCTTCATCTGCTATTTCATCATAAAGAATTTAAGGGTTTGGAATGTTTGTTCCTAGTGAATGTAAGTACCCCAATAATATCAAGATTCATGCAGAATTGAGAGGGAAGAGATGGATACTGAGCAGGATGTAGGAATGCTCCCCCAGCTGGCTGGTCTCACAGCAGAGAGTGACCTTCCCTGATTCTGCTTGATTGGCTTAAACAGGACAGTACAGTGGGTCTTGGATGTCTGTGTGGGTGGGAACTGAATGATGGTATCAGGACACAGGCCTATAACTCATTCTACAAGGGGGAAAATATAATGAAAAAAACCAAAAAATGATGTCTAAAGGAGGACTTACCATGTAGCCTGAACTCAGTAACCACTTGGGAGCTATAAAAATTACTAAAAATGCAACAAGAACCAGTTTTTCTTTGCTGTTTTTTCTTGATTTTGTTTTGTTTTGTTTTGAGATAGAGACTCCCTATAGTCTCAGGTGACCTGGAACTGGCTGTATAGACCAGGCTGGCCTGCTCTCACAGAGATCTACCCACCTCTGCCTCCTGAGTAAGTGCTGAGATAAAAGGTGTGCACCACCTTGCTCAGCTTCTCCTTGGTTTTTAATTTTCAAATTCTCAAGACGTGTATTCTGAAATTTTGGTAACTCTGTTATTTTTATCATTTGAGTAAATTATATAATTAGGATATATAATTAGGAGAGAGTAAAACTTTGTGAAGTATTTGCACATGAAAATCCAAGGAACTATTAAATCAGCTGTTCAAATGAGGTGTATACACTAAATAGATCATATCAAAGATTACACTGTGATAAAACTGCTTTCTAAAATTTAAAGAAATATAGTTAGCCATCTCGGGAGTAGTTCTGTTTGTTTAAGATGCCAGATTTGAAATGAGGAGTAGTTTGTACTGTCTCTTATATTTTAATTTTCATATTAATGTTTAAATACCTTCTGTTCCAACATAAATGGATTTTACTTAACAAATATTGCTTGTAATTAGGCTCTTACAGTTTAAGCTGGCTCCTGCAAGTGCGCCACACATTTCTTCTTCATTAGTTCTCCTAATTGAGTTCCAGAAAATGAAATATTATCATGCCACAAAATAATTTCATCTCATTTGCCTTTTTCTTGAAGCTTTTCGAGAGAATTTAAGACTTTTTTAAAAGGATAGGAACAAGTTTCTCTCTCTCTCTCTCTCTCTCTCTCTCTCTCTCTCTCTCTCCTCTCTCTCTCTCTCAGATCTATCCATCTATTCCCTCAGCACCAAATTTGAGATTATTTCTGACAACTTCTGAGTGTATATACTAGTATAGAATATTTACAGTCATTTTAACTTGATTAGTTCTTTAATTTTAAGTGCATGTGTTACATTTTCCCTGTACCAGTTGGACTGGAGGACCTAGCAAAAGCGTACCACTGGACTTGGTGAGAACATCATGTGCAAAGGCTCCAAGGCCTTTCTCACTAGTGATGTAACTCTGCACTGGTAAATAGACACCTTTGTTAACTATAAGAAGCATCATCTATATCTTATTTTTATTACACATAAAGCTATTCTTTATACAAATTTGAAGTTTTCCTCTACTTTTTAAAAAATTATTTATTTAATAACCACATACTTAAAAGAAGCATTTCATTACATCAGCATTGACATAGTCATTAACAATTTTCTGAGCTAGGATGCATCTCTTACAAAATTGGCTGTACATTTTTAGGTTTACAGTTGGATTATTACAGCTATACAATATTGTACTCAGTATAAACCCCATAAGACATAAAAGTAAATGAGGTTTTAACCTTTAAAAAAGATCTCCATTTCATCATTAAAATACAGAGTTTCATACAGAAAACTTCATTTTCAATGCAGTCGACATTAAGATGTTTGCACATGCATTTCTAATCTATATCTAATCTATATATCGGATTATTACTAATCACAGTCGGTTACTTTCTGAGCTCCTTGGCATCTGAGCATGGATATAAAGTCGTCAGGTAGATTTCAATGATAATGTTTTTCACCTCTACTTTTTATTATTTTCTTAATGATGATGATTTTGATTTTCTGAGCTCCTACAAAATAAGTTCCATAGAATAGCAAAATGTTTCTCTACGGCCTTTTATAATGCCAGCTGTTGTATTTGGTGTTACATGTCTTCATCAAGCTTAAGTATAAGAATTTTATTTCTCTAGGAAGAGAAAGGGAGGAAAAAGACCCAATTCTGCCAAAGATGAATGAATGATAATAATTTCATAAGGTGATATGTTGTTCAGGTTATTGACTGGGTTTGTCTTCTCTCCATTGTGGTTTCTGTCTTATGTGACTTTTACAAGACCATTTTATTGGAGAGGTTTTAGGTTCACAGCAGTATTGGTAGATGGCATAGAGCTATGCTACGTATCTCCTGCCCCATTATCATGACCCCTTCCACACTTTTGCTACTGTTGGCAAACCTGTGTTGCTGCATTACCATCACTCAAATTGTATACATTAGGATTGAGTGTTAGGGTTGAGTGTTCTGTGGGTTTGGATAGATGTATACTGAGAAACATCCTTCCGGATCCTGTTGTACGGAATAATATGACGATCCTAAAAAATCCTTTGTGCTGAACCTGTTTATTTCTCTTTCCTTTGTGGTCCCTGGCAACCACCAATCTTCTGCTGTCTCCATAGCTGTTTTTTCCTACAGCATGTTCTCTTTGCAGACTAGCTTCTTTCACTTAGCATTATGCAGTTAGTTTCTGTGTGTCTTTAATGGCTGCCTAAATCATCTTTTCTCAGTGCCTGTTAAATTACATAATCTGGATGTCCCATAGCTTTTTATCCATTCACTTACTGCAGGACATCTTGGTTGCTTCCAAGTTTGGGCAATTAATATAACACTGTTATAAATATTTACTCTGGAGGATTCCGTATTAAAATTAATTTATGTCTTACAGGGTTTATACTGAGTTCAATATTGTATAACTGTATTAATTGTGAACCAAAAAATTTACAGACATTTTTGAAAGAGATGTATCTTTGCTCTGGAAATTGTTATTGAATATGTCAAAGCTGTTTTAATGAAATGCCTCTTCTAATCATTTGGCTATGAAATTAGTTTTCAACTCATTTTAGATAAACATCACCAAATGAGGTTGCTCTAGCATGTGGTAAGAGTATATTCAGTTTTTAAGAAACTGCCAAGGCCCAGCAAAGTGGCTCAAAGCCTGAAAACCTGATAGAGGTCCTTGGATCCCATGTAGAAGGAGAGAGTTGTACTCAGACTTCCACACATACACTATGGATATGCAATGCCCACGCACACACACACACACAGGTAAATAAATAAGTAAATATAAAAACTTTTAAAATATGGAAACTTTTTTTTTTAATGAAAAGAAATTGCCAAGCTCATCTTCCAGGGATCACACCACTCTGCACTGCACCAGCCATGAAGGTTCACTCCTGTTGCCTTGCTTGTTCACCACGGTTGGGTGTTGTCAGTGTTCTGGATTTTGATCATTCTTGTCTGTATGGGGTGGAATCACATGGTTGTTTTAATTTTCATTTTGCTGATGACATATGATGAAGAACATTTTTGATATGCTTATTTGCCATCTGTATCCGTTATATATTTTTTATTACAAAACCATTAAAACCATAATAGGTTGAGAGAGAGAGAGAGAGAGAGAGAGAGAGAGAGAGAGGGAGAGAGAGAGAGGGAGAAGGGAGAGAAGTCAAACTACCTCACTGAAGTCAAACTACCACCTAAGAGACTTTTTCTTACCAGTTTTTTTCCTGTAACTCTGCACTTTTGCAGTGGCTATTACAGGTAGAGTCCAGGGAAGAAGAAAGAGGCTGATGTAGATTTTTGTTTGTTTATTTTTGTTTTTGTTTTGTTTGTTACTGTTGTTAGTTTTTGTTTTTTTGAGACAGTGTCTCCCTGAAGCCTCAGCTGGCCTGGAACTCACAGAGATCCACTTGCCTTTGTCTCCTGAGTGCTGGGATTAAAGGCATGTGCCACCACGCCCAGCTAAAAGGTTGATGTTTATAGAGCTGCTTATGCCCTGAACATGGTGTTAAATGCTTCACACTCATTCTTGACTTTTTAAAATCACAGAATCCCTCTGCAGGACATGCAGTTACAATCCCTAGCAGTTGGAAACTGAGGTCAGAGGAGATCCTATTCATAGCACTAGGACTGAGACCCAACTGTGTCTCTAGAGCTTGTGCCTATAGTCTCTGCACTTGGCTGCTGAATTAAATAATGTGAAATATGCAAAGACAAAGGTTTTGGGAACATTTTGTGAGAAGTTTTTAAGAATAAATAGAAATATGTATCTTTCCCTCAGTTCATTTTGACTGATCATGTCTGTTTCTCCTGGCTGTACCTGTCACAGTTTCCCCTTCTGTCACACTTAGGGAGAAAGTTTCTGCTGTGCACATCTATGATGACGTCATCCTAGACAGTGGCCAGTTGAGCTTTATCATATACTCTGTGAGACTAGGTAAATTACTTCACATTCCATGTTCTCATCCATAAACTTGGACATTTAGCATTACTGGACTAACGAAATTGATGTGCCATCGGTATTTGTCAATTGGATGGACTTCTCTTCATGCTTCTCCTCCTGCTTCCTGTGGAATAAAAAAGCTAGTTCGCTTGGCAAAATGAAGTCGGGGAAGCAGGGAAGAGAGGCATCAGTTATATTCCTGCTAATTTGCTGGTGTCTTTCTTTCCCCTCATCAACTTTATTGAGCACTAATTTTATACAATTAAATGAATCTGTTTAATTGGACGAATTTTGACAGTTTTATACCCTCTTGAAACTACAGTCACAATCAAGATACAACACATTCCCATTACTTGTAGGAGATTCCTCCTGCCACTTTCTCTCTCTCTCTCTCTCTCTCTCTCTCTCTCTCTCTCTCTCCCTCCCTCCCTCTCTCTCTCTCTCTCATTATGTTATCCAGGCTGCCCCCAAGTCTCTGTTTCAAGTGATCTTCTCATCTCTACCTTCTGACTTCTGAGAATTATAACTACAGGCATATTTTATGAATCAGAATCATGGCCCAAGGAGGGATGAATGGAGAGGCACCTAGTACAGAACTGACTCAGGGTTGCTGCTCTGTAACCTTGGCCCTGGCCCCTACTTAGTCCCTGGGGCTATTTATATTTCATATACTTCTTATATAACTTTTGAGATGAACTGAAAATAAAAATCTGAGGGGTCAGAAAGGTGGGAATCGGAGATCCTAGCAAATAGCCTGAGAGGGTAGGTTCGGACCTCCATCAGGGAAGCAGCTCGGAGCTCAGCAGACAGTAAGAGAGTGCTGGGTTCTGGCCTCCCTCTGGTCTCCAACTACCAGAGGGCCTGGGAACCCAGGGGACAGCCTGACAGCCCCTGGATCCTGCCTGCATGTGGTGGTGAGCTTCCCCTAATTGCGCCATACCATCCCCCCTACCTGCGATTTGGTGAGACCCCTCCCAAGGCCCCAGGGCAGATCTGGCTTTGGTGGGCTAGGGCTGAGATCCTAGCAGACAGCCTGAGAGGGTAGGTTCAGACTTCCATGGGGTAGCTGCTTGGAGCTCAGCAGACTGCCAGAGAGTGCCGGGTTCTGGCCTCCCTCTGGCCTCCAGCTACCAAAGGGCCTGAGAACCCAGGGGATAGCCTGACAGTCCTTGGAATCTGCCTCCATGTGGTGATGAGGGAACCTAATTGTGCCATACCATCCCCCTACCTGGGATTTTGTGAGGCCCCTCCCAAGGCCCCAGGGCAGATCAGCTTTGGTAGGCTAAGGCTGGGATCTCAGCAGACCACCAGAGAGTGTGGAGTTCTGGCTCCCCTCTTGCATAGGGTTGACGACTCCCAGGACTGCCTGAGAGAGCCTGGATCCTGCCACTGCATGGTGAAGGAAGCCTGACTGGAACCTGAATTAGGTTTCTGTGGGTACCCCTGAATAGCTTATCTGAAGCCATCAATTCCCTCCAAAATAAATCTCAGAGAACCTGAACCCTGTACCAACCAGCTTTATATAGCCAATAAAGAAAGGATCTAGGCACCCGGATAATACAAACAGAAGCATACTTCAACTTAGTTCTCATATCAGAATCATAAACAACAAAAGAAAAAAATTCACATGCCAAAACCACAACAAAAGAATAATAAAATGGAAAGCCAAAACACTATGTCCCCACCAAAGCCCACCAATCCTGTAGAAGAGTTCTACAAGGTGAACACTCTAGAGATAACCCGGGACACTGAATTTAAAAGAACAATCATAAACATGATCAAGGAATTCAATGAATTTAAAAAACACATGAACAAACAAATCAAAGAGCTAGAAGAAGACAGGGATAAACCTCTGAATGAATTCACAAGAGATAGAAACATTGAAGAAAACTTAGGCAGAAATGAAGAAGGAAGTGCAAAAGTCAATAAGCCAACTTGAAACAACAGGAGAAAGACTCACCGCTAGACTGAATGAAAAAAAAAAAAAAAAAGACCAAATCTACATATCATAGGAATAGAGGAAGGAGAATTTCAGGTTATGGTATTGACCAGATCTTAAACAGAATTGTAGAAGAGAATTTCCCAAAATTCAGGAAAGATGTCCCCAAACAAATATAGGAAGCATGTAGAACACCAAATAGAATCAATCAGAAAAGAAACTCCCCATGACATATAGTAAAAACATTAAATGTACAGAACAAAGAGAGAATACTGAAAGCAGCAGAAGAAAAACAAGTCATATATAAAGGAAAGCCCATCAGAATTACAGCTGACTTGTCAATGCAAACTATGAAAGCAAGAAGAGCCTGGCTTTCCAGTTCTACATGACCATAGATGCCAACCCAGAATACTTTGTCCACCAAAAATGTCTATTATAGTTGAGGGGAAAAGAAAAATCTTCCGTGACACAAATAGCCTCAAAGAATACATGTCCACAAAACCAGCCCTCCAAGGAATACTTGAAGCAATACAGAGAGCAGAAAGAAAAACAACTATACCGTAGGGACAATGAAAGAAATAAAGATATAATCTAGGAAACACAAAATTACACAGAGAACACAAACAGCAATCAAAATGACAGCAACCAAACACATCTTTCAATAATAACCTTAAATATCAATGGACTGAACTTCCCAGTCAAAAGACACAGGCTAAGCAAATGGATTAAGAAACAAAATCATATCTTTGCTGTCTGCAAGAAACCCATTTCACCTTCAAGGACAGGAACCACCATAAGGTAAAAGGATGGAAAAGAATATTCTGAGCAAATGGCGCTAGGAAACAAGGAGAGGTTGCAATTCTAATATCTGACAAAATAGGCTTCAGAGTAGAACTAATCAGAAGAGATAAGGAGGGTCACTTCATTCTGATCAAAGGAACAGTTAACCAAGAAGATACTACAATCTTTAACATATATGCACCAAATTCTGGTGCACCCAAATTCATAAAAAACAACACTACAGGACTTTAAGACACAGATTAACCCCAACTCAGTAATAGTAGGGGTCTTCAATACCCCACTGTCTCCATTAGACAGGTCAACTGGACAAAGAATAAACAGATGTCTTAATTAAATGATACCATACATCAAATGGATCTAATAGACATCTTTCGATTATTCCATCCAAACACCAAAGAATAAACTTTCTACTCAGCACCTCATGAAACTTTTTTAAAAATTGACCACATACGGGGCCACAAAAGAAACCTCAACAAATACAAAAATATTGAAATAATTCCATGCGTTGTATCGGACCACAAAGCGGTAAAGCTCAAAATCAACACTGGACGAAACTCTAGTCACTACACAGACTTGTGGTGATTGAACAACACACTCCTAAACAATGACTGGGTCAAAGGAGAAACTAAGAAAGAAATAATAGAATTCCTGAAATTCAATGAAAAGGACAATATAACACAACACAACCTCTGGGGCACATTAAAAGTAGTCAAGAGGGAAGATCTAAGTGCCTACATTAAAAAATTGGAAAGAACCCAAATAAATGACCTAACACTGCAACTCAAGGCACTGGAAAGGCAAGAACAAATGCAACCAAAACCCAGCAGAAGAGAAGAAATAACAAAAATCAGAGCAGAAATTAATGAAATAGAAACAAAGAAAACAATACAAATAATCAATGAATCTAAGAGCTGGTTCTTTGAAAAGCTAAGCAAGACAGACAGACCCTTAGCCCAGTTAACCAAAAGAAAGGGCTGCTGGAGAGATGGCTCAGTGGTTAAGAGCACTGACTGCTCTTGCAGAGGACCAGGGTTTGATTCCCGACACCCACATGGTGGCTACAAACCATCCTTAACTCCGGTTCCAGGGGAATCTGAAACACTCTTCTGACCTCCACAGCACTGCAAGACATGGGTGCACTCATTTACATGCAGGCAATACATTTGTATACATTAAATAAAATTTTTTTTAAAAAGTTCATGAGGAGAAAGAAAGAGCAAATCCAAATCAACAAAATCAGAGATGAAAGGGGGGAAGCATCACAAAAGACACCCAAAAAATCCAAACCATTATAAGGGAATATTGTAAAAACCTATATGCTACTAAATCTGAAGGTCTAAAAGAAATGGATGGATATTTGAAATCATGGGAACCTCCAAAGTTAAACCAAGAAGAGATCAACAGTTTAAACAGACCCGTAACATATAAGTAAATTAAAACAGTAATACAAAGCCTCCCAACTAAAAAAAAGCCAGGCCCAGATCTGTTGGGGGACCCTGCCACGGTTGTAGTCCTCCATGTCCAGATAGCTCTAAGGGGCTTGGTGATATATGGAAGGACTCCCGTTCTCAGCGGGGGCCTCCTGATCTCTTCTTATATGAAACCAGCATCACTCTGAAGACACAACCAAAAAAGAAAACTATAGACCCATATCCTTAATGAACATAGATGTAAAAATTCTCAACAAAATACTTGCAAACCACATACAGACACACATCAAAAAGATCATTCACCATGATCAAGTTGGCTTTATCCCAGAGATGCAGGGATGGTTCAATATAAGTAAGTCAATAAATGTCATAAATCATATAAATGGACTCAAAGACAAAAACCACATTGTCATCTCAATAGATTTCTGAAAAGGCTGTTGACAAAATTCAGCATGCATTTATGTTCAAAGTCCTAGAAGGAATTGGACTGGAGGGAACATATCTCAACATAATTAAAGCTATATACAACAAACACACAGCTAATATCATTCTAAATGGAGAAAAATTGGAAGCATTCCAATTAAAATCAGGAAGCAGACAAGGATGTCCACCATCTCCACTCCTTTTCAACATAGTGCTTGGATCTCTTGCTAGAGCAATGAGACAGGAGAAGGAAATTAAAGGAGTACTAATTGGAAAAGAAGAGGTCAAACTATCACCTTTTGCAGATGATATGATATTATACCTAAGAGATCCCAAAAGTTCCACCAGAAAAGTCCTAGAACTGATCAACACTTTCAGTATAGTGGCAGGTTATAAAATCTGTCTACAAAAATCGGCAGCCTTTCTATATACTAAGAACAGGCAATTGGAGAAAGTATACAGGGAAATGCTCCCATTCATAATTGCTGCAAAAAAATTAAATTTTCTTGGAATAAATCTGACTAAAGATACCAAAGACCTCTACAATGAAAATTTTAAATCGTTAAAGATTGAGGAAGACACCAGGAGATGGAAGGACCTCCCATGTTCGTGGATTGGAAGAAATAATATTGTTAAAATGACCATCCTACCAAAAGCAATATATAGATTTAATGCAATCCCA
>NW_008352270.1:847169-856765 GCF_000622305.1 Nannospalax galili
TAACAAGTGGGACCTCATTAAACTACAAAGCTTCTGTACAGCAAAAGAAACAATCAAAAAAGTGAAGAGAAACCCCACAGAATGGGAAAAAATCTTCACCAGTGACATATCTGACAGATGTTTAACATACAGAATATATAAATAATGCAAAAAAAGACAAAGAATCAAGAAGCCAAATGACCCAATTAAAAGATGGGCTAAAGATCTAAACAGAGTTCTCAAAGGAAGAAATAAAGATGGCTAAGAAACCTCTCAAGAAGTGTTAGTAATTAAGTAAATGCAAATTAAAACCACCCTAAGGTATCAACTTACCCCAATCAGACTGGCTAAGATCAAGAGGACAAATGATACCAAATGCTGGCGAAGATGTGGAGAAAGGGGAATGCTCAGTCACTGCTGGTGGGATTACAAACTAAAAATGAACCTACCATATGACCCGGTTATACCACTCCTTGGCATATACCCAAAGGACTCATCCTATTATAGAGACACTTGTTCATCCATGTTTGTTGCTCCTCTTTTCACAATAGCTAAGAGATGGAAGCAACCTAGGTGTCCCTCAACTCCCTCAATTGATGAGTGGATAATGTAAATGTGGTTCATTTACACGATGGAGTTTTACTCAGCAGTAAAGAAAGATGAAACCATGAAATTTGCAGGTAAATGGATGGAACTAGAAACTGATACACTAAGTGAAGTAACACAGACTCAGAAAAGAAAAAAATTGACATATGTTCTCCTTCATATGTGGCTCCTAGCACCAAATCCTTTTAAATTCCAGGTTCTTTTAATAAGATGGTGCTATACAGCAGTCCCTTCTGCATGAAATAACTACCATCATCATGACTTCGGCTGAGCCTGATCGCTAAACATAGTCACAATTGGGCTTGTTGACGGTTGTGCCAAGCTTAAAGGAGTGCCAAGCAGGGTCACTGGACCTTCACCTGAGTATCCAGCCACTTGTTCCAGCCAACTAGTCCAGCCTTGGAAGTCAAAAGAAAAATGAGGAAGAACCCAACAGAGGGATGCTTTTGGAAGCCCTTGTCAAGAAACTCCAATGGACTCACATATGAACATTTGAAAATTTTCCTGTTCTGACTTTTTTCTAGTTCCCTTTATAGAATTTGTAATGCTAATTACTCTTGCCTTTACTTCTCCTTCACATCTCCTATTCATGATTCAAGGACTTTCTTCTCCCCTTAGAGACAAGAATTATGCAATTTGGGAGTCTTTCAGATAGACCCACTGAAGGGGTACTACAATCGCCTCACCCTGTGTCTCTGTTCAGCATGGAAGAAGTCTGCATCCCTATTCCCTATTGGCAATTTGGGTAACCCCTTCAGAGGATGGTGTGACAAGAATAGGAGGTAGGAATTGGTTAGGCAGTTAGGGTAAAAAGACCCCAAAGAAATGTAGCCAGTTTCTTGGCTAAAAGTCAAAATGTCCTTGGGCTTGTTAGCAACATACTCTGTTCCAAAGGCCAAAAATGTCAAAAGTATTTGGGAGCTTGTATCTAATCCTTAAAAGATTTTAGGGTTACCTCTTCAGAGGGGGGAATGTTGGAGGGGAGGGAGTGGACATGGATTTGATCAAAATGACTTAAATGTATGTATGAAATTCTCAATAAAGTTTTTGTAAAAGTAAAAAAAAAAAAAAGAAGAAAGGTGATTATCTTGATCACAGCCAGAACTAATGTGTGCTGCTCAGGCCAGTCTGGCTTCCTTCCCTCTCTGAGCTCTTTGGCTTCAGGATCCCCCTCTTTGGTTTGTTCCTTGTATGAGATTTCTTCTCTGGGTATTTTTGGACTTCCTCCTCTTTGTGTTTTTGAAGTTGGAAGCATTCTCCTGATCAGCATCTGAGAACTCTTCCTCACAGGCACCTCCTTTCTAGTCAGCAGGTTGAGATGCACTGGTCAGAGTCTACTTTGTCCTAATCCTTTGCATGTGTACTTTGTGCTCATGTGCCTGTGGTATCCATGCAATATGCATGTGCATTTGCATGCGTGGGTGCACATCTGTGCAGCTACATGTGAAGGCCTAATCTCCTGTGGGATGGCATCTCTGGGAATCACTTCCATTTGTATCCCAAGAGCATGGTGCACTATCTTGAGGTTATCAAACAACCTTTATCACTTTTTTCAGATTCTCATTAGTGCTCAGATCAGTAATGCTGGACAGTGTTGGCCAGGTTTTGGGAATAGCAATTCCATGAAAGCTCCTTAGGGATGTCCAGTACCAGATGATATTGCAAATGGATCAGCGTCGTTGGTTGACATTCCTGACAATTTCCTCATGTGCAGCATACTCTTTGATGGTTAGACTGAAGCAACCTAACTGATCCCCTGACAGGGAGACTGAGTTACACTGTAAGACCTTCACATTGAACTAGAACATTTCTGTTACTTTGGGCATGATCAGCTTGAAAGTAGCCTTACAAGACTCATCCTGAATTCCATTTCGGAGCAGGTTATTAACAGTCTTGTCTTTGCCTTTGCCAATCCCAGTGTCCTGCAGGTCCCCAATTCTTGGGAAGTGCTTTGTATTTTTTTCCCTTTCTCTTCTTTTCTTGCGTATGTGCATATAGTGTCCATGCATGTATGCATGTGTATTTGCATGTGTGGGTACACATCTGTGCAGCTGCCTGTGCAGGCCAGAAGTTGATGCTGGTTATCTTCTTCAGTTGCTCCTTCATCTTATTCTTTGAGTCAGTCTATCAGTCAAACCCAGAGCTCACTGATAGGGTTAGTCTGTTTAGCCAGCTTGCTCCACTGATCCCCAGTATCTGCTTTCCAAGGCTGGAATTACCATTGTGCTACTGTACTCACTCATTTTCATGGGTTCTCGGGACTCGCAATCTGGTCCTCTTCTTCACATGGCAAGTGCTTTAACTACTGAGCTACCTCTCCATCCCCTTTCTATATTTTTACAAGGGTTTGTTATGATGACCTCTTCTATCAGTGTCAATGTATGCCAATTTCTGGAAGCACCCCAGCAGTTCCTTTGTGCCTTTGATGATATTAATGATGTAACCAAAGGCAGTTGCTTCAGACTTCTTTGCACAGTGAAGTTGTGAGTCCAGTTCACAATGAATGTCCACCTGCTGCTCATCAGGTTTTATGGCACTTGCTGCATCTCCACCAACAGACAGTTTCAGGACTCACAAACAGGCCTCTTGAATGTCCAGCTTCTTCAGCTGCTTTCTGGTTTTTGGGCCTGTTATCTGGATGGATGGAGCAAAGAGGTTAACGTCACTGATGTGGTGCTTAACTAAAGCCTTCAGCATTGCTTTGTGAGGGTGATAAATTTCCATTTTTTCAGCAGAGAGCATAGTTGAGCAGCAAACTGTGAGTCTTAGAGATTCAGAGAGGCCTCTTTGGGAGGTCTTTTCCATAACTAATTCCCCAGTGACACCATCGGAGTAGCCACAGACTTTCCTTCCAAAGCCCTGAGTCTCTAAGCATCTTGCTCTTCTCCGCTCCTCCCTTGTCAGTTCATCTGTCTGTCTCCCCGCCTACTTGTTTTGTTTAAGACGTGTTTTTTTATGGAAAATCACCATGATTTACCTTTAGGAATTTACACTTTAGCTTTTAGATTTAGATTTATTGTCCATTTAAATTGATGTCTGGCTGTGGTGTGAGGTAAGGGCTGCTGTTCATTTTCCACATGGCTATCTAGATATTCTTGTGTAAGCAGAGGAACAGACGTTTCTCTGCTCCATTGAACTGCCTTTTGCATCTTCAGAAATCAGTTGACCATGTTTGCACGCATTGGTGCATGAATTCTGAATTCTGTCCTTTTTCCAGTGCCCGGATCTTGAGATCGAACATTGGATGTCCTCTCGTTCACTCGCTCTTTCATTCTTTCCTTCCCCCTGTTTAAATTGAATTACCTATTTTTCCACATTTCATGTAAATTTTAGAAGTAGTATGGTTTTTTTTAAAGAGTTTTTACTGAATCTTGAATCTTTTTATTTGTGTGTGTATGTGTATGTGCATGGTAAAACATACTTGTGGAGGTAAGAGTCAGTTCTCTCCTTCCACCATGTGGGTCCTGGGGATTGAACTCAGGTCCTCAGGCTTGGTGGCAAGTGCCTTTACCCAGTGTGTCATCTCACCTGCCCTGGTTTATTTTTAAATGTTGCTCTGTCATTTTGGTTGAAATGAATATAGACCTCTTTGGGGGAAGAGTGACTTCTTAATATTGAATCTTTCTGTGAATGTGATCATCTCTTCACTTATTTAGAGATCTTACTTAATTTCTAAAGCATGCTTGTCTCTTGATTGTCATTTCTATTGAATGTCTAATCTAGCCAGCCAGGTCTGAAGCGCTTTACACATCATCCCATAATTGCCCTGTGGGCATGTATTGTCTTCTCCATGTTCAAATGTGGCAATTGAGAGTAACACTTTAATAAATGTTGCAGCTGGGATTCCAAAGAGGTCTGCTCGCTCCAGAAACAGTGCTCTTAGTCTATACTGGTCAATACATTCAGGAATTCTGTAATTTATATATTTGAAGAGATAATTAACAATTGTTGAATGCCCATTCCTTGCCTCTTGTCTCCTACAACCAAGATATGTCTGCTTTGCTAGCTGCATCCATGGGTGAATAGACTGGTCTTCAGTTCACCATCTCAAACTCATAATGGACTTGCTTGTTATTAGAAAATCATGTTAGGATTATCTCTGAAATATATGTTAATTAGTCTTGATAGTTTTCCCTCTTGCTTGTTTCATCTAGATACCATGAAGCATAAAATATATCTTATGCTCTCAGCATCACACAAGAAATGGCTGGACCTCCCTAGAGCAGGGAACTCCTGCCCTCCAGCTCATACACTGCCCACCACGCTGTCCCACACTGTGTCCTACCTTGCATGGGAACCCTCAGTATGGCTGACGGGGATTTCTCTTGATAAAAGTTGACTGGAGCTTTAGTTTTGCCTAATGGTTTTTTCCTACTCTTTTTAAGAGACAAGAAAAACGAATGGGCTGTTTTATAACTCCTTTCAATCCTCTGATCTTCAGAAAGGAGATTGTTAAAAGGCATGGTGCAGCTGTTTTATGTTGCAGTTTATAATCTAATTTAACGTATTTTATCCAGATCATTATGGACTTCATTAAATCTGGACTTTTTATAAGAAAGATGATGAGTTAGCTGTATGCAGAGTCATCTGGGTCTTTTACATTTTTTGATCATGCTAGAAGTGCTTGATGGAGGAAAAAAAATCCAAATCTGCTTTGGTGATTTAGTTGGTCATTTATTTTCAGAAAACTCTTGCTTCCTGTTTTGCTCACTTTAAACTTTTTTTCTTTGATCAGACAGAATGATGAACAGAAAGCATCTTGTTTGTAGAGAATACCATTGGGAATAACACATGATGGAGGTCTTCTTGGAGTCATCTATTGTTTCAGCATCCCAATGCATGAGGGGACTAAACACCAAAAGTAATTGGCATAATTACGCCAAGAAGGATAAAATTGTATTTTCCTTGCTGTGGTCTTCTGTGTGTTTGTGTGTGTGCATGCATGTGTGTGTATATATGTCCATGTGTACTATGAAAGAAGTCAGTTTATAGTGTTCACTTTAATTGCAGATTGTTTCCTTTGTCTGGAAAAAAATCCCTCATAAACTGGTATTTGAAAAGAGAAAGTGACTCATTTTTGTCTCAGGTATAGAATCTAAATGTAAAGATTTGAGAGTAATGTTGTGCTGTTTTAGATGATAAATATTAGATGATAAATAGTCTGGCTTGTTTTCAAATCTTGTGACTTTTGTGCAACTCTTTTACCCATCATATTACAAAAAGAAATTGATGTTTGGCTGCGCTTAACAAAAACCTTGTTGCTCTAAAAAACTGTACCTGGGATATCTTTATAATTTTCTGAATAGAGTATCTCTGGCCTTGAATTTGCTCCTCTTTTAAGCTTGTATCATGGAACCCTAGTGATGTTTATCGGTTATCCCCACTTGGATTCTTTATTCTGTCATTTTAACAGTTGATCCCAAGTAATTTTGAGTTATTATTCAGTAAAGGACAGAAGAAGATATACGAAGATATAATTTGATGGTTTATATTCATTTATAACCCTGAGCAAACACCCAAATCCTTTAAATCACAAAACCCAGCCCTCTCTGGCTACCTCACAGTGTGTTTTGTACAGACTGAGACCTACATCTTTTCCCCCTTCCTTAAACAAAGCCTTATTACCATTTAAGAGGTAAAGAAATTAAATCCTAGAATAATCTTTCCCAATTTCTTTGACTTTTGTTTTCAATGATTTCTTCTTTTTCTTTTTGATTAGCATATACTAATTTTACAAAGTAATGGGTTTTGATACATTTTCATTTATGTATATAATGTACTTTGATCATACTTGTGTTCTCGCTGCCTTTCCTTCTCCTTGTCCCCTTCTCCGAGTAGTCCCTTTCTTAAAAAAAAAAAAAATCTAGATTTGTATGAAAGCAAAGGAAGAGAAAGCACGTGATGTTTGTCTCTCCAAGTCTGGTTCATTTCACTTTATGCAATGATTTCCAAGTCTGTCCATTTTCTTGCAGCCTATGATTTCACTATTCCTGATGGTTGAAGACTGCTCCATTGTGCATACATAGCATGTTCTCTTTATCCATTTGTCTATTAACAGTTCCTAGGCTGATTCCATAACTCGAATACTGGAAATAGCACAGTGACAAATGTACTCTGCAGGTATCTCTTTGGCCAGTTGACTTTAAATCTTTGAGTACTGTGATAATTAATATTGTCAACCTGACAGAATCACCTAGGAGACAAGCCTCTGGGCATGCCTGTGAGGGATTTTCTGGATTAGGCTCACTGAAGTGGGAAGTCCCGCCTTAAACCATGGGCAGCACCATTCTGTGGGCTGAGGTCCTGGGCTGAATGAAAAGGAGAGTGAGCTGGGCAGCAGCTTTCACTGCTCTCTGCTTCCTTGCTGTGGATGCGGTGTGACCAGCCGCCTGTAGCCCTGACTGTGACTTCCCTGCAGTGAACCAAAACGAACTCTCTCTTGTTGCTCTGGTCAGACTCTTTACTCACAGCAGCAAGAAATGTAACTGATACAGGTGTAGACCAAGAATACTGTAGCTGGATCATATGGTATTTCATTCTTAGATTTTTTTTAACCCTGATTCTGATTTCCACACTGGCTGTACTGGTCTTCCCATCCCACCAGCAGTGTATAAGGTTCGTCTCTCTCCATATTCTGGCCAACATTTGTTTCCGTTTGCTTTCTTGATGGTAGCCATTCTGACTTGGGTGAGAGAATCTCAAAGTAGTTTGGTTTGCATTTCCCTGAGAGCTAAATGTGTTACATGTTTTTTGGTGTATTTATTGGCCACATAATTATACCTCTTGAGAACTGTCTGCTCAATTGATATTTTCATTGATTGAATTGTTCTTTTGGTGTTTAATTTTTTGGGGTTTGAAATATAATTTGGATATTAATCCCCCTTTTGATGAAAATCTAGTAAATATCTAGTAACGATGACTATCTAGTAAAGATGTTCTCCCATTGTGTGGGCTGTCTTTTCATTCTGTTAATTGTTTCCTTTTCTGTGCAGGAGATTTAATTTCATGCAATTCCACTTGTCTTTTTTTTTTTTTTTTCTATTCTTTTCTGGCCTATTAGAATCCTATTTGGAGCATCATTGCTGACACCTGTCCTGAAGTGTGCTCCTTCTGTAGTTTTATAGTCTTAGGCCATTTCATTGTCTTTGTTGCAGTTTGAATTACATTTTGTATGTGGTGAGACATAGATAATCTAGTTTTAGTCTACATGTGGCTATCCAATGTTTCCATCACTATTTGTTTAAGAAATTTTTTCTCACTGTATGTTTCTGGCTCCTTTGCTGAGAACCAGATGACTGCAGCAGCATGAGTTTATTTCAGGATCCTTAATCCTGTTTTTCCACAGTTCTTCATGAAACTTTTTTTTTTTGAAACTCTCAAGGATAAAGCTTTTACCTTCATTCTTAATAAGTGATGGTTTCTTAAGAAATATGTTGTCCACGGAACCTGTTTGAAAGATTACGTAGCTAAAGTCACCTCTGTGAAGCATGTGTGGTCTTGCATGTGTGTGTTTGTGGTATTGAGCCTACCTGCCTGGAGAGCATGGTAGAGCTTCTTCAGGGTTGAAGAAGATTAATAGAGAAATAAAGAAACTCAAGATGTGACTCTGGGTCTAAGGAAGGTCCACAGTGAACTTCTGACAGCACAAAGAATACTTTCTTGGAGTTTATGTCTGCAGTCTCTGCATTTTGTGTAAGGCTGTTTGTTTGTGGCATTAATAAATTTATTGCTTCCAATATTTTTCCTTATTGATATTACCATCAACTTATATTTGGCTTTCTCCAATACATACTATTTTTATCTGAAAATGTGCATTTTTTATCTTGATTGAGGCCAATATTCACTGGTAAGATATTTAATTGGTAATTAATTGTTGAAATATTTACATGGATTATGCAGTGTCTAACTCCTGCCAGGATTTTGCAAAGACTCATTGAGCAGGTGTGAGAGGAGTTTCACAGACTTGACTGACCTTAGACAATGGTCATTGAGTGATGTGTGCTTGGTGCATGCCTGCAATCTCAGCACATGGAAGGCTGGAGCAGAATGGTGGCAGGAAGTTCAAGGCCAGCTTGAGCTGCATAGTGATTCGGAGTGTATATCTTTGCATGCTTTCCAGTCCTTCTTCCTTCTCTCTTCCCCGTTAGTTTAGTCTTTGTCTTGGTCTCCCAGGGCATCTGTGTACCTTGCTGCATGCCTGTGGGGATTCTCTCACAGTGTCCTACAATCCAAATCCAGTTCAGTTCATTTAAGTCATCACTATCACCTTGTATTTGGGCACAAACCATCATAATGGACAGTATGAAGGTTTGTTCAGGTAACAGGACGCAGGGTAAGGTCTGTAGTATCTTGAAAATAGAGTCTTACTGGAGGCATTAGGGTATGACTTGATTTTCTGGAAGTTGTTTTAAGAATATGCATTTTGTTTTGAATGCAGTATCTAACTTGAATGCTTGTGAATTCATCTTAGACCTTTTGTACTAAGAAGAAAATTGAGGTCCAGAGGATGTTTTGTTTTTGCTGTTGTTGTTTTGAGGCAGGGTCTCCCTGTAGCCCCAGCTGGCTGGAACTCGTAACAGACTGGTTGACCTCAATCTCACAGAGATCTACCTGCTTCTGACTCCAGAGTTCTGGGATTAAAGGCATGTGCCACTATGCCTGGCTGTAGTATAATTTATGTAAACTGCTAACACATGTAAAGCTGAGGTTTGGAATGTGCTGTCTGGATCCTAAACTCCAGAGCTTTATAGTGTGCACACTATATCACATCCTACTAGAACAAAATACTCTTTACAAAACATGTATTTATTATATCCCATACAATATATCTATACCTAGTGTAGTCAGTCATGTACTCATTAATGAACAGTCTCAATATTTTTACTTCTTCACCAAAATATTGCTGGAATAGGAAGTAATCGATTGGAAGTAAAATGATGATACTTATAAAACAGTTTAGATAAATACTTTCGATGTGATTTAGTTAATTATTCTGTATATTTGTCCTATAT